>NC_134172.1:24322668-24635937 GCF_964188355.1 Buteo buteo | reverse complement strand
GCCAAGCGGCCGAACCGCCGCTCCGGTGCGGGCGGGCCCCGAAGCAAGGCCGCGCCGCCTAGTTGCTGTGGGGAGGAAAAGCCGCCTCCGGGCTGGCGGCCTGTACCACACCGATGGGGGGGGGGCTGGGGGGGTTGGAAGGGCCCGTCCCTCAGCTCCCGACGGCACCGTCGTGCACTGCCCGGCTGTCCCGCTGACCGGAGGCAGCCGCCTTGGCGCGCACGGGTGGCAGAGCTGCCAGCCGCGGCCCCTTCCAGAGCCCGCGGCCCGTCCCGCCCCACCCACCCCCTTCCTGGCTGGGTGGTTGCGCCCGGGCGAGGCCGGGCTGGCAGAGGCAGGTCCCCGCTGAAGATGGCGTTTCCCGGGCAGCCGGTGCCCGGCGGCGGCGGTTTCTACCAGGGCGGGGTGAGCGGGGGCTGGCGGCGGGCTGAGCCCCGGCGGCGGGGGCTGAGCCCGGGCGGGGCGCGGCCGCGCTGAACCCGGGCTCCGGGCCGCCACGGCGGCGGGGCAGCCTGGCTGAGGCGGGGGCGATGGCGCCCGGGGCGGGACAGCCTCTCCCCTGCCTTGCCTTGCTTTCCTTCCCCTCCCCGCGTCCTGCGGGGACCTGAGGCGCCCGGCAGCGGGGGGGAGAGCGGCTGTCGTCCCCGCGGCGCAGGCAGGGGTGGCTTCATGGGCTCTTCACGACCGGGGGGGGGAGGCTGTCGGGTCTCCGGCCCGCCCGGGGAAGCGATCTGAGCCGCGTTCGGCGGGGCTCAGCCCGGCCCCCCCGGCCTCCTGGCCGCCGCTCCGCCGCGGGAGGTGCTGCTGGAGCCGGGCCGGGGCGGCTCGGGGCTCCGCCGGCGGGAGAGGGGAGGAGAGAGGAGGCACATGCCCGGCAGGTGCTGCCGGTGGGCCACAGTCGCTTCTGGGGGTGTCGCTCCCCGAGTCGGCTCCCCACGCCATCCCCCGCGCGAGGGCTTGTGTCCGATCCCGCGTGTAAAGCTGTCTTCGCTTCGTGGGGCCGAGAAGTAGCAAAGCGGCTTCGAAGAGCAAGGTACTCCTGATGAAACGCTGGCCATCTCCAAAAAAAGGCATATTCTTGTCTCAGCAAAAGATGGGTATAGACTCCATTGCACAGATTATTGGTTCAATTCCGTCAAACAAGATTAACTTCTGTCATTCCATGATTTTCACTTAAGAATCAGCTTTATTTAAGAATTTCCATGTTTAACACGTATTCCTCCAAGTATTTTCCCTAGAGATCTGTCTGGCTCAACTATTTTGAAGTGGAAATAAAAATCTGCAGTGCCTTAGTAGTCTGATCTTCAGTACCCCATTTTCTGCTAGTGATAGACTCTAAAATTCAACCTTGATGAGATACACCATACTGCATCTAGATCAGTGGATTGCTCCTATGCAAGGTTTTACACTGATCTCCTTCAATTATAATAAAAGGTTATATTGCTACCAAGATTGTGCCTTTTTTTTTTTTCCTCCCAGGCAATTACTTTTTTGGTTGATTTGACTTTTTTGCACGGTGTGTATATAAAAACAGAAGCTGATTCTTAAGTACATACACTACAATTTCTTAACAATTACCCGAGTCATTAATTTAAAATTAATTTTCTTCTTGATTTCTAAAGTATGGAGGAGCTCCAGGAGGGCCAGCATTCCCTGGACAAGCTCAGGATCCTTTGTATGGTTATTTTGCTGCAGTAGCAGGGCAGGTAAACTTACAAAATGTTATTTATTTCTTGGGGTTTTTTTCCTGGGGAGTAATTTCTACATTAGCTTTTGGAAAGAGGAATGCCTAATATTTGCAGTGGGGAAAACTATTGTTCCAAGTTTTTAAAACAACTTCACAAATGGAAAAGCAGTCTTGAGCTGTGCCAGTATCTGGGTTTGGTGGTAGGATAGAGTGATTACTCTTTTAGAGGAAAAGGCATTCACAACTTTGATTTAGGCCTTTCTTTTTTCCTCCCTGTCATTCTGCACTGCATTTTAAATTTCTTTCTTGTAATTTTGTGTCATAGATTTTTTTTCCATATGATTACGGGTGTTACTAGAAATAAGTAGTTCTTGAACTATATTACAAAGTTTAGGAGCAAGTACATTAGGTTTATTGAGCTGAAGTTATGTCTTTGTGGGCCATATGTATAGCTATTTATTGCACACTTCTAGGGCGTGTGCAAGTCTAAAACTCTGCTCCTGGATCTGTTATGCACTGGTAGACATAGCCACAACATGAAAGTTTGAATTCGGCAATATTAGCTGACGTTTAAGTTCCCAGTTTAAGACTGTAATTTGGGTTATTTTTGTTCTCTACGTTATTCTTTTGAATTAATAATGCATCTTACAGTCCATATATTGCTTCTTTAACATTGCTTATGAAAATAGGTAGACGGTGTGTTTTTGTAGTAAAGGAGAACACTGGAATGACCGATGTGTAGTGAGGCAGGCCTCTCTGGTAAGGTGGAGCCCAAGCTAAATTCTGCTGAATGGGCTGACAATTTGCCTGCCAGCTGAGATGCCTCTGTATCCATGTGCCACCTGGATATGTGCCAGGAATCAGCAGTGGAGCCAATAACTGACACTGGAAAAAATGAGTAAGCTCCTAGTGTAAAGAGAAAGGGAGGTGACAGCAAACAGGATGCAGCGCTGTGGAGAAGAGGTGGCAGGAGCTGGACCTCAGCAAAGCGTAGACCATCCCCAGGCTTCTCGCCTGAGGCATGGTTACTGAAAGCTGGGGAACCAGTGAGCTAATGGCTATGAACAAGTTAGCTTAAGAGTACTTAAGTTAGTACTCTTAAATACTTCCTATTTGTAGAAGTAATTCGTTATTGAAATAAACTAGGTAGCTTTTGAAATGTTATCCTTGGAAGAGTGAGACGAGTGGCTGTGCAGAGGTAAAAACCCTGTAAGGAGACAGTGAAATGGAACAGATAAATTATCAGTTACCTTTACAGCCATCCGTGCAAATCTGCAAAAAGCCACATCTCACAGTTTTCCATAAGTACTTACTGTAGAATTAGTGAAGTTTTTGGTTATGGTTTGCTGCTCTCTGTGTTGTTTTTATGCCTATAATGTTATCTCTGAGCTTTCTTTGAAGTAGTTTACAACAGAGATCTTGTCTTAGGTTTGAGAAATTAGTTTCCTTTGTTTACAGAAGAAAGTCAAAAGTACTGTTTCAAATCTTTATTCAATTAATTAAGTCTGCCTTTGTAGGAACTAATAATTTTCTTTTTTCAGTCTGTTTGCAAAGCCCCTATGCCTTGCCTAGTTTAACTGCTTAAGTTCTACTTAAATAAAAAAAAAAGCCAAGCATCTTTTTGGTAATGTTAAACATGATTACAAATCATGCTTTTCTGTTTTCCTGCCTGTTTTAAAGTTATGCAGATCCTGCCTTTGTTTCAGAAGGCACAAGGGCTTTGAAGAGATTTGCTGTTTAATATGCATGGCTATTTCCAATATCTTTTTTTTTATTTTCCTGTGAATGTAAAGTTTTAAATACATCTGTATAGTTAGACCAGTGGAGTAGATTGGAAGCAATTTTGGGTTTAGCTGCAATTAATTTTACATAGAATCAAAATGTTGCTCTTTTTTTCAGACCTTGTCAAATGTCATTTAATGTCTTGACTACTATTTGTCCTCTAAATAATGATACTCCATTTCTGAAAGTTACCTGGCTGTGCCATTCCCACCATGCCATTTAGTAGCATATCTCTGTTCTTAGAAGGAAAAAAAAAAAGTTTATTGGATTTAAAAACATTAGGAGAATGCTGAGGCAAATAAATTTGTTTCAAATATAAAGCAACTCTTCTCACTATTTAATGCTTTACAAAAGTCACATCATTTTTTATATCTACAGATATAATGTTCCATCCCTGAATGTGGCTAAATTATACTGAAACTCTCTGTGAACAAAACTTCATGTTGGGTGTGTGAGGAATGTGACCTAGAATTGCAGCTCCACTTTTGACAGCTCATTGCTTTCCATGAATTGGCAGTTGTTTTCTCTATTTGGCCCTGAGCAGGATGCATTGGAAGCAAGTCATTTTCCAAACCATGCAGATAGGTATCTTTTCTGGGTTTGTTTTGTTTTTCTTTCAAGGTTCTTTGCTTTCTGCTTTTGTTTGTTCTGCTAACAACTTACTACTCCCCAAAAACCAGGTTTTTTTGGATTTGTTAAGTCTTAAGGCTGTCTTGAGAAGAGGGTACGTATGATCTGGGTTCCAGGTTTCCTACTGTAGCAGTGAGATCATAAACGTATAATCTAAAGTGAATACAATACCCACTAAGTTAAGGAAAGCCGTCTTTCTGCTCAAAATTTTGCATCTTGGTTTCTATGCAGCTTGCTCTCAAGTATATTCTACCACTATTTGATGTGGGTTGGGTTGGTTTTATTTTTTAGAAGTTACATTTAGAGCAAACCTGCCAATCCTGTTCATTTTTCAGTACATTAGTAGATGGGAAAGCTAATGCATATTGCAAAAATATCAGCTAAAGAAACATCATTACAGATATGGGTTATAAAAGGCAGTTTCTGTCATATAGCAGGCAGGTAATCAGTTGTGTTTTGAAAGGGTAACTAATTTAATGCCGCTGAAAAGGGAGTGGGTACTGGGAATAATCAGCCTGGGAGAGGAAATTAAAACAATAGCTGATAACATCTTCTGTTATCGAAAGGATGGACAAATAGATGCTGATGAGCTACAGAGATGTCTCACCCAGTCAGGGATTGCAGGAGCATATAAACGTAAGTTAATGATTTAAATAAACCAAAAAAACCTCCAACCCTAAAATATACTAATTCTTTTGCCATCTTCTAGAAAACACTTGTAGCTGTGCCTTCTGCAGAGTTTTTTTTTATTTGCATGGTAAATGGGCTTTCTTTCCATGTGGACTACTTTGCAATGTAAATTCTCTGTATTCAGTTCTGTGTGCTGTCCCTTCTCAGCCTCCTTAGTTCCCCACTGCTGAGCTGTGGACTTGGAGAAGTGTTTCGGAGCTTTGTTTTGTAATGGACAGCCAATTCTTAAAAAGGTGTTTTGCTTTGTTTTTAAATTGAGCTTTGATATTGACCAAAAAATTCTGTGGCAGGACTCCCCTGTCAGGAGATGTAGTGTTCAGTTTACAAAATGGAGCTTGTATGAGTAAACCTGGCTTGCTCAAGTGGTGTCTATGGTGAAATGTAAATGATCACTTTGACTGAAACCCAAAACCTTTACAGATTGAGATAAGGGCAAATTAATTTTAAATATAACTTGAATTGCCTCCAGATTGTCTGCTGTCAGTTTTTCTAACAAGTAATGGTTAAAAGCTCTTATTTGGGTCAAAATATGGTATGGCTATATACAGTGGAAGCAATTATGTAATATTTTATAATTATATTATCAGTATATAAGAAAAAGCAATTTAAAATTTTACATTTAGACAAACAAGACTGAAAATCATTCTTTTAATATAATTTATTTTTCCTTTTTCTAATTTAAACAGCTTTCAACTTAGAGACTTGCAGACTCATGATCTCAATGCTGGATGTATCCTTTACTATGAAATGTAAACATTTTTGCATTACATAAGCAAAGATGAGAGGGTGCCAAAAGTTTTGGAAATGCTCTGTAATTCCCATTCAGCCCTTACTTGATGAGTATTGTGATCATTATTATTGAGGAACTACAAAATTCCATTCTTGTTCATTCTACAGGATGAAATAATAATGGTAATAATGATAATGATGATGATGATAATAATAATAATAAAAAATGAGACTCTCGGTGACTGATCTTACAACAAGTGGTATCCCTCTAACCCTAGGGGACTGTTTCTCCACTGAATGTGTGAAGAGTCAGGTCTGGCAGCCCAGAAGAGTTTTGTGAAAACTGTTCATTGTGCTTTTCAAACAGAACAACATTCTAATCCTTCCTAATGAATTAAGCATTTGTACTACACAGCCTGAATATAATCTAAGCCCCCCTAAATCTTGTTCCTTGAATGAATGACGTTTGAGTATCTAGTGGGACAGTATATGGCATTCAGCAGTAGGACCTATGGAAGACTTAGGTATACAGTGCAAGGTTGGAATCTTTGGCGTTTTCTAGTCAAATTGTCACATTCAAATGTTTTGTTTTTTAAAAAGAAAAAAGCAGAAACAAAACTGGAAGGGCTTTTAGCTCATCTGAAGTAACTGTTTAGAATGCAAGACAACTGATATTATTCTAACTTAATTTTTCATTTGGCATCTATTTTTATTTCAGATATGTATTTTAGTGGTAACAGTTAAACTGCGGCAGGTAAAAGAGAAGTGTGTGAACTAAGTTAAATTCACAAAGAGCAAATAGTTTTATCAGGTTTCACTGAGAAGAAGTGGGGAGAGCAAGTTCTCTGACCTTTGGTTTTGGTCGGTAGTATTATCTCTGTGCTGTGGGATGCTCTAGTTAGTTTTCTACTAGAAAAATTAATAATAGTAAAAATATTGTTAATACTGACCTTCAAGAAAGAATTTTTAACTACAGATGATAAAAATAAATTTCCATTGAAGAGGGCTTTTTTTTTTTTTTTAAAGTTAAATATTTTTCTTAGCTTTGCAATCAGAGGGATATGTCTGGCACACTGGGATTTAATGAGTTTAAAGAACTCTGGGCTGTGGTCAATGGCTGGAAGCAACATTTCATAAGTTTTGACAATGACAGAAGTGGTACAGTGGATCGGCAAGAACTAGAGAAAGCCTTGATGAATATGGGTAAGTTGTGAAATGCTCTTGCTTCTGACGCTGACTTACAGCATTTGCCAGTACCAGTTATCATCCTGCAGTAATTGACACTTGATATTTCCAATTAAAAATGTGTTGGATTCTGTTAACTTAACCTGTCTTTTCAAAATAGACTTTTTCTTTTCAAATAGGATTTAGACTGAGCCCACAGGCAGTGACTGCAATCACAAGGCGATACAGCACTCGGGGAAAGATTACATTTGATGATTACATTGCCTGCTGTGTGAAACTGAGAGCTCTCACTGGTATGCTGGGTTATAGCCTTATTACTGTCATCCCCGAAATATATTTTTATTTAATAAAATCTGATTACTCACTAATCTCAAGTTCAGCTTTAACTTTTATGTACCATAAAATAGGTTTCTTTCAATACAGTTTACAGGCAGAACTGGAACAATTATAGATTATGATTTTTAAATCCCCATTGAAAAATGGACTTAAAACTAATGCAGGGCTTATTCCAGAGACTAGAAGAGTTATGTTATCAAAATTGGGAAACTGTATTTATTAACAGAACATAAAGGGCTGTATATCATAAATACAAAAATTAAGAACAGGAAATTAAGTCTTGGAATGAACTGCAGTGTTCTTCATGAGTCCTCATTCATGTGACTTGGGGAATTTTATTGAAGTACTATGCATTTTAAAAAAATTGATTAATTCTTCTTACCTGGTTTCTGTTTTGTATTTTTTACTGCATTTTTGCAGAATGTTTTAGAAGAAGGGATACATCTCAGCAAGGTTTTGTGAACTTCCAGTATGATGATGTAAGTGAACTTTAAGGAATCAGTTAAAATTACAGGGTAAAACTAAAGAAAAACTTTAAACTGAAGACTAAAAGTAATGATGTGAGTTTGTGCCTGTCTTCCCTGTACTTGTGGTGTTACCTGAAAGTACAAAGGTTGTGGGTTTTGTTGAGCATTGTCTCAAAAATTTTCACGTATTTTATAGAGTTCTGTAAAATGTCGTTGTGCATTTTTGTCTGGACTTCTTACCAGCATGGTTCAAGAAGATCTAAGAAGCTGTGTTGCTTGCTAACATCACTTCCTGTAACTTTTTTTCATTTTAAGGCTTGGTAGGCATTTTTCCCAGGAGAGGCTGGGGGAGGTATGCTGGGGACAGACACAAATCACAGTCAGACCCATAGGTCTTGGCTTCCTGACTGCATCTGTGCAAGGAAAAGGAGAACACTAGATTCAAGTATTCCTGCTGGTTTTTTTGTTGTTGTTGTTAAGGAGATGCTTTGTTTTAATTAACTATTAGCTAATTTTCATATTTAGTTTCAAAGCTTTGTCATTCATGAACTCAATTTGTTTACAGAAGAGGGTAGTGACAATGGGTATTTTAGGAGGAAGAAGTGAAAACTTGTTCTCTACCATACATCTAATAAGTGGGTTTTCTTTTTTCAGTTCATACAGTGTGTTATGAGCGTCTGAATCAAAAGGAAGCAAGCTGTGGATGATCACAATTAACATTCCAGTTTGTGTTTTGCTTTGCCAAATCTTCCAATGATTGTGTATCTCAATATTGCAAATTGCCTATTTTATGAAGGTATTGCTTTACACACTTGCATTTTTTTAGTTTTGACAATGAATATAAACTACTCATGTACTGTTGTCTTTAACTTCCAACCTGTGATGATTAAAGATGCTTTTATTTTCATAAACTTGCAGTTCACTATGTATAACTCAAATTATGCAGATAGTAAGTTTTTCTGTAATGTGTTTACTTTTTTCCTGTGATTCACTAAAACTAGTTCTTGGAGTGCAACTTAGCTTTTTCTGTCTTAAATAGTATCACATGTATGACAGAAGATGATAGGAGTAAGACAGATGTACAAACTGAAAGAGCTTTTGGAATGGTCATTTTATGCTGGTCTGTTAGAACATCAGTAAGTTTAAGTTGCTTATTTCAGCAGCTAGCTATTTTCAAGATGAAGTCGGTGACACCATGTGCTGAGTGTAAGACTACCTGTTGGAACGTCTCATAAGCAGGGATGCGACAAAACATAGCACAGAACTCTTCTAGCAGTGTGCTCTTGTATAGGGGGCTGTTGTTCCAGCAAGATTCTTGCTCTGTTTGTGTCACTATATAAAACGCTTTTAAACATACAAAAATGATGCCGTGTCACTTTATACATTAACTTCCCCTTTAACAATGAACTTCTAAGCTGCCAGACTTCAGTTACATGTAAATTAATGTTCCTGTCTCCTCCACTTTAAACCCTAACAGGTAGCCTTCCTGCCTCTACATGCCAACTAACACACACTTTGAAAAGTTCTTGCCAGATTATTATTTCCGATCATGGCAGTGATTACCAATGCTGTAGAATTTACATGAAAGTAGATACAGAAAGGCAAGACTTTTTTTGCCTGAGGTTTTTCAGGGAAAAAAATGGGGTTTTTTTTTGTTTGGTGGGGTTTTTTGGTTGATTTTTTTTTTTTCTTTTTTGAGGGGAAGATTGACATTGTGTGGGAAGAGAGAGCAGCACAACTGTATGAAGGTAGCTCAAACTTTTTTTCAATGAAATAAGTTAATGAAACTTTTGTTAATTTCTGCCTTCTGTCTACCACAGAGGAGCAATAGGTATTTTTTTGCTAGCCTGGTAAAGGCAAAGAATGCCAGATGAATGTTAAAAGGAGTATATTTCTTATATTAGTGGTTTAGAGCACTTTTGCGGAGCAGGCTTTGCACTAAGGAATGAAAGCAAAACTGTGCATGCATCCATATATATAGATACATACGCATATATGTCACTGGACAAACAACAGAAATAATCCTCAGACCAGGTATCTTGCTTGAAGGTAGTGTTTTATACCCTAGCTTGCTAAGAGTACTGTAAAATCCAGGTCTGTAGTTTCTGGGCTATAAATTCAGAGCTGGCTGGTCTCACCTAAAGAAGCAACTAGTACTTACTACTTAAATTCAGAATCCCTTGGATAATAGTTTCATTTCAGAAGCTAGTTCTCTTTCTTTTCTTAAAAATTAATTTTAAAGATATAGACATGATTATACTTCCACATTCTGATAATTGTGCATTGTCCTGTTGCACATGAAGTTGGGAAATGGACATGGAGTGCTACAGAAAACATATCTAACATAATGACCAAAGTCTGTAAAGGTTTGTCTGAGTGAAGTAGCCAACATCAGTTCTGCTGCAGTTCAAAACTTTGACAGCTGACGAGGTTAGTAAGAGGATGAAGCAAAGGCTGTTCTTCCTGTAGGGTCTTGATTAGACTACAGTATTCATCCTTACACTGTTAATTTTACCCTAAAAATGATGAGACATCTTTACCAAAATGCTCATTACCCACACAACTTTTCTCTTACACTTTTGCTAAATTGTGTTTCTGGTCTTGTACTGGGTTTGGCTGGGATAGCAGCCTACAGGCTGCTGTGTTTTAGATTTGTGACTAAAACAGCATTGATAACACAGCAGTGTTTTAGCTGTTGCTGAGCAGTCTGTTTCTCACTCTGTGACCACAGTGAGTAGGCCAAGGGTGGGCAAGAGGCTAGGAGGGAACGTGGTGGGGACGGGTGACCCGAATGGACCAAAGGATATTCCATGCCACATAATGTCATGCTCAGCAATAAACCTGGGGTAGGGGTGGGTAAGTCTCTGCAAAGTAGCTGTTGCTTGGGGACTGGTTGGGCATTAGTCTGCTGGTGGGAGGTGGTGAGTGAGTGCCTTTGCATGGCTTTCCCCCTGCTTTTTTTTTTCCTTCATTTATTAAGCTGTTTTGCCTTGGTGTGCGATTTTTTTTTTTTGCTTTTCCTCTTCCAGTTTTCCACCCACCACAGGCCTGAAACTGCTAATGAAAGAAAATGTCAGGCAATAATGAATGTAACATTCTTGTAGATAAGCATAACTTATTAAATGATGTGACACCCTGTGGAAGTTCCAAACTCCTGTACAGGTATGAAGTTATAAAATAAATCATGAGAATTATTGATGAAATTATATGTGGGAGTAAAATTGTGCCTATAAAGAAAAGCTTGGCTTGAAAAAATGTGTTTAATTTATTTTGCATACTTGGAAGGGGGGGGGGGTACTTTTTTTAATGAGAGACATAACAGGTGTCTGGAGCAATGGAAGAAGGGGACCAATAACAAACACTCAGAAAGACTGAAGTCTTTCTCAGTTTATTTCCCCAGGCTGAATTACTATTTTGGCATCAGCCAGGTATTGGGCAGTGAAATGCTGCAAGAACAACAGTGTGAACCAATAGGGTTTTTTTCATGGATCTTTGAAACACAAAACAGAAAAAACTGTCAAACTAATTGTTCCAAAACCAGGAACAAATTCTCACTTACCCAAGAAAGAATTGATTTTTGTTCTCTGTAAGCTTTTCAAAAATCCACAGTATTCATAGGGACTAATAGGGTAAATCATCTTTTATGTTTAGATATAAACTAAGAAACTTGCTAAGGAGTACCTACAGAATTTGCTGTCATCTAACTAGAAAGAACCACCTGAAACTAATGTAGAACCTGAAACCTATGCTAAAGTTGCTTCCCCATTAAGAGTAGATTCAGTAAGCAATCTGAATATGTAAGTTACCTGCTTTAGAGAAACACAGTTGATCTATAACTTGGAATTAAGCGTTTCTCTTTCCCAAAAGGCATACTGGGAATGATGCTTATATGATATGAAGTGGGGTGATTATTCTTGACCTTTGTGCAAACAATTGGGCATAGCTTAGAATGTACATAATTTTTCTAGGTTTCCCTCAGACATGCAAACCTAAGGAACAGTAATTTTAGATTTGCCTTGAGAACAGTATTGAAAATATATTGAAAAATAACATCTGTATTCTATTAAAAATAGTATCTGTATTCTATTATTAGCCATTAGCATTTTTTCCCTTGTGTGCAGCATTTTATTTTTACAGAGACCTATGAAACAGGAAGCGCTAAACAGAAGGACTTCTGAGAACAAAATACAACAGTCTTTGTCATTGAAAGTCACTTTACTGATGTTACAATATGTTAGTAACATTGAAAACCACAGGCATTTGTATTAAATACTCTGATAGAAGTGGATACTGTGATGCTGTTATTAAAAGTGAGCAGGAATTTAGAACCCCAAATTACAATGATTTTATTTTATAAAAAGCAACATTTTGTTCAGCTACATGAAAGCCAGATTCATTCACTTCAACAGCCCAATACCTGTAATGTTTATGACAAAAATATCACACTCAAAGCTAGAAAGTTGTAAATTGCAATGCTTCATTTTGGTGTTTGTCAAAATCTTAGTTCCTATTACATCAGGTATGTTCTTTAAAGGATTTTAACTAGCAAAGACAACAATATGGTATAGATCGGTTGTTTTTGCTAATACTAGCCCAGGCCCTTCAAGTGATTCTCCTTGCCTCTCTAAATGTTTTACCAATAAGGGCTAGTATGAATGAAAAAATAGACAGCCTTTTTTTACAGCAATGCTGAAGATAAACATTAGCACAAAATGAAGCTGGCAGAGCCAATTGGTATATACCACCCCAAAAGCTTTGCTGAAAGAACTGGTCATACTGTAAATAAGTGTTTTCTCCAGCGGATTAAAAATTCTGTAATGCTTTGCTATTCTGAAAAAAATATTTTGCATTTATGCAACAATAAAAATAAGTACTGTATTCTATATAAAACATTACCTATTGTAATATATTTTTACCCTTAAGAAAAGAAAAATCAGGTTATATATTCACAGTTTGAATATGTTCTGGACTGTATTTCCAAGCATAAAATATGCAGAGTCTCTACACAGGCAGTGAGCAGGAGTCCTTGTACCAATAATCAAAATAAATCAGCATTTACTGTTATACAGAGCCTTATGATATTGCATGATTAGCTGCTAGCACCACTATACTTACAAGGTCAGTCAGGCCTATATACAGAATTTCTAATGTGGTTGTAAAAATAGACTCTCCATGCTAAAGTTAGAATATATAAGGTCTTAAGGCCTCATGTTAAGATTTTTTTTTAACCAAAACTTTTTTTTTATTCAGAGGAATACAGAATTAAAAAAAAAATTAGCTTGTTGCTTTAACATTTTATGCTCTAGTAATTAAAAATAGTGTAAGACACCTATACTTCTCCCTTAGAGAATGTGTTTCTTTTTAAGTGCTCTGCGCTTATTTTCCCCCATCTTCCTCATCTCATTCTGAGTTATATTGCAATTACAGTCTGTCTACGTAGCAGAAGTTTTTAAAGAGTTTAAAGCTGGCTTAGCTACTAAGTGATTTTGAAACTGGTGTAGATTGGATTTTAGAGAACTAAAACCACCAGACCTGGCTAAGTAAGCCAATTTTGAAGTCAGGTACAAAGTTTCTCAAGTGTGAGCAAACAACCACATTTCTGTGTTCTGAACGTATTTTTACTGCTTGTTTTTGTTACTTGGCTGAGATAACATATTAATGTTGACTGTTGTAGTGCTTTTCCAAATAGTTGCAGAAAACTTGTGGAATGCCAAGGTACCACCTGCTGGGTGTATGAGCTACTGTTTCCAAAGCTTTAGTTTACATCAGCATCCATACTCGAGGCACCAGAAATATTTTCGTAAGCCAACTTGGAAAATACTCAGGTCAAAGGAGTTTTTTAGTGTAGATGATAGGAGGTATTACTTAATTTGCTGTTGAAATCACACTTAAGAGTCCTATCTGTATTGCAACTATGCCTACACACTCAGTTTCACCATTTCCTTTTTTCCTGCTCTATTAGAATAACAGTTATGTGCACACAGGAACATTACCCTACCATGCAGTCATGGGATGACAAGCTGTACATATGTGTGCAGTTTATTCATATCTGTCTTCAGAAAATCTGATCAAAGTTAAATCCCGTATTGCTGATGTCTCATATGGTTTGGAAGCCATGCAAATAGTGGGTCATCAGCTCAGCTGTCTGATGGATAATCCATTCTGGACAAAAAACTGGCTTCAGAGAAGACCAGAATGCTCAGGCTCTTTAAAAATGAGGTAAATAACCTCACACTGTCGTTGATAACAGTGGCCCAAACAGTCTGCTAATGATACAGATAGATACTCAGATAACTTAGAGAAAGAAATGGATGATCTTCAGACTTGCAGCAAGAGAAATAGGACACAGCACAACTTTTAGGTTCACTGACTTGGCCTTCAACAATGCGAGAGGGTGAGAAAGACACAGGATGACTGAGCCACCAAATGGTTTTACCAGTGCAAATCGCACATGAGACATTAAGTTCCATCACCTACACTGTAGCAAGAGCAAAAGATGTGTTAACAGCACTGGAAAGACCTTATCCAGGCCACTGTGTGGAAAAGTGACAAACTTAGCAGCTTTTTGATCTTAGCCAACTAACACAAGAGGTTCTTACTGGATGTAATTATCATTCACGGAAATGTTTTTCAGTAGCAGCAGAAAGGGGGTGGAAGAGAAGAGAACAGGAGCTTGCTGAGTTTTACACTGGAGTGTGATAATTTTGCTTACGACGGCTCGGTGTGGGATTCAATGACAGGGCAAGTCCTAAGAGCCAGCTTGTTATCCTGTAGGATTATGGAGTCTCATCATTCTTTCACATTACACCCTATCCTGTTCATTAATGGATTCATTAATGAAATGACTGCAAATTTGGTCAGAATTTGTAGTACATGCATGCCTGTAACAGTGTATGTACCTATCCTTAGCTCTGGTTTTGAAAATGATTGTCACATTGGTGTTGACAAGACCACTCAGTTCATTTAAAACCAGGAACAGGGATTCAGGTAAGAGGACTTCAGTACACTAGCTACTGACACAATTTCTTTTTTATTTTAATTCAGGCTATAGCTCAAAGGTCTGTTTGTTCATTAGCACAATCAAAATTACCTAATAAGTGCATCAGCTTAGCAGGTTCAACATCTCATAAATCAGGAACTCTTAAATCATTTGGAAGTAGTTATCTTCAAAGTCAAGTCACACTTCAAATGGGTAACTGGCAATTAGTGACTTAAGTTCACAACTGAAGCAAAGATAGGCTGTATAAAAATTAACAACCTCTTTAAAACTCTGATTTAAATATAACAAAACTGTATGTAAATTATCAATCACAACCATTTCTGGTATATTGCCTGAGTATATTCACCAAAAGTCTATAGTATGGATTACTGAAGTTCGTAACTCAACAAATCCAGAATTAGCAAGTAAATTTTTACTTGTTAAACTGTGGCATCATTGTGCAGCGTTATTATTTGGATACGATCTCTATTTTCCAGTCTCCATCAGTTAGTCATATTAATTTTATTTTAAATCATACATGATTCTTCTCCCACGTTGAAATACATAACACTAACTTAAGTATAGCTCATCCTGCAGGCCCTATGCTCATATGGACAATTACTTCTATTTGAGAAGAACTGATAACCTCCCCACTTCAATAGGCATCTACAGCATAGCTAGAAATAACTAGTTCATTTATTAAAGTAAAAAGAAAAACACAAGCATGAGTCTCAATGAGTCAAAATGACTGAGCTATCTTACTGACAATACAAGTACTTATTTTAGACTGGATGAGGTATTATGCGGCAATTTATATTGCTATTGCCAGTGTAACTAACTGCAGTGGATAAAAACGTTTGCAATCTTCAAGGTTATTAATCTGGCAGCTTTCCAACACACTACATTTTAAAAGTAGGAACCCACAGAACATGAGAGAAACAACTTCTCTCTGACCTGCATTGGCTTTGGAGGCTCACACAGCCCTGCCAGTTCAGGTTTTGTGCAACGACAAGGTCTCCAAGTTACCAACCCAATGCAAAGTTCCCAGCAGAAGAATTTTGCAAAGACCCAAGTCCTGTGATGTTCTCACTCTAGGCATCAAAGTGGAAGTCAATATTTATTTAACTTAAACTTAGTGCTCATAACTAGACTTCCAGTCACTACATATCTCCAAACATGAAAGTGACTGTTAGACTACACACGTAACTGTATCATCATATGCTACAAATGAATTATACCAAAACAAAAGAGAAGCTAAAAGTACATACTACATTGAAAATTCATCAGGAGAGCCATTTGTTAGCAAAACAAAAAGCTATGAACATTACACAAAGAGCCAGTATGTTATATGCAGTTCTGTCTGCCAAATCTTGCTGCTTCTTGGTAAGGCAAATGGAAAGGGAAGAGTAAACAGTGGTAAACATAAAATATGCACAGAAATCTAATAGGATTATTCAGAATTACATGCCAGTTTGTATCCAGACAAAATACCATAAAAGGCACATGATGAACAGGCCAGTTACTAAAGACAAGGTACTAGTATGGGAGGGAAAAACAGCTTCCAGGCAACAGAGTAACACAGCGGCTATCAGGTTAGCATAATGTCCTAATGTGGTTGAACTCCTTGAGGGTCCTGCTCAAAGTCCAGTGAAATCAATAGAAGACATACTGATTTCAAGTGATTATGGCTCAGACCCTAATTTCATGAGCTACACGCTGCCAACTATCTTTCATCCAGTTACCTACACTCAAAGTAAATCTTTGCAAAAAATATTCTTCAGTGCTGATGGACATTAACTCCTCACAAAAGTGCAGAATCTTTTCCTAAAGCACTTACAAGTGACTGGCTCCTTCCAGATGGTCTGTCTGCATGCACTAGTGCTCACTCATATTTGTCTTCTTCCAAAATACTTACCAGAACCTGTCGACTGTGAAGGAAAATCATTTGAACACCAAGGCCAGTATTTTGTCATAATCCAACATACAGCCTAATCATAAAATACAGTGCTTCTAAAAATCTTGCATACTTTACAGTTGCTGACATCTTTAAACATTTCTTAATTTAATCTTACATATATCTGACTTTATCGAGAGACTTAAAAGTTAAAAAAATATATTAAAAGGCTGCAAGTGTTGGGTTCACTTATTAAAGGAAACGCATGAAAGAGGTAGAAGATTCAGAAACACCGTAGATGCTCCCATTACAATAGTATCTAATTGATCATACAGCTGTTGGGCAAGGTATTCAACTGCACCACACAGAATCAGGTGTTTTATTCTGCAATGGTACTACCTGAAGCTAAGAATTAGTCAATTTTGGAAAGCTGGAGAATTATAAACTGATTTAATATGGTCCAGTTTCTTACTGACTGAAAATTCCTAATCAAAAGACATTTGTTTTACAACAACCTTTAGAAGTCTCATGTGTTAGAGAACTAACCATCCACTTATACACAAGATTAACATCTCCATGGTAAAAGATTTGTTCCCCCACAGCCTGCTTTTTTAGGCTAAACTCACTTGTACTCAGTTTAATGCCTCAAAAAATTGTCAAGGGGCCTTCAGGGGCAGCAAGCATAGCGTTCAAGCGCACGGTAAAGGTGACTCCAGTAACAGAAATTAAAAGACAGCAATGAAACTGGCCACTTGCCCAGCAATGTTATTATCTAGTGCAGTGAAATCGTTATGCTTCTCATAAGCTACGCCTTGCCATCTAAAACAGTGTCTGAAATGCTCTATCAAAAATACACAGCAACTCTCACCAGGAGGACTTCACATCACCACATCCTGAATGGACTACTACTTAGAAGTATTCCCAAATGTCCAGTAAGTTTGAACTGCGTATTACTCAAAGACTCTGTTGTCTGCCAAATCATTCTTGATTACAGCTGTGAGAGGATACACTGGTCATCTCACTGAACAACGTATTTTGGCTGGTTCCTCTTACAATGATTTAAGACAAAGTGCTGCTGTACTTTTTTCTGCAGTCTACCATACAACTGAGATTGTCAAGACAGTATAAGATACTGAAAAGATAGTACAGATTTTGGTCAAACACCAGTTTCCGAGAGACACGGTTTTACAGTACTGTACTTTCTGTATTTCCAAAGTTGTCTGCTCATAATATTAGAAAATTTGAAGTGTGATGATGTTAGTCATGACTGTTTCTTTCGGCATTTGGCAAAATACACTTATGTATAACAGCTATTTTTGACATTATCAAATGTTTACATATATACAATCTGTATACTGAGATTATAAACACATAAGGTAAAAAAAAAAGATATAATCCTTGTTTGTTTGACATTTGTGTCAAATAGTTGCCTTTCAAAGCTTGAAATCCTGTCACAAAAAAATCCTATATTTCTTACTCCTGCATGCTAATTTCTACTACAGTATGTCGTTTATCCCTTACATGTGGAAAGTAAAGAACACAAGGTTCATGCATACAGCGTACAAGTTTACATCGGCTGGGCTCTCCAGGAGGTGTGTTCCCAGTTCCACTCTGGTCTGACTCAGGACTGCATTAAACCAGAGAAAAACCTTTTTTATGCGGGACTGGCAAATGGACTGCAGTTGGGATTCTAGGTAAGTTTATCTGTCATCATGCGGAATAGCCTTGTCACATCCAGGCTAATTATCCCCTGTCAATTGTTATGATTTCGGTTGTTCGTCAAATCCATAAAATACTAGTCAACAAAAAAGAAAGAAAAAAAAGACTGCTTTTTTCCCTTCCAGGTGAAAGGAGGTTCTCACTGTGATCATGGGCATCTCTGTTGAGCTTTCAAATTGTCTGAAGAGCAGGTGAATGTGCAATGACTCAGTAACGCTGAGTTTCTATAAAATTCGAAGTAAACAGTTCTGATGTCACCCCAGGAAAACAGTGCAGCTAAATGGACGTCTCCCATAGCTGGAGAGGGGGAAAAGGAACACAAACACACACTGAACACCAAGATAGAACAGGCTGTTACCCAAACAGCGTGATGAGCTTGTCTGGGGAACTGCATCTACATCACTCGAGTCACCAAGGCTATGCTCTCGGTCTCCTCCCAGCCTCTGGTGCGTATCTGTTCAGACCACAAAGTCAGCAGTCTCAAGCATTTCAGCATGACCTGCAGTTGGCATAGTAAATGTCCACAGCTGGGAGTGTGGGGAGTTTGAAGGAAAAATGCCAGTGTAGCATCAACTTTGTGTCAGACAGCTTTTACTTTATAGCTCCACTAACATTAGTGTAATTTCCCACTCTCTTCTGCCTAACTCTGCTCAGAGCAGCATGTATTTCTGCCATGGGTTTGAGCTAGTGCCGAGGCAGCTCCAGGGCTGAGAAACATCAGTGCAGCCCTTCCCCCAAGCTGCTCTGCTCCATATGCACATGGGAGACCCCGTGCTGCCCCTCACAAGGCTTTCTGCCCCAAGCAGGACACGGGGGTAGCAGCATGCAGGTCGTCTCAGCAGCACTCCACTCCTTTTTTTTCTTGGAAAAAAAGGACAGAGAGCAGAGATGGGAATCTCATCTGCGTCAGGAACATGAACTAAAGCTACCACGAGTAAAACTCCTAAAGTACCTTTCAGAGTTTTTTTGCTTATTCAAGTATCTGCTATGTCTGAATTGATACAAAGGGAGCAACCGCTAGCGTTGCCTTTTGGCAGCAGCTGGAAATCTCTCCCTGCAGAGCAGCATCACCATCTACAGCACGTTCCAGTGGTTCCTGCCCACCTTGGCAGGGCCAAGGTGGGCTCAGGGCACGTGGCAGCAAAGTCCCTCCAGGTCTGCAAGGGCTTGATAGAAGCCCTCCACATTATCCTTAACTGCAGTATAGTTACCCTTCCATAAAGCTGGAAAGCAGCTGTCCCCCAGCCTGAATCAGAGCTGCTGACAGTGTCAGCCCCCTGCAAGGGGTAAGGGAGGAGAGCCAGACGCACCGCCTGCTCCAGGGCTGCCCGTCCTCTGCAGCCCGAAGGCTGCCTCAGGCACGCTCCCAGCTTGAAGTAAGACAACCAGTAAAATCTGGGCTTTGGGGCAGGTTTAAGAGCAACCCGAAGGGATATCTGTAAACACGGCCACCGAGGCTGCCCTAATCGCTGCCAGAGGCTCGCCCTTTGGCAGCTTCTGGAGTTAAGGGTACGAAGGAAATGCCACTGCTGCTCTCGCTGTTAGTCAAAGATGCCGATCTGCCACGCTCTCCTTTCAAAAAACTACCAGTAAACCAAGTCACTGATGAAATGCACAGAGAAGAGGGACACATACCCTGGCACTTTGCCTGTTGGCTTTTTTCTCTTCGTCAGGAAGCGGTGGCATCGGGTAAGGGTATTTTCTGCTGGAAGCAATAGATCCAGTGGACGAAGATGGAGACTTTGCAGGAGACAGTGTCCTGGGATGTTGAAACACACAAAATAAATGTGATGTTTTCAGGTCCTAGCACTGCAACAGCAACTGCCATTACTCTGAAGCTTGGTTCAGAACCAAGTATATAGTTTATTATTAGCTCAGTATCGGGGGGATAAAGTTGTTTGATCAGCAGTCTAATAATTTCATGATATGAATAAAGGTATTTATAGCTTTCAGGAACACTGGAAGAAAAAAAGAAAATTTCCTACTTCTTATTAGAATTGTAATGCATAACAAAAATTATTTCTTAAACTGTTTTATATGGTACTGTAATTAATCATTATAAAATTAACAACCAAATCTGCAATTGAATAAATACAGATCTAAAAGATAGACATAGCATTATGAAGCCTAAACAGAAACAGTGATTGTATAAATACAAGCTGAACAATGTCTTCTGCCAGTGACTAAATGGCATTTATCAGTGTCTTTATGCATATCTTACACATCTCCTATATTGCTACAAACATAGCAAATAAATCTATTCTTTTTATAACACATTAATTTACACAAATGCATGCACTTGGAGGCCAAACTGTTAGTTGTGAAGTAACAAAGGCATATACAAAGTGCTAATAACAAATTATTAGACATGCAAGCATCATACAGTGCATATTGTTCCAGCCAAAGAAAGAGTCTGATGAGAATATACAAAAATGGACTGATTAGTCAATGGCAATCAGCATTTCTGTACAAGGTGAGTAGAGTAAGCAGGAGCAAGTAAATGTTTGTATCACATGAAAGGCATTCTTTTCATGTCAATAAGGCAGCAGCACATTATTGACTGAAATTTTATACCCGAGAAAAACTCTTACGCTTCTGTTTTGAGATTCTGCACTTTTCCCACTTGAGAGGTTCCTATCAGGCTCTAAATCTGGGCAGAATAAAAGGGGAAAAAAGCCTCAAAGTAGAAAAATTGAGCTACCCTGGCCTTCTTGTTCTGTTTTGCAGACTGAGGGCATTTTTCAAAGGAGGCCTCCCGCTAGCGCAGGCACACCACCCAGACCCTCCCTGAGCACTGCTGCCTACTATCTTCTGAGCTTAACGCATCCCTGAAGATGGAAGGTTTCCCTCGGTTTCTACAGACAGGTCTTCCAAGGCCCTCAAATGCAGCAGCAGGCTGCATGTTGTGCAGCTGTAGACCCCAGTGATGAGCACCGTCACTGATACCAAGGAGCCACAGGAGCCACCCCTGGCAGACAGCCCCACAGCCCTGGCTCCAGGATTTGCAGGATCATGTCGTTTCATCTAGAGAGGATTACAGACAAGGCAGGGACTCTTTTGCGTCTGGAATTGTTTCGTATCTCTATTACTAAATGAAATTAATTTACCTTTAAATAATTATTCTTTTATTTTGGACTAGCGTATCATTTTCTTGTGTCTGTAGCTGCCTACAACAGCACACTCTCGTCTCCCATACAAACAATGACTGATGGTAGCCATGAGCAACAAGGTGTCAATGGAAATTATATGGTGAGAACTCTCCAATCTGGCTTATGATGCTTTAACGCCTCATGCGGTAGCCTCTAAGTTCAGCACCTAAAAGATTTAGGCTGGTACAATTATCCAAACATGGAAGAGCACATCTTCAGCACATGCACTTTGATCACCCATTAAGATGAACTGGACATATGTGAATGTTTTCAGGAAGAAAATTTCAAACAGCTCCTGCAGTATAAAACAAGCTTTTCCTATGTCCAGCATCACAGATCTGGGCATCAAACTGCACATGCAAGAAAACAGGTTATTTAAAAAAAAAATCCAGGGAAAGGTTCTCAACAGTGCCCTGCTGTTGACTACCCATACAAGTCCTCTCACCTCTGCCCACACTTGGACTGATAAGGATCACTAATAAAGTATTAGTGGATCTAGAATGAAAAAAAAAAATAAGGAGAAGAGAAAGGAGGGAAGATAAGGAGAGCAGATTTTACCTATTATTAGTAATCCAATTATTCATGAATTTTGCCCCACAGCTGCAGGAGAATTTAAAATGCTCATGTTTAAATTTATAACAAAGCACCTAGAGATTAGAAGCAAGAAACTGGGGATGTTAGATCAGACTTGGCAAGCCCTATCAGAAAGCTATTTATATAGGTACCACAGCCAGGAGGTGGCACGCAGAACAAAGGCATCTCCCATCCCTTGTGCTACAACCAGGGACAACATCACCTCCTGCACACCACAGGCTCTTCCCACGGGTTATTTCAGGCACTGTAAGAGCAGGCCATGGTGAGAGGGAAAGCCATGGCCAATCCACCTGTCCATCAGCCTGAGCAGGTGATCCTGGAAGGAGCAGTAACCCCCAAGGATGGGGCATCTTGAACGTTTTCCCTGCACAGCATGTCCTCTGACCAGGATCCCTAACTGAGCCTTTAGCCAGGCAGTTTTGCATCATAACTGAAACACAATGCTGCCTTTTCAAAAGATTTTGAAGCCCAGACCTCCAGTGTAGCTGCCTACATTTCCTTCTTCTCAACCCCCCTTTGCGTTACCTGCTCAACTACAGTTTGCCCCCCTAACTGATGTGCACGTCGCTGCTCACCTGCATTTGCAAATCTACATCGATACATTGAGGATGCAGTTGCACACTTCCAGAAATGACCTTGCCCTCCCCTCACAGGGCCTCCCCACTTATTTTTGCTACAGTTACAGGCTGGTTTTTGTGATCTTTAGTGCCATCTACTGTGACTGTGGAAACATATCACTACTAACCGTATGCTCACACATCTTACAATGCGTCTTGCGTGATAAGCGTAGTTGTTTGAGGTGTTTTTTATCACCTTTCAGGTTATGCCCTGCGATTGTGTGTGCTGTGTATCCCAGATTTACATATACTTTAAATGAGAAAGAGCCAGACATGACGTTTCTCATTTACAGGATGGAAGAAAGACAGCATTCAGGGACACTTGCAAGGTAATGCTGGGGTTAAAGGTAGGCAAAACTTTGCAGTTTTGGTCAAGGGTGGGATCCATTTAGCTTTCACTGGGGTTTTAGTTAGCCTGCTAACAAATCCATTAGCTTTCATGCCAAATGTTGCTTCCAGCTGAAATTTATAGAAGAACCTAGCACTGCGTTCTGCCCTATACACGCCATGACAGAGATTCAGAGGTTTTAGTGCCAACCCCAAATGAAGCCATGCACCTCAAGGCACTGCAAGAATTCTAACTTCTGACCAGAAAGCAAGAGGTACTGGCCATTTTGCACCTGTCTTTCTGTCCTGGAAGCTGAAACTAAGAGTGTGGGGAGACCATGCTGTGATTCACAACAAAACACTGTGGCAGCGGGAGGACATCTGCATGCGCTCTCCTGCAGCCAGGCGCCTGCCTGCTCTGCCTTCTCATCACCCCAACAGGGAGAGTGTCGGCCCACAAGAGACGGTGTGAAACGTGTCGCCCGGTCACACAACTAAACGTCTTGCGACTTCATCTTGCATGTCATTTTAGCTGAACTCAGGGCAGGTGGCCCTGACAGATCTGAACTGTTCACAAGCTGTGCTTGATTCTGTTTTGCAGACTAAAATAATTTAATGAAATCCAATTAACATTCAACCCGGTGAAAGTATTTCAAGCCCAAAGGCAGATACTGTCAGCCTAACCTGACCTTTGCTGCTGTGGGTTCAGCTCTTTGTAGGACATCATCAGCCTAAATTATCCTACATTAGGAAATTGGGATCTTCTAAAAACACTGATGTGGCTAAACATTTTAACATTTTAAATGCAATTCCTTTTAAAAACCACAAATGTGCTCAAGTTTCCTCAGAAAGTGCAGCAGCAGAGGGGAGGTTCAGCTCGTGGGGGGCTGCAGAAAAGGCTAAGGCTGTGGTTTGAGCCGTCCGCTTTAAGAACAGTAATGACCCAGAAGCAGGCATTCACACGCTTTAATGAATTCTTCTCCCTAACTCTTGAAATGAAATCCTGATCCTACTGACATCAATAGGCATTTTTTTCATCGTCTGCCAACAAGGCCAATATTTTGCTTTGGTTGTAATGGAGAAAACTTTTTTTTTTCTTTAAACACGGCCTAAAGCTGCCTCAGCGAGAGCAGGGAGCTAGTGGCTGGTCACAGCTCTGGCCGCAGCTGGATGCTCACAGAGAAGGCAATGGACCTGGCAAAGCAGCAGAGCCAACTCTGGCTAATGATCAGCTGAGGAAGAGCTGAGAAGAAATCGAGGAAGAAGACAGCCAGGACACCAAAGCACATTAAAAATAGGAGGGAAATTATAGCTTGCTGTCTCCTGCCTTCCATGCCCCTTGCCAGTGCCCTTCTGATATGGGGTAGCCATTCTCCTTCTGGGTATGTGTCTTGGGTCTCCCTCTAAAAAACCTGGGTTTTTTGTAAACTATTTTTCTATTTAAACAACTCCTACAGAATCTAGGCTACTGTAAATATTTGCATTAAATCAAATGTAGGCAGCTCAGTGCTTCAGTACGTGCCTTCCAGTCTTTTTTTGTCTATAATTATCTATAGAAATGCCACATTTGGGGATTCTGACAGTTTATTTTCTGATACCACCATCCTGAGTCTTTTAAGATTCAGGGAGGATTTCGATTAATCCTTAACCGTATTATGTAAGATCAGTCTGTATGGTAGCCACTGTAATTAGCAGTAACAAAATAAGCAGTAGTATCACACTGGTAAAACAGCACACCTTGCAGCAAAGCTGAAATCAGGGAAAGGTTTCCTGCCTGGGTTTATTGCTTGGGTTACACAGCTATGGCCTGGCATGTAAAATTAAAATCTAGCCTATACTTTGAGCAGGAAAATGAGATTTTTCTTTACAGATCTTATTTTCTTACTGAAGGGAATCCCACAGCTGGGAGCTTTCAGGCACCAGAGACACCAGCTACTATTATTATTATCATTAATAAAAAGTAATTATATAGAAATACCCATTAGACTTGTAGACTAGAAAAAAATTAATAACTAGGACACGAGGTGACAGAGAAAAATTTTGATTTATACAGATTTTTTTAACCTAATGGAGAAAGTCTTTGTGATACCCAATATCTCTATTTTCTGAAAATCTGCATCATTCACAGGAACTGTAGGAAGCATTTTTGTCTTTTTTTGTAATTTTACTTCACTCTACCTGCAACAGCACCAGTCATCAACACATTATTCCTAAAACCATAGGGAGACACACAAAACAGCAGTGTTACTTTCAGGCTGTCTTCAAAACAAAAGCCAAATCAAAGATTAGCAACAAAAATACTACTCAGCTAATTATCTGGCATAAATATCTTATCCTGGGCTATGATTCCTAGTATCAGCTGGACAGTCTGACTTCATCCTTTCTGGTTCATCTAACAAGGTTTGTTTTGTTTATGAATTACTTCACAGGTTCAAAACCCAGCCATGTGATGTTCAGACACACCATTCCTAGGAACAGTATTTTCCAGTCTGTGACATTAACCAAAATTGCACCTGAGTTTTGGGGAGAAACTGTTCAGTACAACCTCTCATAAAACCATGGCAATTCATCCCAGGAGAAAATTTGATCCTTTGCCTTCCATAATATGCCAGCAGAATACTTCCCCATGGTTACCTCAATTAATTAGGACATATAGGTTTCTAAATTTATTCTAGTTTCTCTCTCATTTCTAAAGCTACTGCTGCAGACAGTCATTAGTAAGCTGCTATGGTGTAAAATTTTTAATTTATGTTTCATCTCTGCTGATATACACCACTTAAAACTCACATGGGGCAGCTTAATCCTCATCTACATGCAAAAAAATTCTTGGTTTATCTCAAATACAATTAGAAACGTGACTTATTCAGTGCAACAGTTGAAAACCCTCAGGGGCGGGGTACGCTCCTATCAATTTAATCTAGTTACTAAATCAAGATATACTGATATTAAAAGATGAAAACCAAATTAAGAGTATCCACACAGGAATCAAAACCTGTTTAACTAAACTAATTAAAGTAACATATTCTAAACCAGTGTTATCATCATATTCCATCAATATCTTTGTTTATTGTGACCAAAGGGCTTCTGATACAAACACCCTGAAAGACAGCTATGGGGTTAGATTATGACGAGTGACTGATGGTCTTGCCTGAACAACAAAGGTCCAGAGGGTATTTTTAGTAAAAGGTTTGCTAATAAAAACGCACCTCATTTCTAGTGTGAGCTTGCCTAATTTCACCTTCCAGTGACTTTTGGTCATTATCCGCCTCAGTCTGCCTGCTCTGTTAAACTGAACAGCTTGAGGCCCTGCAGTCCCTTCTAACATTTCTCAGGGCTTAAACCTCCCCAGTTCTTGACCATGCTTGTTGAACTGTGAACACCAGAACTGAACTCTGTATCCCAATGCTAAAACCAACAATGGTAAAACTACTGGACTCACAATACGCCATGCCTGAATGTCCAAGCACCAACACAGAGACCTGGCTGATACTGGTTGGCAAAATCACAACATTCTCCCATAAGCCTTGGATTCTTGTGTCAGGGATTTTTACTCCTTGTTCAGGACTGAGATCAGGACTGGCAGGCTTAAATTTACCTTATTTGCCCTATTTGTTAATTGGAAAACCTTTCTGAAACTTGCTCTGTAATTTAAGAGTTCTTGAAAGCAAACACAAATGGTTTAAAAAAAGTGACAATTTTATGCTCTTTTAAGGCTTTGTGGCATTTTTATTTCTAAAAATGACTAAATTCCCACTCTGCTATTTAATATGTGCCAGTGCTACTATTAGAAAGGAAATGTTTCATTAGCATCTTGTGATTCAACTCCATGTTTTTTTCCCAAATACACACTGGACTTAATTAGTGACTGTTTCTGTCCTTTTGCACTATTATTAGGTCTACTAATGTAGCAAAATTATTGTTAAGATTCTATTTACTCGTTCTTACCATCCTTCACTGTTTTGGCTAAAGATTTTGCTTTGTATTCTTTTTCTTTTTGTTTCTATAATTCTTGTTTCACCTTCATTTTTGATATGCCAACTTACAGCTTTATCCATTTTTTTTATGTTTTATATTATTTGTCATAAATTGTCTTCCATTCTCTCCTATGCTAGCTGATTTTTTCAGCTGATGCAAACTTCTCTCAGCTGTGGGATTGTGTCTTTCAGGAATCTACTAAAATGTTCTCAGTCTCCTGATTCATGTACAACAGGGAGGCCAGCCTCATGCATGCTTCTTCTCTTTAACTTGGAATACATCAAATAATACACACCTTCCCCTCCCAAAAACAAGTGATATTTCGGTTGAACCCTACACTCACTTGTAACAGATTCATTAGTGGTTTGATAAATAGAACACAGAGTATATTCTCATACATTTAGTTTTCCAATTACAATATATTAATTATTTCATTGTATGCTGAGGGTAAAATACCACTACTTTTTCTTTTTTTTTTTCATGTAAATTTTAGTATGCACTATATAAGACAGTGGGTAGAGTCAATGTGTTATGAAACTACTTGCTTCAGTAAATTACATTCTATTTAAGTTAATACTACTTTATTAGTGATAAATATGTCTCATGCCCATAAAACACTACTTGGCATAAAATGATGAGAAAGCTACTACAAGCTATAGATGATGGTGGGAATGCATGCACTACACACACCCTTTTCAATGGCTTCATTAAAACATTCAGAAAAAGAATTGTAAATTGCACATGAAGCCAAAAACAGACATCAAAATGCAGCAAAAGAAGAGGGGCCCTTTGCACCTACAGAAACTTGTATTTATTTATACAAGGTAGGAGTCCCAAGATATTTGTATATGCTGGAACAGCTCTTAAAAATTATATAGAATTAATTTACAAAATACCTAAAGTATGGTCCTTCAGTGTTTTTATTCACATCTTCTACCCACTTAGCTACATTATATTCTCTTTTGAACCATGGGTTTAAATACCTGCAGAAAGCAATGGAAGGAACAGAGAAAGCAGAAGAACAAGAATAGAAAATCTGAGAACACACAGCACAAGCTTAGCAAGGATGTCTTCATCCCCAAAATGCAAGTGACTATGGCAAATAAATCAGTATGGATGTTGGGTGAGGACTAGGCAACGTGTACAACTGCATGAAAAAATCTGACCTACAAGAAGACTCGTATGTTTGATTAACCTGGAAACTCTTTGGGATACATCATTCATTTAATGTCTTAAGGGTAAAATTCACTCCCATGCAGAGGGCCAGCATTAAGCTTATTGTCTGAACTCCTCTCATGATCTCAGAATAAGGATGAAGGGGCATTTTGGCTCCAATCCTGCAGTTTGCTTGTTGAAGACATATGTTTTCACACAGCTAAAATAAATTGCAAGATAATAGCCTAATGAGCACAGAAACTTGGGCTTGGCCCTTTCTACAGGAATGAATTTCAGCCTCAGTGTGTTAAAAGGCTTGAATTGTTTGCCACTACAGTGGCACTTTTTACACTTATGTGCAAATAACTCTCTGATTTTTCAATTATCATTTAATTTGGTAGGACCACAAGAAGCTTTAATGGAGGTGGGCTGCAGAGTTATCTCACATTTTACAGAAGGAATCTTGATACCAAACCCACACTTTTTAGGAAAAAAGTCTGAGCTGCATACTCATATTAGCTACATGAAAACTCTGAAATAAAAACAGTGTTGAATTATCTGACAGTAATATTACCAGGAAGGAAGAATTTTTCTGTAACTGGTTTCTCTTAGTCCCCAATAACAAGGTTAGCGAATTGCTCCCCCTCTGTCATGTTATGAAAAAAGGGCAATGTAGAAACAGGAGTCTGCCTGGTCCAATTTAAAGTCTGTTCTTGTTGTATAAGAATGGCAACAGTTTAACGATTATTTGTGATCACCACCTTTATATAATAGAGACTAGCACACTCTGAAATAGGAAACAAATTGTAACCAAGGAAAAAGGGAAAGAAAATTCCTCTTTAAGTTATTTTCAATATTTCTGGGCCAGTTCTCGCCACCCTTGTTTATAAGTGACTCCAATGACCTCACACATGGGAAGAGGCCTTACAAGGGATTGCTCAGATGAGTAAAGGTTAGGCCAGATCATGTCATTCAACCCCCACCATATTTCAAAACACGTTGACGACAAAAGCAGCAGCACTTTTTCGACTCCTTTTGCTCCTTTTTTGCTCTGGAACTTCTCCTCCCCGCCCCGCACAAGCACAGCCACAGCTCTCAGAAAGTACTCGCCCTCAGCCACAAGTGCTTCTAAGTAGCTTCCTCAGCTCGCTTATTTATCAGGAATCGGGAGTGCTTTATGCTTTCCAGCTTGGGCTCTTAGAGAAAGAAAACATCAAAGGTGGTAGCGCAGCAACAGATGAACTGCAAGTGAAGCAACAGGCTGACGCCAGCATCATCAGGAACTAATAAACTTCTGCTTTAGCTTTAATTGTAGGTGCACTACACATTTTCTTGTACATGCTGCAGTAGTTTTGACTTGCTTTTTTTCATTTGAAAGTGTCTTTTGGTAACCATGAAACACTCCCAATCTGGCTTCCTGTATTGGAAAACAAAGTGTAAGGTGGTATCAAAGCATGCAGTTGTTGCACAACCGTGTTGCAGGGTTTCCTGGGTCTGGTTGTACTACAGACCGTCGTTGACCACCTCAATTCATCTGTTACAGAAAGGTTAAACTTGAGTTACTGCAGACCACTACGTGATACCATTAGAAAGCTCTCAGGCTGATCTTCCTGGCCACATGTTCATTAGTGATGGCCAGGATCTGCATTTTCTTTCACTGAGAAATTCTGCTTTAAAACACAGGTATCCTTACACGTAAGCCTACAGCTAGACCAACAGCTCGATTTGGCTTGTAGCGCAACATGCAACAAGGCAAAAGACCTGGGCTCAAGAGGACTTGTACTCCTCAGGCTGGCGAGGAGGAAGGTTAGCTAGCGCTGCATCAGCAGGAGCACCTCCAAGCAATCACGGTGTTTTGCCACAGTGAAACTATTGTATACTGAGGGAAGGGACTTTTCACGGGATAAAATGGCAGCCCAGAATGCAGGGGCAGGCGAGACTGACCTGTGATCCCGACTCCCTGTTTGGGGGTGGTCAGAACCCCCTGGGCTTATGCCTTGGGCCGGGATTTGGTGGGCGAGAGAAAGCCCAGGCTCAGATGCATGGGTTACCCTGCTGCAAAAAGACAATATATAATAGAAAGTCTAAGCCAAAGATGTTTGTATCAGTTATAACAATGAGGACAACAAACGCTTATAGGAAAAGCAGTGCAAATTAACAAAGGTCAGAATTGCTATTTGGCAAAACACATGTTCCCTGGAACTTGTTTTAACACAAGCTCCCAATTAAAGTGTCAGCTTATTCAGAAAATTCTCATTATCATTCCTGTATAACTCTAATTGATTTTAATAGAAAACTTGTTTTATCAGGCCATTTCATCAACCCTGTTTCTGAAAAAGCCACAGAAACATTTGGCTTGTTGGCATACCTTCCATGTGAACTGAACCATCTGCCTTTAGTAAAGAACACAAATTTTGTTTTAAAACATCTAGAAACAATTAAAAACATCCCAAAAGAGCTTTAGCAGTCTCCATAGAACTATACACTTAGCAGAAGCCTTGTTAACGTATCTGTTAGGTACAAGGGGTCACACAAAGGCACGAGCAGTAGATTTTTCAGGAACTGCCCAGTGTGCTTGCAACCCTCCTGTCAGTGCTGCTCCTGAGGGCTGCAGAGCTCAAACCTTGCTCAGTACGTCAGAAATTTTGCTTAAATGATTAATGGCATGAGTCTCTATCTAGTGCTTGGCTGTATAAAAAAAAAAAAATTGTGCATAATACGTGCAGCTACTGCAGACTTACGCATACGTCAGATACTTTTGTAGGGAACTGTATTAGTGCACACCTGCTTAAAAAAAAATTGAATTCAGCACCCAATGAACCCAATTTTCTAGTGGTTAACTACACTGTCTCTACTACTAACAGGTAACAGTTTTACCCCTTTCCTTCCATCTCAACAAGTACGCTTTATTGGACTCCCAGGGGCCACAAAGGTGGATTTTCCAAATGCTATCCATTGATTCAGAACAGATTTCAATATTATTCTATATTTCCCAGGGAAGGTAAGAAGGTAAATCTGTCTGGGAAAGCCTTCATGTATTCTGAGGCATCCTCAAAGCAGCTGGTGTTGCTTTTTGTTTTCCTAAATGAGTAAATGCTGGCCACAGTTAGATCATTCTCAGTCAATTTTCTCTGCTCACAAGTTATCTCTCTGACCAGAGTTACTGTGCACCCTTGGCAACTCTTTCCATTCCCCACCAAATCGACACAGCACGTGGATCATTCAGTGGGAGCTGTCTCTCCAAGGGGTGACAGGCTTGCCAAGGAGACCTGGTTAAGTCCAGGATATGGACCCAGTATATGCGGTCCCATGCAGTCCAGGATAGACCCCATCAGGAGAAAGAGCATTTTCCTGCCTGGCAGGTCTCTCTCAGGAACACACGTGCTGTGCTTCATCCCTAACAGGCTGCTGCACAGCCCTTGGGAAGTACAAGCCTCCTCCCTCTAGCTCCAGGGCCGCTGCTGGGTTGAGAGACTGTAATAAGCAGCAAGAAGGAAAGCAGGGAATTAGGTGGAAATTCAGGGGCACCTTTAAAAGAGAAAGAAATTTAGAGGGAAAAAGATTTCCAACTCATATTCTCTCTGTCTACCCACTTATTTAGTGCTCCAAAGTTCTCAGTGAAAATGTATAATATACCAGCTGAACAGCACAGAGGAAAAAAATACGCCCACCAGCATATTTACTGAAAACAATACTCTTTCCATGCAGTTACGTTCACTCTAGGCTAAAAAGAGCTGACCTGGTTTCATTCTTTATGGACCAATTCAGCCCCAGTGTACACCTCTGCTGAATGATAGAATAATGGTATCATTAATTTAAACCTTTTTTTTCCTTTTTTAACAAATTTTAAGAAATACAATTGGAAAATGATGGAAAGCACAGGACAAGTTTCTAAAGAAGAATGTGCAATCTCATTTGTATTCTTGGCAATTTGGTCAGACTAATTTTGCTTTTATCAAACTGTCTCATGCAAAGAGAAAAGAAAACAAGCAAAATAACATTTCAGTAAGAGTTTATCAGCACAAAGCCCAAGAGCTCAGGGGCATTTGGCAGATAAACTCCTCCAAGGGATCTAGGGCTAAAATTTCTGCTTCCATGTTGCCATTTTGACCATGCAATGTTAAAATTGGAATGTGCATCAAACTATTATTTCAGTAATTTGTAACAGAGGGCCTTCTCTATGAACCTTTCCAAGCCTACTCACCTCAAGACAGTGAACTGCAGATGGAAGAAAAGTTTCAGAACAAACTCAAAATGCCCATACCGAAGAAAGCAGGGCCCAGAGAGGAGTTAGCATTATTGGTTTCCAGCACGGTTGGTATCAAGCCCGTTTGCTCATAGAGGTGCAAAGTTTGTACTAATAATAGGGGGAAAGGGCACTGCCATCACCACCATGGTCAAAGAAGGAGCCATTCCCGTGTGGTGTAAGTGCTGTAAGAGCAGGCCAGTGCTTGACAAGCCCAGAGATTATGTTTCCAGCCACTCACCATTCATTCACAAAAGCAGCCTGAACCAGCAGGCTTAAGTACATAAGGAAGGCTCTTTCCCTATGGGGAGCACTGCACACATGGGCTCTTCAGTAAATGTAACCAATAAATTAATAAGAAAGCAACTCTAAGCCATACTAGAAAGGTCTGGGGATCAGGTAAGGACTCTCATTACCCATTTATTGCAGGGCTTACTCAAGACTGGCTGTTTCAGGCTTACAATGATAAACTTCAGGGTACTCTCAAAGGAGACGGATACCTCTCCTAAAACTTCCAGGCAGGTACGCAGAGATGCAAATCTCTAACTCTGCAATGGCCCAACCCAAGGTGAAGACAAGGGTAGGAAACAGGTTATCAGAAATTCAATATTGAACCAGGATACACTCAGCAATGGCAGTTTACTGTAGACAAAAGCCTGCAGTGATGGTGCAGGCTGCCACCATCATTGGGAATTGCTATGGGAACGACTGTGAGGAAGCCTACATAAAAAAGAAAATTGATAGTTAATTTTTAAAGAATACATAAAAAGAGGTTGAAATACATTAGCCAAACCATTTACCAGATTATCAGTCAGCAATCAGAATGGGCCACAGAAAAAAAAATGCAGCTGTCTACTTTTCAGTACTCTTAATCTCCATCTACAAACCACAAATATGAAAACCGTACTTTTTTGCTTTGCTTTTATAAGTTCAGACTTACTCAGTTGAATTAGACCGTGGCCTAAATCTTTTGCCTCTGACTTTCTTTCTGTTTCCTCCTATATTACCTGAAAGAAATCAAAGGATACAGATGGTAAAATAACTTGAAACTCACCTGCGTCCCATGCCAAACTGTATATTCTTTTTGTATCCCCAGCAAAAGAGTCATTACCTCATTAGCTTTAACCATCTAAAAGTCACAGGTCAGCTCCTCTTGATTTACCTCAGACCAGCTAAACTTGACACCTAAGTGATCCTTCTCTACTTTTTGCTGCAACTGTAAAAAACTCCTTAATTTCAGCTTTCATTTGAGAAAATCACTACACTTCAGCAAAACCACTAAACACTGCCTGATAAAATCACAGAAGCTGGCAAGAGCGAATAGATGACTTCTTTTTCATGTTAGCTCACACTGGAGGAATGGGAGAAATTAAACATCATTTCTATGTGACAAAGCATTGTGCAAAACAGGTACTTGAGTAGGGTACTGCTAAATCCCAATTCCAGGTTAAATTAGCACAATTGTAAGGAGCCATGCTGCTGTCCTAAGATCAGCTAAACTTTCAGCAGAGCAGCAATAGCCCAGAGGCTGGTTTCCACTGTGGCCAGCACTGAGGTTCACACTTACCTTGCCAAGAATTACTCCTAGGCCTCCCATTTTCACAAATGTCTGAAATATGTTTTGTGTCTGGGATCCTTTCACTCCAGGAATGAGATAATCCATTTGACCTGGAACAGGAGGGCTCAGATACGGTTATTTTTAAGGGTATTATCTCACATCAGTGTTAGCTCAGTGGTTCAGAGACTCACATTCCCGAGGCCGGTGACATAACACAGCCTAAGGTCTGTCTGCACTAGCAGAGCATCCAGGATTTCTGGTTAAACCCTGCAGTTATGCTTCACAGCTGTCCCTGCAGCAGTTCGGTGTGCCCACGTTCAAGAGCCAGGCTTCAGCACTGCTTTCTTGCATGTCTGCTGTGGAAAGCACAAACACCAGTGCACACCAGATTTCCTTTGGATTTGCAGCTCTGCCCCAGTTCTTAGCTGGAAGATGCTCTTCCAACTGTGCTCATCTCAAGGGTTTTTTTAACTCACAGTTAAGCACATCCCACCTGCAGGCTGCCCACTCCCTCCTTGTGCTGCTGTAGGAAAGCCTGGACTGCTTCCCTCACCCCACTGCTACCAGTCTCAGGGGCCCAGGATTCTGTGATGAGCATCCTCCCACCCACAGCTGGTAGCTCCAGTGGAGGGGTAACTGCCTCATTTTTGCTAATTCTGAATTTTTATTATATTTTCTCAGCCAGTCACTGCAGTATATATTCCTAATGCTAAACTCAAAGCCAAAAACAGTCTTTTTAGCTAGGTGCTTGGTGCAAACTGAAGTTTTTCTTTCCTCTTGTATACCCTCTAAGAGCCAGAGATGTGTGTGGCAATGTCCAACACATGGGGTTTTGCAACAGGCTCCCTCCTGTTGAACTAGAGCTGCTGCTCAGCTGTTTGCCGTGAGATCTACAATTACATCCAAAACAGAACACAAGAGGAAGTTGAAAACTGGTCAGAATAGATGACTTATTTATTACAAAGAAGTTTTGCTTAAAGGAACTATTTCTGTAGTTTCTAAGTCTGGATACTCTTGCATTTTTCAGTCTCTGCTTTCCTTGGACGGCAGGAATCTGAGAGATCCTCTTCAGTTTCCAGAAGACCAGGCTAATCACAGCCACACTGAAGTAAGCCCAGGATTTAATTAATTCAAACTTAATTACAGCACAAAATGTCTGAGAACCAACAGATCCACTGACTGTTTTTTTTAATAATTTTCTCTTCCTAAAGGTCTATTTTCAGGTTCAGGAATGTCTTGCTATATACTGGTTTTAGTGTCTGCTACCTCGTAACAGCAAGAGTTATCATAAAGTTCTGTCTTAACCCTTGAACATCCTCTGAATACCAACTAACACTTCATAGTGCTTTCCAGCACGGAGAAGCCCAGGGAGCTAATGGCCCAGTCACTCCAACATCTCCGAAAAGATGCCATCCATATCTGCACACAGAGCAAATCAAAACCAGCTTGGAAGGTAGGAAATAGCACTCCAGGCATTCAAATGGAAGGACTATGTCAGCTCCACCACAATGTTAATGAAATATTTGTCAGACTTACTTTTTCAGACTTGACAGTGGCACAACATACCTGAACTGGTGGTGGGGAACAACAAAACTCTCTAGTACAGACAGACCTTAGAAACCATTAGCTTTTTGGAACGAATAATAAACAGAGACACATGAAAGAAATGAAGTATGAAAAGAAACACAGATACTGAATGAAAGAAGAAATGCATTAAATGGCATTCATTTAAAAAGAAACTATTTTTCTTAACTGGTACTTGAACCTGCTTACACAAAGCTATGAAAACTTGCTTTCCCAAAACTTTTTTCAAAATTTTATCCAAATGACAAGATTCTCCAACACAAACACTGCATCATTTAAGATTAACACTTGCTCCCTGAAAAAAAAAATTATTTATTCACTCACACATCTAAAAAGCTGAATTTAAAAATCAGAAATCACTATTTAACCACTACTACAGTTTTTCTAATAACATATTCATTAGAACAGACTGAATGAAGTCGCATATAGGATCAAGCTGCTATAGCCAAATAGCGAATGTCACTGCAAATGCATCCCTTCTATACATTTCTCATTACTTTCTTCAAAATAACAACAAAGAAAATGGCTTCATCAACTGCACAGTTATAGACTGCTCAGCAAGACAAGAATTGAGAATTGCAGTTTTCTTATGAAGCAGTTCAGGATTGTCTATTACTCCTACGACATAGTGCTTCTCATAAATTGTTTTAAAGTGCTAGCTGGAGATTTTTATAATTAAAGGATTTCTAACTGCAGACAGATGGTGAGCATCATGACCTAATGACCTTAGCAATTACAAATGACTCTCAATGCTTTTCAGTGAATTTTCCATTTTAAAATGTTGTTGGTTTTTTTAAGTAACTGGAACAATAACAGAATTAGTGATATCTCATCAAGGGCAAAATCTAATGCCCTCCTTGGTTCCTCATAATAGCAAGCACAAAACTACAAAAAGTCTTTGTAGAATTATTTTCTAAGATAACACTTAGCGACCATGTAGTATACTAGCCTAGTAAGTGGAATAAAATGCAAGCACCACCATCTTTAATGTGAGACAGCAAGAATATTATCCAGAAGTCTAGGTCAACTCAATGAATTAATGACACTGACAAAGATATAAAAATAACATTTATATTGAACAGTTTATGTTTATAACTATTATTGAAGCAAGACAGTGTTCCTTTTCTTTGATTACATGACCAAGATTTAAAAAATTGTGGGGTTTTATTTAATTTTTTTTTGAGCCAGCAATTTTTATTAGAGTCTACTTGAAAACAATTCTCAAGCAGGGAGACAATGAAAATTTGATTAACCAAAAACTGGTTTACAATGGAAAACTTGTTTATTCTGGCCTATTTGTAATAATTAGCAGCTCAGGGCATCTGAGAAAAATCAGTAATCAAAGCACAAAGGATGCTATTTCAAACATTCCACAAAGAAAGAAGAAAGACTCAAACCTGCTGCAAAACAATGAAATGTTCTGACTAATGGAATAATGGGTGATGGAACAGGTAGAAATCTGAAAATGCGACAGAAAAGCAGACCTCTTCTTAGAACTAGATGCAGAGTTTGTGCTGACTCCAGGAGGCATGTCGCTATAAAAAGAGTCGGCCTCTCCAGGCTTTTTTACATAATCTCCCTGGGGTATTTGTCTAAAGTATAATAAACATTGTAGAGTCAGAGAACATGACAGGCACCAGCACACACACAAACATGCACAAACATTAGTTTAAAAGAAAAGAGGCAAGGCTAGTGATCCTTGAGGAAACTGTTAACCACACACAGTAAACCTATTAATAAATAATTTAACCATCTGAGAGAAAATTCCCGCATGCTTCTGATATGTGCAGAAAAGTAGATTATGTGGTTTTGGTAGGGGAAAACAAGGAACATTTCACTGATAAACTCTGATTATAGTTTTCAAAGTGAATAGTTTGTGGTTCTTGAGACATTGGATAACCAAGTTCAGACATTTCAAATGGCTCATCACTCTGGTTGTGAAAAGCATCCCCAGGTGCAGCACAAATACTACAGCTTGAGCTGAATGCATGCCTGGATCAAAAAGGAGTTCAGGAAAGTGAAAGCCTTTTTCCTTCTGAGATAGTTGCTTTCCACTTAATTTTTGTGATCATTCCTGAATTCAAGAACTGCAACCTGTTGAGTTGTTTAAACCTCAGGAGGAGAAAACCCTCCAGTTTGTTAACTGTTCTCTTCTTGTGCAGGGGACCTAACGCCAGTGTCAGAGCTTCTCAGCTATTCCTGATTACAATAGACTCAATCAGCCAAGACACATAAAAATAATGCCACACACATCTGTCAATATTTTATCCTTTTCCAGTACTAGAAGCTTGGTTTTGGTGCATAAAACTATCTATGCATGAGAAAGTCCTAATCAAGTTATACAACTTTTTTACAGATAGTGAATTCATTGCCAGCAGAAAAACTGCCATGCAAATATTCCAGTTACAGTTCCACCAAGTTGAAAAATCCTCCCTAGTACAAGTACCTACTTTGAAAGTTGGCTATAACATAATACCAGCAGCCTAGTTATCTATTCAGCCTTGCACTTTCCAAGGCCTTTTTGCTTCAGTCTGCCCCTATTAAGATGCGCATTTATCACAAGGTTGATTCACATTCAAATTGTGTCCAACTACAGACCTGATCTGGGGTCTCTTCATTCCACATCTGAATTTCTAATGCTCCTGAAGTATTTAAAATATATAATTATATGGCACATAAATCATTAGTGCAGTGCAGTACTTCCACACTATTTCTTCTAACACCTCCTGAGTCTTGGTTCTTGTCCCATTCCTCAGCCGGTACATTGGTGTGTTCAGAGTTGACTCAGTGTGGGCAGCTCTGCTCCCCAGGGTTCCTCCAGCAAACCGTCCTCTCACCAAACTGTTCCTCCAGCAAACTGTCCTATCCCGTCAGAAACAACTCCTCCCACATAGCTGTGCCCTTTAAGCCGCACTATCTCAGCTAGCAGAATCCATGGTAATTTGCTCTTTTCATTGTTTTCAGTTTACTCATTTCAGTTGCTTAGTACTGCAAAATATCATTCCTTATGTAAGGCTCAAAAATACCTCAATGGCTTCTTTTCATCTTTATTTAAGGACTAATCATAAACAATTCCAAAAAAAGGACACTCTGGACACCCTGGTGGATGTCTGTTTTTTCCATTTATGGAGCACTCCTTCTACATATCCAAAATTATCTATTTAGAAGTCAGCCTACAGAACTTCATTTTCTGCATGAAGGAGATGTAGTTACTAAGTATCTCCATCATCTTCAAAAGCCTCAGCTTATGCTGATTTCCACTCTATCCATGCCCACAGACACAGCTGCAGACTGACTGCATACTCACAGCTCTCTGTCCATATGCTAGTTTCTGGAGATGAGGGAATTTGAAAAAGTTAGATTCGCTAATATTCCAACGCGAACATGTATGGGGCAGTATCCTGTATTTCAAGGTTCTGGCTGCTCTGTCCTCAGCCAACACTGAAACATCCACAATAGAGTGACTCAATGGGCATGTTAGTCTGTGCTTGTAAATAGATTGCATGCCACTGAGCAGCACCAAACCCTGAAATTCTGCCTTCCTTGTGCCAGCTGACATTTATGACCCACCAACCTCCCCACAAGGCTTGACTTCAATAGCTTTGCCTTTTTCCTGTTACTGTTCCTGCCACCTATCTGACCTTGTAGTACACAACCAGCACTTGGCAGAGCTTTTCTGCTTTTTGCAAGTATTTTGAGCCTGGCAGAGAAAGCACTACACAGGCAGGGGAAACAGAGAACAAGCACAACAGGTATCAGCAACAAACAAAGCAGCAGCTTGGACCAGGAGGTGGCGATACAGGCAGAAAACAGGAGAATTTGAGAAACCCTCTTATCTGTGAGGGACTGGAAGAGGAAGGAGCCAAATCCTTTCCAGAAGATCCGTCTGCCAGGCAGATGACTGATGAAAGGGAGGTGGTGTTCCAGGAGCCAAACCTGAGTCACAAAGAACTGTTTGGCTTTTGACCATAAGATTGAAAGGGTAAGAACTCAGCCATGTGCTGAAGATGGTACTGTGCTTTACCTACAAATCAGTTGAGCAGGGTGGTGAGAAGGAATGGGCTCTTCATTCACACAGCAATTTAAATGCATTGCATTTTTAACTGCAAAGAAGCTCCAGGAATTAATTTGTCTCAAAAGGTTCCTGAACATCATATTAATACTAATTATTCAATTCTCAGCCTCCCAGGAACACTTTCATCTCTAATAGCAGATGTTCAGTCTCTCCTATTGGAAATACTCTCCTGTTTTCCTAAATAAAACAGACTATCTCAGAAGTAAACATTATATTTGCTACTGAGTCCAGTGAAATCAGGATTTCAAGCAATGCCTTTAGAGAATAAATACCAATTTCACATATTCAAGCAAATATTCTGTAAAATATGATATTTCATCATTGTATTTTCCTTATAGCATGTAAATGAGCAAGAGAGAAGAAAAACTATTTCAGAACTTTCTAATACACATTCTGTTAATTTTATCACATACCTCTGTCTTCTGTAGTTTCTTTCCATACAAAGAGAAGACAAAGAAAGAAGAATGAGTTATCAGTATGCAGGTATACACGGTCAGTAAGAGAAAAAAAAAAAGTAAAGAGAAAAGTAATGTATGCAGAATGAAATTTTTCCTCAAAATATTTCTACAGAAAACACTTCTGAAATAAACATACTCAAAAACATACTAAATCAGAACAGACAAGGAAAATATATTCATGTCGATGGCTAATGTCAGTGCTGAGTTGGAGGTGGTGCAGTTCATGATGAGTTTAAGTTGATTCACTATGAAGCTGCTTGTGAAAGGTACACTCTTGCCTTCCACCTCCAAAACCTAATCCCACTGGCTAGATGTGATCTCAATATGAGCCCTTAACTTTGGAGTTGTACTCAGAAGTCCAGATTTTCAGATACTGCCAGAAGCCAAGGGTGATATACCAGAACAGCAAAACCTACCTTTTTACTATCCTAATCTTCATTATTTTTTCCAAGTGCTTCTGTCCTTACGTATTTTTGAGCTGCCCTCAGCCCACCTCAGTCTAACAAACCAGCAGGCGATGTGCCAGTTTGTTATGCCAAACTGCTGGGGCTGTGTCGCAGCTATAGTACTGCCTGCGGCTGAACCTGCCCTGCCCTCCATGTATGCCAAAGACCTGTGGAGGAAGGACTTCAAGAGCCAGTCTCACCCAAACACAGATGACAAAGTAAGTACCTTGAATATTTCTTTAATATATGCAAAAGAACTAAACCCCTCTGTTTTTAGAAGAAATTCACAAAAGGAGAAAAACTGAAAAAGACCAGTCAGGCTAAAATAATCTATTCTGCCTCTGAGTAAGCGGAACACTGACAACTCTACACCAGGAGAGAACTTGCACCTTATTTGCAAATTACAGATCTCTCTCTCTCTTACCAAAAAACATGTCCGAATTAATTTCAGGTTAAGCCAACTGAGTATAAACATCTGTTTAAGGAAGCCTATGGTTAAATGCTTTACTGACTGACTGAAGGCTAATCTTGCTAAATTTACTTCATTAGGAGAGATATATAATTGAATCAGACTGTATTCTTGTATTTCCTTTGTCAGATACAGCAAAATCATATTCTGATCATCTACAAAAAAAGAAAAGAAATAACTAAATAAGAAATAAATTTCAAACCTCTATCAAGCACTCCAAAACCACATACACATGTAAGAACTGCTTGAAAACTGCTACTACTACAAAAATGTCACTGTATAAATATAATTCAATTTGGATTTTTTAGATTATGTTTTAATTGTTCTTTTCATAGCATAATCAGCTATCAGATAAAATAAAAATATTTTTAACTGTATTAAGAAGAACATAATTTACTTACTTGTAACCCCAACCAGTTATTCCTAAAACGAGAGCCAACACTAAAATGGTGCCAGCAATAGCCCCTATTATTATATTTGTGCTAACAACACCTGGAAACACAAGAAAGGGGAAAAATATACAGGGTTTTAGCAGAAAAATATACAAAACTAGTAAATGCACTGTCTTTCAAAAACCTGCTTAGACAACTTGCACCAGGGTGACTAATTGTAACCAGTGATATATAATCTTGAAGTATAACATAGACATAAAAAGATCATTTGTAAATCAAGCTTTGACCTCTGTGCCCGTTTCCCTTAACTGAACACTTGCTACATGAGAAAGTTGTGCCAGGTATGCCAATATAATGTTATCAATATTAAACTGCTGTAGCTTACATCCTTATAACCTGCCTGGCAAATATATGCTTACATTGGAATAAAAGTGACTTTTCCGTTTGTTTTTGCTCAAATCCCTTCCATAGCTGAATAAAGTAACCAAAACAGACGTTCTGGAAGATGGTAAAACTGTCCCCCCCCAAGGATTTATAATGAAAAACATTTACACCCTCATTTTTCCACAATATATTTTTTCTTTCATATGCAAGATGAATAAAAACTTTCACTCTAAAAATGTAAAAGCCTGAAATTTGTGTGCCAACATTCTGCATACTGGCCATGTAATAAAAAATTGACTCTACAAACAAAAACCAGCCATGTAAGTAACACTGCTTTTTAATCTAGATATGAAAAGTCCCAGCATCTTTTTCCTTATCCTAATCTATCAATATACTTAATAAGGCCACTCAGATGATCAGGACAAGCAAGGTAGAACTGGACACACTGGTACCAGTCCTGAGAGGTGTCCTGAGTGCTTGTGAGTGGCACCGCTCACATCCAGGCCCACATTTGTGACCTCATTCACAGACACTGAGTGCTCCTGCAGTGGGGGGAAGGGAAGGGAATGAGGCTCTTAATGGTGCATCATGTTGTATGCTAACTGAAAGGTAGGAGATCTAGTTTTGTTTAATGAACGTTCCTCAAATCCAAGCTTTTCCAGTTATTGGTAAAAATTATAACAACGTACCTTTATTGATGGCATCTTTATCAAAAAATAGATCATCTTTGATACGAGAACTGCAGTCATCTCCTCCCCAGAATCGGTCACAGACACACTTTATTTCATTGCTACAAACCTGCAGCCAAAAGTGTAGCTCAGAATAAAATCATAAAATTAATCTATTCCCATAATTAATACCTACAGTATAGCTACAGTCATATAGCACTGATTTTGACAGCCTGCAAAATTTTGCAAAACATTTTTAATATACAGCAATTTTTTATTTATATAATAGATATAAATGTACTAAATGTATTATTGTGCTTTATATACAAATATATGTAATATATATTAAGTACATTAATATCTTTTTAATGTAATATATATTTAATAGAGCCATTTATATTTGCTTTGGAGACTCTGAACCTCAATGATTTTATTTTTTCAAAATATGACGAAGTGGTTAATTTCAGACTAAAAAAGGGTTTTAATACAGTGTAAAAGACAAAAGACATTATGAGATGTCTTGGTTTCAGCTGGGATAGAGTTAATTGTCTTCCTAGTAGCTGGTATAGTGCTGTGTTTTTGAGTTTGGTATGAGAAGAAAATTGATAACACTGACGTTTTCAGTTGTTGCTAAGTAGTGTTTAGACTAAAGTCAGGGATTTTTCAGCTTCTCATGCCAGCCAGCAAGGCTGGAGGGCACAAGAAGTTGGGAGGGAACACAGCCAGGGCAGCTGACCCAAACTGGCCAAAGGGATATTCCATACCATGTGATGTCATGTCCAGTGTATAAACTGGGGGGAGTTGTCTTGGGGGGGGGGGGGGGGGGGGGTGTGTGGATCGCTGCTCGGGAACTAACTGGGCATCGGTCGGTGAGTGGTGAGCAATTGCACTGTGCCATCACTTGTTTTGTATATTCCAATCCTTTTATTAATATTGTCATTTTATCACTGTTATCATTATCAGTTTTTCCTTTCTGTTCTATTACACTGTTCTTATCTCAACCCATGAGTTTTACCTTTTTCTTTCTGATTCTCTCCCCGATCCCACTGGGTTAGGGGGAAGTGAGTGAGTGGCTGCATGGTGCTTAGTTGCTTAAACCATGACAGGAGAGAACAAATCCTTTGATCTCAGATCAGCCATAGGGACCTGGACACTGTTTCAAACTCTGTGAGCAACAAAGGGACTCACCAAGGCCACAGAAAAGCCATAGACTGTGCACCAAGCTGAGAAGCTACTACTAGCCAAGAGCCAGCTCACTGCCCTCTGCTCCAGAGCAAAGTAACTCTCAGCCAACAAAATCCAACAACCTCATGAACCTTCTTGGTTGACACAATACAGAGGGAATTAAAAAGAGCATCTGGAAGAAGAGAGACCTAAGTTTCTCAGTTCTTAGACCTCTATATTCTCTAGTACATTGCCTGTGGAAGTATCAATCAAGTTAGCAGAAGCGATAGCAAAAGAATTGATTAATAAAATTTTTGCAAAACTAATACGTACTTACTATGACTCATTGTTTAAGATGCATTAACTGGTATGCATTACGTTTATTTATGTGCCTCCTCCCCCTTTCCTTTTCAAAAGCTTCTCCAGTATAAAGACTTCTAGAATCACGCTGCTGGCTTTTTGAAAGGTCTAGCTAGCACACTGCACAACACCAGATACTCAGCAAAAACATAAAAAAGGATTAAAGAGTACAAGAACATACACCGTGTCCTGAACAAATTTGGCTGTCTGTGGTGCCTGGGCAGGTACTGAAGTTGAAGGCCTCAGTGGGGAGGCAGCGATGCTCAAGGCATACCATGTTCGGCCCGCACGGCGTCCCATTCTCCACATAGCCCAGGTCCGTCTCCTCATCAAGTTTCACATGGCCACCACTGCAAGACAACCAAGAGGACCCCGGAGACTTGTGCTGTGATTAGATGGGACTGCTTGAGAAACTGGGCTCTGGGCTGGTGCCTTCATTTCTGTCTGCGTTATACAATACCCATGACCAGGAAAGAGTAAGTATTAGCTTATTTATCTCACTGGCCCTAACATGAAACAAACCAAAACACAGTATATCTACATCAAACAAACGGTGAAAACAAAGACCATTCTTCCTGTGTAAGAGCTAGTGCTGGATAAAACATTGAGTTTACTTGTGTAGGACTTTGTTTCATCTTACAGTTGTGTGAAGCTATGAGAACACATCAGGTCTATAACTGGGATTCAGCTAACATATGGCAACGTATTAAGGTGCCAGTTAGCTTTGGCAGTGCAGGCATATGTCGCCATAAGTATTTTGAGTATGTTAAGTACTTCACAAACATTAAAGAATGTAAAATCAAGAGGCCAGAGAAGAGCATTATGTCTCTACAGGCAAAATTAACTACTACACAGAGGGGACTGCAAAACAGCTGCGCTTCCTATACACAGTCAAGTTCCTGAAGCTTAACAAAGGTTGAACTAGTTATGTGTTAATAGGAAAAAAAAATTTAACAGAAAACAGTTGTTCTCCACTTAGGATTAAGAAAGCTGCTTTTCCATGCAAGATGGATATTGATCGTTCTGTTTTCAGGATTTCCAATTACCTGCAATTGTAGACTTTTCCAAACTGCAAGATTGATGATGTGATTTCTCCATCAAGTTCTCCAAGTCTAGGCACACTGGATATATTGGAGCACAGAAGGTATCCACAAAGCACATCCCTGCATTGAGAGAATAAACAGATACTCACTGAAAATAAAATTCACTGAAAATGGATGGTCAAAAAAATGTGGTTTTCTTTACTTGCTTTGTAACATGTTTGTTACTCCCTGCTTTTCTCCCACTGACAGTAACTCCCATAAATAATGCCTTGTTTCCCAAGCAAATTACTCTCCTTGGAGCTTAGACTGGGAAGAGTCTTTTTTAAGATGTATTATCAAAAATGCTCTGAGTAATAGCAATCAGGGAGCTGTCAAGAACAAACCACATCAAATTGATTTAATATCCTGTTAAGATATGCTAACTGGCCCATAGAGGAGAAGCAGTAGATACAGGCTTTAAACAAATTCTCATATGACACATACGTAAGGGAACTAGAGACCAAGTTGAATTCAACTGTTGAAGGGACTTGTTGAAGGGACTTTACAACTCATGTGTGGAGACTTGTGCACTGTCTGGCCTCTCCCATATTACTGAGTATTTGTTACTCATAAATTTGTAATGGAACAAAAGTAAGGTTATCAAATCTGCACAGAAAGGTAGGAAAGGGCATTAGTAGGTAGGACTAGAATTCAAATGACATTGACAGAATGGAGAACTCATCTCAAAAACCAGAGTGCAGTTTGATGAGGACTGGCAAAAGGTTAAAAGCTAGGCAGAAATTATCAACTGCATAAACACAGAATGTGAAACAACACTTCAGGCAGCAACTTGCAGGAAAAGACATGGAGGGTTACAATACAATGAAAACTGAACATGACTTAGCAATGCAATGGCACAGCATAAAAAGGTGACCACCACACTGAGACATGAAACCACAGCCTGCTCTCCTCTGCACTGCTAAGCCTTGCCAAAAGTACTAGGACCACTTTTGGTCCAAGTGCTCCCACAGCTTAGATGGTGCTCTCTTGTCAGAGAACATCTCCTCTCAACACTCCTCTCCCTCCAGAATTTCCTGCACTAATGTCTGCAGAAGGCCAGAAGAAGTCTGTTCTGTACAGAGGCTTTGTGAGCCTCTTCATGCCAGCTGAAGAACTTGATCAAGGATAAAAATCTCATACCAGTTGTTTTCAAAATGGATCAACTTACTGTTTATTGCACTGTATCCAAGAGTCCTTGTCTCTTCCACAGTTTCCTTTCTCAGTCCCTTCAATATTCAGCTTCTCATAGCAGTACCTGTCAGCAGCTGTCACTTCTAAAAACAGAAACAAATCTCTTCTAATATGATGAAGACTTTGAAAAGCCAGGTCCTGTGAAATGGCAATGCACAATCAAAGCAAACAGAGCTTCCAATCTGTGAACTGCAGTACCAATGGTCTGCAGGTGACCTGTGAAAATCTGCAGTGTTCTCAATGAAAAGTTTTATGTTGGCACCACAGGACTGTTTTTAAGATTTTGTTCAGATTGACCAGGGTTTATTGGTCCAAAATGTCCAGAAGCCACTGAAATAAATCAATAAATACGAGTACAGGCTCCCTAGGTGGTTATTAATAAGAAATTAAACCTAAGACTTCAGAATAATCACCAGTAAGTTAACAAACACTAGAAAAAGAGCTGGAAAAGAGGATGGAAAGACAAAATGAGGAGGTAAGAGGGGGAGGGACATACAGTCCTAGCTGTTTTTAATGGCTCTGAATATGTCTCTTCTATAATTTTTCTCAGCTAAGGTAATCTTTCAAGCCACATGAACAACTTAGAAACAATAACATTCACTCACTTTCACCCCAGATATATTTACACTGCCGGTCCCTGGTTTTACATCTTCCTCCAAAACAAATACCCTAGAAAGAAAGAAAAAATACAGAAAAAGTTTCAGATAACTTGATTTTCCAAAATATGTATTTGTTTAATATACAGATTTGTCACATGTTTTCTATTGAGGCAACTAATATGCGATTCTACTTTCTGTTCATTTAAATGCTTAGCTCCAAAATATAACTAGCACCCAAAACACAGGAATGTCAGCAAAACTGTCACAGGTGACTTCTGAAGATCTTAAACCAAAATCTATAAAAAACAATCCATAAAAGCAGAAAGAATGTAAAACAAATTGAAGTGCTAATTACCTGCTTGTTATCACATGAATATCCATCCATTTTATGAATATTGGGAGAACACTATAGAAAGAGAAAATAACTAATGGAGTATAGATCTGACAAGCATGGTAGCAAAGCATACAACAAATGGCATATGGAAAATTGTTTCAGTTATCATGCTGGTTTTTTCGATATCATCAGGTTTAATACAATTTTTATACACCTTACTACACAAAACAGTAACATTCACAGTGATTTGAGAGACTTCAGGTGGGTTTTTTTCATCTCTTGGACAGAACATACAAAAATCACCTGACTGGAATTTCCTGTGCAGTTCTCTGCAATATCACAATCATTCACTGCTTCTCGGCACAAAACTCCTTTAGGTTCAAACTGGAAAAAAAGGACAGAAAATTAGTGTCTTGGTTTCTCCATATCTTGCCTTAAATGCAATGCTTTCTTAGAGTTTTAACTAAAATAAAAAATGGGAAACTTTCATGTGCTGACTGAAGTGGGAAGACTTTCCTTTCCCTGGTGCAGACATTGCACCTGTCAAGCCACCAGCCATTTACTGGTGCAAGTGGTACCACACTCTGAGGCACCCCCTCCTGAGTGCATTGAGTGTGGGGACAAGCAGGATAAGCGCTCTCTCGGGACACAGGACCCCTGGAATTTATCAAACCAATACTGCAGTGGCTTGCAGCATTATCTTGACCAGGTCATTGAGCCTTTTTGTGATTATTTTGCTCTTCATAAAACAGGGAGAGTGATCCTTATCTTCTTTCTAGGAATTAATAACACTGCAAAGCTCTAGGTATAAACACTATGGTCATTACAATGCTCCATTGTAGAACAGAAACTATTAATAAATGTACTGAATTCCATACGGTTTGACACCATTTTCTAAGTGACCAGATATTTAACAACGAAAAATCTGTCAGTGACCTAACATAGGCATTTTGGTTAAAAACTTCTGTGCTAAGTGTTAAGACCTGTAAAAGCAGGAAGCCATCCCATTAGTGGCAATTGTTAGTGCAGACCCCTTATTTTCCCTGAAATGTTTAAGGCTGTGATACCCAGTTCATTATGCAGCTCTGTGACTTTTTTTCTGGATCTGCATGCACATACATTTTTTTTGGACAACTGCTAACTCCACAGCTGGCGCGAACAGGCACACGTCAGTGGAAGAGCTAGACTCTGGTATTTTCTCAGCCTTCAGCTTATCTTTTCCCCACCTGTCTCTGGAAAAACGCAGATGGACAGGAATGTTGTCAGAGACACTACACAGGATGCTGGGATGTACACCCACCATGTTTTGCTTGCAATCCCTCCTTCACTCCCGCTTTCAGGCAGGGTATTACAGGGGAAGGTAACCCCAAGTTTGGGAACTGTTATATATGGTCTTTTGAGTTGTCCTGATTAACACCTCCTAGGGACAAGTGTTTTGCAAAACTCTGCCTTTCTCTTCATTGGCTCACCCTCACCACTCCATATGTAGATAAAGCCTTGCCTCCTTTGCAAAAATAATGTAGGTATACAGAAGCTTAATTTTTTTCTGAGAGTCTTTAATATGGTGCCTATGTGACTTGGATACTTCAACAAAATTCACCCACACTGGCAATCTGCTTATTTTTTTTATATTACCTTAAAAAAAAAGAATGTGCTTAGGGAAATGTGATCTGTTCCAGCATAATCTGTGCTTTTTTTAACACTAGGATGAGCACAAAGTCAAAAATTTGGTGCACAGTTATTACTAATGTTCCTCCTAAGGACATGAAACCCTCAAATGCCCACAAAGATAAAAATATCACACATAGTGTAGGGTTCGGCGTTCGGAAGATCTCGCGATGTCACGGAAAGTTAGAGGGTTAGTCGCAGCCTTGTGATGTACCTGTAATCCCGCCTCCCCTTGTTAGTATAAAAGGAATTAATTGCGCAATAAAAGGCGGAAGTTGGCGCTCACACTGTGTGTGTTATCTGTCTCTTTCCCTGGTCCGTGCCGACCAGTGATCTAAGCGTGGCACCTTGATATGTAGCGAATGCTACAACATAGTACACCACAGTTTTAGTAACATTAATAATAATTATCATTATTACTAAATGAGTATAAACAACTATTTGAAGTCATATTTAGCTGGGCTCCCTTACAGCCAAGATCTGGCTAAACCTCCTTTTACTATTTACTGATGTATCAGGAAGAATACCTTATAGTTTACACAGGGCTTGATTCCCTTTACTCAATGGGATTTCAGTTAGTCCAAACATAAGGAGACCCAGGCAGACCCAACTAAAACTGAAGTCAGGTGTCTTTTAAAAGAACACTTCTGAACAATTCTGCTAGCTGCAGGCTGTTGGTTTTTTTTCCTGTATCCTTCTCTGGGGTCTCTGTGGTACTATTTTCCCATTCAGTCTCATGGGGCAAACCCAGAGGAACATGTAAGTGTTGGCAGCGGCACATGGGTAAGGATGTGCGTGTTTAAACAAGGACATCTAATGAAACCTCATGGAAGTTCAACCTGATTCAAACTTGTCTGAAACTAGAAGGCTTTAATACAGCTCTGCATTTGATCACAGTTTGTGCCCCAAGAAGCCAAGCTTAAAAGACAGAATAGCCCCGGACAAACCAGCTTTCAGCCAATCTTAAAAGGCAAGCTTTCAGAAAAAGAATCACAAGGTCTGCAAGGAAAAAGACATGTGCTGTGGTGCCTGTAGCCACCTGGATGCATTCCCTCCAGGATGCTGCAGTGAAGGTCACTGCCCTTACCCGGCACTTCCGACAGCAAAGCCCATTGCTGCACTGGGAGCCTGCCGTCAGGGTGCAAGTATTGCAGCACTCTCCTCCTTCGCTGGCACACTCCTGAGGAATACACACACACTTATAACAGAATACATGGGAAAAGCAGATGAGCCCCAAGCTCTCTTACTACTTCTTGTCTTAGCATGCTACCTGAACAGATTTTTAACCAGGCTTTTAGGCACCTGGAGGCAGAAAAAGGCATGCACTGTGGGGCATGAAGCTGCTGCTTCCTATGCAATATAGGAAATAATTTTTCTAACTCCACAGTGTCAGTTGTTAAATATTGACATTTAGCACTGACGAGGCATGTTCCCATCTAGGAAAATAATTTAACATCTTTTAAGGTCTAATTCTGCATGGGTAGCTGTTACTGTTACTCTTCAGAATTTACGTGGTGATAAAATAAAAAAACTGGCCCACATTGTGTTAAACATGATGGAAAAAGGTAAGGAATGATGAATCGTTTGCCGCAGGACCTTAATATTGCCTGTCTTCCTCCACTTATTGTCAACAGCAGTGATGGGTGGCACTCACATTGTGTTAAACATGATGGAAAAGATAAGAAATGATGAATCCTATGGCACAGGACCTTAACATTGCCTGTCTTCCTCCACTTAATGTTAATGGCAGTGATGGGCAGCACCAAGTCCTGGAGAACCTAGCTGCTAATTTAAAGTACGTTGCACTTACTGCTATCGTCCCACAGTCACACTCTTCTCCATCTTCCACAAAGCCATTGCCACATTCTGGAGGATCCAGAAGCTACAGGGCAAAATCAGAAATCAAAGGGCATGTCTCTCCTAACAGAATCATTGTAATATTTACGCTGTACAACATGGTTTTTTAGCTAGCACTCCAAATGCACTAACTGAAATACAGTACCCACAACTCAGGCAGAAGCAGACTAGAAACAACACAAACAAATGTGCAGAGAACAAACAATGCTGTGAATTAATTCAGCAATACTGCCGAGTCACATGGCATCTTCTGTGCATGAGTGCCATTTTTACAGCAGATTCAGTTTGAGCGGAAGTCACAACCAAAAACAAAAGGTGTGAAAATAAAGGAAGAAATTTAAAACAATATGACATTTTCATTATCATCACAGGGGTTGCAATTGCTGTTGTTCTGGAATTCAAGTGATAAAGGCTGTGTCCCAGGTTGAAGCCTGCATTATAACTTCAGAAAGAATAGCCATAAAAAAAATTGTCCTTTGGCAGTATGTGGCTCAGCAATGCAGGGAAAGGGGAGAGGCTGGGTTTCTTTGGGAGTTTTTGTTGTAGTCAGATGCTTTCCACTTCCCTTTTCCTCTACCACAGTTGGGAACTTTCAGCAGTTTTCCATAAGCATGTGTCACAGGCAAATGAGAAAGTATAGCTGGTGAGGCTTTCTCCTATTCCCTTCAGCTTCCCCACTAAACTGTAACTTAAAATGTCTAAATCTGTATATTTGTAGTAGTACTTTCCTTTCCCAGAGGCAAGATTCATTCACCATATTTTACATAAGATCCATGCTATGTTCTCTTCTAATGGACACTTATACTCCGTTCTTTCCAGTTTCATTGTTTCTGTTTTCCTAAAATTTCTAAAGGTAATTCTTCAAAAAGAAAATAAAATTTTTTTTTTTTCCTTTGGGCATAAGAAAACATAATAGTAGCTTTTATTACATAAATGAGAAAGCATATAAGTGCGTCACCAAGACTAAAATTTTGGAGATTGTCCTCCAAGTTGTCCAATCAAACTAGGATCATTCCAGAAACCACCCTGATTATGAGCCACCTGCACAAGTACACCGCTCGTGGTGTAGAGTGTGTTTGTCTCCGGCTGCTGCCTTTCTGACAGTAGCCCACAGGATGAAGCATCACCCCATATTTCACTGTGCCACAAACCAGCCTGAGGCTTGTGGCAGAGGCTGATGTGCTATTATTAGATCCCCCTCCTGAAATGGAAATTTGGCTGCAGCATGAAATGCATATGTAGAATTTAACATTAAATGTAAGCAAGCAATCATCTTTTAAAATTATTAAAGAGTTGTTAAAACTGCTTGTTTCCTATGTATTTTTCCAGACATCTTAATTTCTTCAGTATTTCTAGGTGTGCTGCACAATACAGACAAGTAGATGGCAGTAACAGAGGGTCCTGCCTTAAAACATTGGGCCAATTTGCTGCAGTACTTAGGGACAGCTAAATATGAAATGCAAGGAAAAGCAAATCGGATAACTTTTCCCCAAAAGTCATGTAATTCATCCACTCATTTGAAAAGTGCATACGCTCAATCTGCTCCAGCAGTCATTGATGTAATTTTCGGGATCACAGCTGATCTTACAGTGGAGCACTGTCGAACACTGTACCTTGTCACATCAGTTTTCCTTTATCTCATTTCTTGAAAAGCAAAAGTAAGTTTGTGTTTCACCACCCTTGCTAGGAAACACATGTCTTTGACAGCCTTGTGAATTAGACAGACATCCATTGACAGTAACTTTAAACAAACCCAAACAACAATACATAAAAGAATCTAAATGACCCTGGCTTCCACATCTAACTTTCACATTTCCACATGCCATTAGAGAAAATTGTAAATGCTGCCAATCTAAACTGAGATGAGAGTAATTGGTTTTCTCCAAGTGACAGATGTGTAAATGAACATAATCACTTAAACAAACCCAAGTAAGAAACATTACACTATGGAAACAATTCACTCAACAAAGAAATAAAACCACCAGTATTTCTCTCCACCTTTAATGAGATGGGAAAAAGCAAACTTCTAAAATGCAGGTGCACTTTAAAGAATGAGAAATCTTACGTCTTATTAACGAATTATAGCGCTTTCTCTCCACTTTAAATAATATATTCTTCCATGAAAAGGAGACCTTTGAGAGATAAGCAGACTCAGCTTATCCAGATTTGATGCCTTCTCTTCCCCTCTCTAACATTTACAGACATTCTGTGGTTGTCAGAAGATGCACTTTTTCTCAGCTGCCCCAGGAGGAACATGCATCACTCCAGAACTGACTTTGTCTTTTACATCTGTGACCACCTTAGCTATCATGTCTTTTTTGCACGTTGGACTGTCTTTCTGCCTTAGCCTCTTTCTTTTGCTTGTTGAAAGACAGCCAATAAATAGATTATAACATTCATTATACAGAGAAAAGAGTCAAGATCATTATCCTGATTACTTTACATTTTAACACATGCTTCAGTAAACGGAGCAGGAATATACTGAAACCCTGCTGCAAATCCTCCATTGTAGAAGCGCTTGCATCTTGGCTAGAGTTTCTTTAGCCTTGCTTTGTATTTATCTCCCTTAAATGTCTCAGTTAATCATTTCATACTCTTTGCATGCTTCATGTGAATATACCTGTTTAGCAGACCAAAACTGAAACAAGAGAAGCAAAGAAAAGGCAAATATTATCTCAAGAGATATTCCCCCTTCTCCTGATTTCCAAGACTCATACAGCAAGACCTCTGATTTCAAACTTCAGAGGCAAATTTGGAGGGGATGGGTCAGTCATTTAAGTGGGTCCCAACGTTTTTGTAGCTTTCCTGCCCCCAAGCCTTTAGGCAGGTAACACACCCTGGTAAATGAGGCGAGGTACAGTGGCACTGAGGATCAGGGGCCAGCAGGGATTCACCAGCCTTCCCCCTCTGGGGGGACTACCCAGCACAAGGCAGGGCTGTGCAGAGCCACGTGCGCTGGCCTAGAACGAGCTAACACAAGGCTAAGATGACCCGAGCACTTCTCACCAGACATGTTTCTCCCCCAGCACACGCAGTTCAGGGGATGTCAGACTGTCAGGTGATGGTGACGGGGACCATGTGGGCAGTGCCTGAGGAATGAGAAGAGTGACAGGCACCCAGCGGCCACAGGCTCTCCTACTGTCTGTCCCCTACTCCTTGGGGGTTTCTCTCCTGCTCTACCTCTTTCAGCTTTAGAAAAACTAGTCCCAGTTTTCAAACTCTGTTCTGAGAATCACTGTAAAAACCTTGTCTTCTCCGAACAGGGAGAGTATCACAACCACTTGTAACCACTGGTGCCTGCAAAGCTGCCACGCTGCACAGCAGCACACCCCCTGCAGAGGCTCTAGGTGCCATATCTTCGTCTTGGGACAGGTGTGAAATAAAAGCAGTCTTACTTCAGCTTCCAGATATTTGTACCAAAAGACATCAGTTCAACACAAATTAGAATTCAAGCTGTGCAAAAGTTTACCAAGACACCTGAAACCTCAGCAAATAAATTCAGCAACATATTGTATTTACAATATTCCAAACAAATTGTGTGAGAGATGCTTCTAGATCAAAGCCTGTGGGAACTCCATTGAACATGAAACCACTTATTAAAAATTTATGTAAATATAATTTCCAATTTCCAATACTACAAACTAAAATCAGCTACTTTCATTCATATGTCACCAGAAAATTTAGAACTTAGAGAGAACCAGAAATATCAAAATTACAGGTGTTATTTTTTCCAACATTATCATTTTCATTCTTCTTGGTTTCATCTAAATTAGAAATAGAGCAGAAATAATACTCAATAATAAGGTAATGCTTACTTTGGTTGGTTTATTGAAAAGGCAGGCCCCACCTCCATTGTTTAAAAATTCATGATACTCTTCAATATCACACTTGGAGAACTTGCTTGGAAGATAATACCTGCAGAGAAATAAGGTAGCAGGATTACTTTCTACAGTGCTTTTTACACTGTATTTTCTTTTTTCAAAATAGGAGGAGATACATAGTGTTATGCTTCAGAAAAAGTACAAAAACACACTGTTCAGAATCAGAGTGACTATCTGCTTGTAACTCTAATTTGTAAATCATTTTGGTAAATGACAAAGAACCTTCAACAATGACACAGAGCTCACGGAAAGTGAGAGGTCTAAAACACTTCACTAAGTTATTTCATGCCAAATACCACAAATCTTATTACACAGTGCGTAGTTCTCACAAACATGACCTGTTCCATTAACAGGCCTGATCTCAGAAATACATTTATTTCTTCCCGTACATACTCGGGGAGACAAAGATTTCTCATAGTTCATTTCCCTCTTAGATGAAATTGCTCTCCTGGCCCACAGAATTTTTATATAATAGAGTTATACTATTTTTAAATATGCTTCTAATAAACATCAGCTAACATTTCAGCTTCCCTCTCTCATGTGCCCCACTGAATAAATTTTATTTGAATACAGAGTGCCAACCTAAGGCGCAGTGCACCACCTAAAAACAAAATGATGCAGAGAATCTTTGCGTGGATCCTTTCCACGGGGAAAGAATTTTTCATGAGATAACTTAAGTGATATTTGTATTTAGGTCCTTAGTCATGAAAGTACTTATGCTTCAAGCAGATTTTGGAATCTCAAGGGCTTTCCTGTATCAGCTCATCATTGGATAAAAAAATATTAGCAGAAGTGCTACACAAAATAATCCTGCATTGCGGAGTGATGGCTTGCAAAACATTATTGGCCTTTTCCATCTCCAGTGTGTATGATTTAGGTCTAAAGACTACAAAGAATGTGGGATTCACCAACCTTCATCAATAAGCTAGGTAAATCCAAGCTTTTTTTGTGTACCTAATTATTTGAAAGATTTGGACTTCAGATAAAGAATTTAAAGACCATTAGATAAGGAATCACTTTTACAAGAATCAAGTATGCTTCTCAGATTGGCTTTTTAACATACTAAATATCAGAAAAAATCCTACTTAGTATGCTTTTAGGTAGACAACGTGAAAAAGGCACACATTCACATTTTGAAAGAGCTTTGATAAGCTTCTTTGTTCAAAATTGTTCTGACCACAAAGCTATTGTGAAAATTTGCAGGTCAGTTTGAAATTAATTTATAAATTTGGAGCACTGTCTATGTCCAAAACTAGGCTATAGTTTAATTCACACACATGACAAAAGACAGGCCTGTAACAAGAAGAATTAAGGTCTGAATCCACATGTTAGAAAGCATTAAATTTTATCTAGCAGCAAAAAATTGCTGATTCACTAGTCGCTAGATAAAATCTCTCCAGTGACATTACATGTGGATACAAGCATACTCAACCTCCAATGGGAGCAGTTTTTCTAACATTAGCACACAAATTGGGGGGTAAAAAATTAGAGATATAGATGAAAGATTCCAAAAGAAACATTGAAAATGAGGCATACTTAAGAAATTTGATAACAGGATTTCAAAAATTAGGATGTGTCATTGTTTGTTCCCACAACTCAATAGCAAACTTGCAGGAGAAAAGAAGCTAAGCATGCTTCTCATTCTTTGCAATGACCTGGCTTGGCTGTTGAGCCCTGTGCTTTGTGAGTTAAACCAGCAGTCACCAAAAGTCCTCACATATCCTCTCATTAACGCACTTATTTTCACATTTCTTTGAAAGTGTCTTTTCTATGTCTCTTGTACAGCTAATACCTTACTTTCTCAAAAATGAGTCACAGAAAATATTCTGCTGAACCACAAAAGACCAACATTTTCACACCTTTACTCTAGGTCACTGTAGGAAGGGCATGACTTTCCTCTAGTGAAATGCCTTACCCCGTGTCTCCCATTATGCATCCAGACCACGTGTCCTCACACTTACACTCACCTGACAACAACAAGAAGAAGAAAAAATTACATCTTGAGTCTTGTGAGTCCAAAATAATACATTTCTTATCACAAAAACCATGCTGTAGTCAGTTCCATTTCATATTTAAACACAAGTTGAAAAGAATAATTTGCTGGCTTATTCCACACCTTAGTTTAAGTGTATCAGTGCACACTAAGAACTTTTCTTTCAATAATTATACATGATTCTATGCAATCCTGAGCTTTGAAAATGTGTCCTGTTTTTCTTTCCTTCTCTAAAGTGAAGTTAGGGGAAACTGCAGCGTCAGCCTCCAGCACTTGCAAATCATGAGTCAGCTCTCCCACCTTCTCCTGTGTCATGATATTTGATTCCCAAATTTTCAGAGTGAAAAAAAAAAAAAAATAATCATTTTAACCCTTCTTCTAGTTTTTTAGTTCTCTTCTTCAACCATGCTAATGCGACTGGGAAAATCTTTGCTTGGAAAAAAAAACCCAAACAATAATGCACACAAAAATTAATAAAATGGTCAGTAAACACAAGCCAGTACAGCAGGATCTAGCAGCTTCTTCCTCTGCTCTCCCTCCCTTCCCTGCCTGCCTCCCTTCCCCATGTGACTCCCCAGCAGGCAGAGGGTAGCCCTCCCTTCTGCCCTGCCAGGCTGCCTGGGATTGCTTTACTCTGGTCTCAGCCCTCTGCTTTCAAAACTGTGTCTTGTGTCTATTTCTGTACATATGCTTTGCACATATACTTTCTCTTTCTGCAATTTGCCTTACTGCAATACATGAACATCAGTTCATTGCTTCCATTTTAAAAGTACAATTAAAAAGGAAACGAGGCTCTGTCCAACAGTTGCATTCTCTTCCTTCCCCACCAAAACAGTGTCCTGCCCCTCTGCTCAGCTGTAAGAAAAGGAATCACCACTATTACCATTTTCACTTTTACCCTGCCCCTGTATCAGGTAAATAATATGCAGCTGGAAAATGAATACTGAACATACCAGTAGCATAGAGCATCTGTCCTACATTTCTGAATATTTTTCAAATAAAATTATGTAAACTGCAAAAAACTTCATATGCAGATGTATCTCTGCATTGTACACTGTCTTTACAATGCCTGAATCACCTAAGCAGAGTTCTATTACTCAATATAGTAATTTATTTTTTTAAATATAAGCCACATAAGTACACATGATCCAATAACTAAGCACTCCAATTCATCATCTAAATTGTTTCAAAACTGTATTATTATTTTAATTGTATCAAGCTGGGACTTCATATAACATAGAAGTAGGGAGAGTGAGGTGCTTGGGGTGGGCAGGGGGACAGAGGTCTGAATTAGCATTGCAGGTAAATAGGGGTTACTAAGAAGTTGAATACCAAAGTTACAGCAAAGAAATGGTAGCAGTAGAGTGGCAAATAGAGGAGATTAGGATAATCTACAAGAGGAACAGGAGATTTGGGTAATCTATGAGAGGCATTCAATCAAGGCAAACGAGGAAAAAGCTATGTTGTCAAAACCATCCTGTGTAACAGGATTGAGGTGGCTCCTCATCATCCCCAGCTCTAATAATATATGTTTCTACCTTTGTGCTGTAAGATGGCAGCCATTCAGTCTGTGGGTGTGACATCAATCTCCCTGAAATTAATGGAAGTGGCAGACACTTTTATGATTTATTTTTAATGAAACGGTGACACCAGTGCTGCCACTAAGTATGGGCAGGGGGATATCACAGCATTTAAATAGAGGAAAATTAATGATATGTCAGTCCCTCATTGTGTTATTACAAGAAAAATAAAATATCCCAACATTCTGAGAAACATGGCGAAAAAATACATATCAGGGAGACACTGATAAGATCCTCCATCTTTTAAGATTTTTCTCTTGAGACAGAGTGAAAAAGTAAACAACGTTACCACTTATAAGTTTTCTTCTGTCTGAGAAAATGCCAATGTTTTGGGCCAAGGTCTGTGCCAGGGTAACTGCCATTAAGTCTGGTTTTCCAAACTGAAAGAAACAAGCAAGGTAGGAACAGTAATCTGTTACATACAGGTATCTCAGATACAAGTGAAGCTTTTCTCATTTCAAGGCAATAAAAGGCAAAATCAGATGCACAGTGTTATGAGTTCTTACTTCAGAGCAGCTAGATAACGGACAAGTGAGGAAAACTAAATGCTGGCTTATGGACAAGTTAAGTAAGAGAAAGTCTGTTTCTTTCTAGCCATTGTGGCTGCAAGTATGAATGACGGGATATTGCAGAATCTGCTGAAAAGCGTATCTGAATCCATATCTGACTTTATTCGCTCATCACTCTTCATTGAAACATCCCTGCATAGAGCTGCACTAAAACTCTGCATCAGCAAACAAGCAGCAAGGTATTTTGGGGAACACAACTGCGCTGATAAATTCTGTGCAGATAAATTTTCACCACTTTTTGCTCATACCAGTATCCCCACCTACCTCATTCACACCTCCGCCTTTAAGCAAGGAGCAGATTCCACCAGTGTGGGCTACACCACTTCGACTGCTCTGAAATCGACTCCCCCTTTGACAAAAAGGAAAAGAAAAGAAAGTTTACCCTGCTCAGTCCATGAGTTTTGCACCTATCTATCCCAGTATTTACCCTGACTGCAAACTATACAAAAACAAAATGGGAAAAACAGAAAACAACTCACAAACCTTACATGACAAATTATCTCCAGAAAAGTTATACCAACTTCCCTCCTTCTTCTCAGACTACCTAATATAAGAAATCATAAGAAGGGGACTATTTTGCCAAACCACCTGAATCTCACCAGCCTTTTGTTTGCTGACATACTACTGCAGCAAGTGACTTCTGCTGCACATGCTACCGACAGAGCACACGAGAGGCCACCACACTGCCAATGCATGGGGGACTAGCAAAAAGACACATGTCTGGCTGGGCAATGCTGATGTGGTAAAACTCAAAGGGAGTTGCATTAGCAGCTCCCTGATGCAGAGGTAGGTGAAAACTCCATGGAACTGCAGCTGATCTCATCCAAGGGACAGACACACTCTGAGCCTAAATCTAATCATCTCTTTGGTGCTGACCACGTCAGCATGAATGACTGCGCGTTACTGGAGACAAAATATACTCTGCTCCACTTCAGAGTACTAATCCATCCAAGCTGTGGCAAATTGTTTTTTTCAAAGGAAAACAGAAAAACATCAACAAACAATACAATGGTCCAACTGTGCTGGAGGTGGAAGTTCATTTGTAACCACTGTACCATCACACCAGCTAACCTCACCTCCCAACTTAGCCGTGTCTCACTCACAGACACAATTTCAGAAACTGATATTTCTAAACAATCTATGAATGCAATACCTCAAACACCATTGGTGGTGGTGTTATGGATAGCACTGGAATTAGCATTACAGTGGTATCCCAAGTCCCAGTCACAGGGCAAATAGGGCCCTCTTTGTTCTAGCCAATCCACAAACATTCATAAGAACAAGACTTTCTGCTAAGAGCTTACAATATCACCAGAGAAGATACGCAAAGGATGTGGGAAAACCTGATTCCCATTTTACAGATGAAGAACTGAGACACAGAGAAACCAAAATCTGCGAGCACCACTTGCAGATCTTACTAGGTCTCTTCATGGAAGAAGTCAACGACAGTAATTAAGCACGTGCAAAAATTCTGAGAGGGTGGATACTGGGAATGGGTATCCTGGCACCCTACCAGAGTCATGTTAAAGTGAGGTGTTTAGGTTAAGTTTATTCATATAGGCTCCCATAACAGTCAGCAGAGAGGGATAAGGGCTCCAACAGAACAATTCATCTAGCTTGTCTCATGTGCATCAAAAATCTCAGCCATGAACCTCTCTTCTATTTTCATAGATATATTTTATTACATCAATCTTATTTCCAAAACAATTAAGATATTTAGAGAAAGTAACATTCCTCCCAGCTTATTCTTCTTGTAGCACATGTCGCTCTGGAGAACAAACTGTTTCAAGGATCTGAAACACTTCAGTAATCCTGCAGCATGCAGGTCATTCAACAAAGTAAAGCAGGCCACAGTGCTTTTTAAGCAGGAAACCTTATTGGTTTCAAAACCAATCTTCTGCTTTTAAATAATACAACAGGGCTGTCTGTGCTCTACTGCCAAAGCAGCCAACCTCCAAGGTGGAACCATGCATTACTTTCCAGATAGCTGCACTTGCGGAGTAGGTAATTGCACAGAATAACCAAGGATTACAGTGCATGCAGCTCGGGCTTAGTACGTTAAAACTAAAATGAGTCAAATCTCTAGTTGCACTGGCAGGCAGTTTGTGCATTAACTTTTTCCCACCTCCCCATCAGAAACATTATTTTCTGAATTATTGTGGATTACATACAAAACAGAAAGGAGATGCATCAGCCACTTGTGATAAGCAACCCACAAGGAAAGAAAAAAGCCCAGTAATAAAACATCACATGAGGTTACGTACGAAAAAAGGTGAACTGCGTCACTTTTCTCTCTGATAAAATCCCTCCTATATTTCATAAACTCACGTAGGGTCACCAAGGGGTTTTCAGATATGGTGAACTTGTTATCAGTAGCCCAGGTTTCCATGGCAACCAATACTATCCTGGTGTTAAGTTGTTCTTTATATATCTAGTACATTAACAGAATGAACAAATATGTCAAATAGAGTAAAGGTGAGTTTTACCCCTTTTTTTGTAATAGCTTGCATTTTTATGTAACTAAGTATTTAGCTTGTCTAGCACACTTTACGTTCTCCCAGGTGATTTTATCACACTTAAAACCAACAAACAAACATGAAAACAAAGTAAAATCTAAATTTTAGGCCTGATTCTTCAATCGGCTCTCTCAGGCTGCAAAAAGATCCCTTGCAGGTCCTACACAGGCAGAAATGCATAGAGGGAGATGGGATTTTTCAAAAATTACTACAGAACTGTTCCAAATAGTTCAAAGATTTGGAATTAGCGGATCTTTTATAACATCCAGCTCACCCCAGTGACACACGAGGGCTCTCTTATACCAAATAGTGATCTATAAAACTACAGTTTTCACTGTTACACACCTCTCTACAGGACTATTTAACCACATGCTGGCTGAATCACGAAAAAAGGTCCATCCTTTCAATGCTGGGGTTTAACACTCCAAACCAAATACTTGCAAAAGGGGGAACTGCATTTTTCTTTTTCTAGTAATACTTTTCTGGGGTGAGGTGCAAGAGCCAGCAGGTCATCTAATTTAGCATCGCAAATATAATCCACATAATTCACCTGCACATATCTATTCTAATTCATTTACTCAAATGCACTTTTTTGGGGAGAAATTTTACTGCATTCTAATTTCAGATTTCTTTTGGGTTTCAGGTTGTCAACATAGGAATCCTGTGTTAAAAATTGTCATATCTAAGGTGCTCTTTAAAACTCAGACTCAAGGGATTGATCCAGCAGGATACTTAAATGTTTGAAGTCACAAAAAAATCTCTTAATGCTTTATGTTAGACAAAGGCTATATAGGTGGCTGACTGTGGTTCTAGATGAAAATTTGTGATCTTCACATATGTTATTGTTAGGTATACCACAAACTGACATCTCCTGCATCTATCTGCAGGAGAATCACATGACTCATCTCACACGTAAAAGAACATTTAGTTGAGTGATACTTACTAAATCTGCCATGTTCACAACTGATTTAGCATAGCTGTTTGTATGGCCGACTGACAAGCGGTGCTTTTTACACTGCGAAACAAACAGAAGCAAGTTACATACACAGACCAGAAAAATAAGCTTCATTTCCAAAAAAGCACGAACTAAAAAGCAACTACATCAACAGTAAAACCCCTGTGCAAGGTTTGGTCTCCTGTGCTGAATGTAATATTAATAAGCAATAGTAGAAAATTCCTCAGAAATGCACATTACTGATATACTTTAAAACAGCTCTTGTGAGGATGTATTAATTCCTGTTTGGAAAGTACTCTAAGATCTTTACTGAAATTGGCAATTTTAAAGTTAATTCCAAATGCCAACATAGGAATTAGCAACACAACTTCCATAGTTGAGACTCCTTTAGAGGTGTTACCCCAAGAGTCTATCAGACTTCCTATTTTTTTTCCAGTTCCCTCTCTCAAGCTGTCTTCTGGATTTCTTCATGTACAATTTCACACTGCCATAATGCCACAGCAACTGGCTCAAATCACTTTAGCAATCAGACTGCAATAGCACCTTTACTGGAATCTGTAATACAGTGCTATAAAGATGACACTGAAGATAGCTGTCCAGATACTCCTATCTGCAGAAAAAAACACTTACAAATGAGCACCATGGGTATGAAATTCACAAGTATCTTAGAAGAATTTGGCACAAATGGGCCAAGATTTTCAGAAATGTTTAACCATCTTGTGCCCCATGATGCTCGATTTTAGAGTGAAAGTTGTCCATATTTTCTGGAAGTTATGATCTTTCAGTGGGCAAGAAGTACCCAGCAGCTAGGGGTTGGGAAAGACAAGTTTTCAAGCAGGAATGGGGGAAAACCCACCAAAAATTGGAAAGATTCGCTTACTAAAAAAAACCAGAAGGACAGGACTGTGAAGCTAAAAATAGCAGAAAGGATTAAATGAAAAAATTACAAAATAAATGGAAAACGAAGCATAGGACTGAAGCGAAATAAGTATACTACTCAAGTCTCTATTTGCAACTAAACCTCAAACTTTAGGATGCTTAGAGACAGTGGAGGCCTGCAGAAATGTTTTAGTATACTAATTTATAAGCCCATTTCAATGTTTGCATTTTAAAAGCTTTATTCCCCGACTGGAAGCATTGGTTGGACAAGCAGCTGAGAGGGCAGACAGGAGGGCACTGCATCCCTCGCAGAGGTGAGTGGCCCAAGGGGGCTGGCGGGATGCAGCTGGCTCCACGGACCAGAGGAAGAAGCACAAGGTTCATTGCTCCCTCTGGAAGCGCATGGGGAGGGTGAACAGTGAAAACAGCTCTGACTCTGTGGGGTGTCAGCTCCATGCTGAGTGCACCCACAGTGCCGCATTGACTGCACGCATAGAGAGTAATCCAAATACAGACGCACACAAGCCCAGGCCGTGGGGAATGGAGTAGCCCAGAGCATACGACACTTCCTTCTGCCAGGAGGAAATTGTTCAGCTTCTTCGACCATAGACATTCACTGGCATTTGCTTCAGAGAATAAACTCCTAAGGAGACTGACTCTCACAGTAGCTTTAATTAACCAAAATTAGGAAAGATTGTCCTTGGGGGAAATCAGCCCAGACAGATAAGATCCCAAGGGGAAACTTGTGGCTGCAGGTCTTCAGGATCAAACCCAGTGACACCAATTTAGGGAATTCTGCATCCAGTATTGTCCATTTTAATCCAAGAATTTATTGCTATGCTAACCAAACTGAGCTGATGGAGGAGTATGCTGTCCAAGGACAGCGGCACATTCCTTGTACGCTCTGATGTCTGGTTTTGGCAATTTGGGTATTGATTGAGAGAAGCTGCACATTACAGAAAGGGTAGATAAAATGTATAGATATATTTTGATTTTAAAGCCATAAAGGACCATAAAATCAACTCATGTCACCAGCCAGAGGGGCACCACCAGTCTCTGAATTTTATCCAGTTACTTCAAGATCGAATCCTATTGTTTCCGTTTGACACCACCACATCTTCCAGAAATACACTGTCTGGATTGAAGACTGTTAGTGATGGAGAATTCACTATTTCCTTTGATATTCCTTTCATTAATTATTAATCATCTTCACTGACATAAATCTCTGCCTTTTCCCACTTGAATGAGCCTGGTTTTTCCTTCAGTACACTAATCTTTAATTATGTCTCTTTCCACTACTTTAAAGAGCCTATTTATGTTCTCCCAAAGAAAGTATACAAGCTTAACAAAATAATTTTCTCTATATTGATTTGGACGTATCAAAAAAATGTAGTCACTATTAATCTCCCCATTGTCAACAGCTGCTACACAACTGTAATAACTGCATTATTGATTGCTGAGTGGCTACAACTAAGATAAGTGCTCAAGAAAGCCAGAAAGAAAATCATCAGCTTAAGTCACACTGACATTCGTTACTTCATGGCACAAAGCTTTAATTTATGACCCTTCTTTCTGATACTTAGGCCTGGTTGCATTCTTGGTGAAATTACCTTGCCAAAATTCAGAAGCAACTTAATCAATGGTTAATGAAACCATAATCTCTTCTTTTAAGGGCATACTGAATTTATCCTGGCCATATATTGTTCATTATTGTTACACTTTATGGACCAATTAAGACAATTTGATGTTAATAATAGCTGTAAGATGGTGAAGTGTGTCAGTCTTACCATTAGATGATCATTTACAATCATTAACTCAATGTATTTTGTTTCCTCTTCAATTTTACGTGGAATCTGACGAACCTACGGAGAGCATACAACTGTAAGAGTCTAAGAGTACAGAAAGAGTGTAATTGGTAATTAGAAATGGTTTCAGAAACCAAACTTCTCATGCATACATTTTTTCTATTGTCTTAATTCTGGTCTCAGATATTGATGAAACTTCTGGTGCTTAGTTGCATCATTTCAAAAAATACTTTCACCTCCACCAGGAGATTCATATGAACTTAAACGATGAAATCAAGTCTTTCAATATCTAATCCCAAGTTTAGCTTTTTTTAAAGAAAGAGAATCCTCAGTAGGGCCTATATCTCTAAAAATGGCTTGTGTCGGCTATAAACTTTTTTTTCCAAAAGGAAAAAAAGAGAAAGGAATCCCTACTGCATTCTTTATGAAAAATCTCTGTAACAATTCTATTATTTATTCGCACACTGGTCGATTCACATAGTGAATGTAGTACTCACCTCTGTGTTAAGCTTACTTGGCATTTAGAAACATTTATGACGCTGCTTCTTCATAGTGTCCTTGTTTTCCTGGGTTTTCCAGGAGAGTTATTACATCGTTATGATTTAAAAATGCAGAGTAATGGCTAGTTTACAGAAAGGCAGCAAACCAGCTGATATAAAGTAAGACCCTCAAGAACAACGTCTGGAATTTCTCCAATGTTTTTCTCACTTCTCTTTTGCCTCTGAGAGGCTTGCATTAGTTACAGATGTTAAAGTCATCTTCCCTTCCCACTGCTCTCAGTATTTCATTTTTGCCTGCACTGTTCAGCCCCCTGACCTGGCTTTGTTTTGACCTGTACCATCATTTGAGCTCCATACCTAAAATTCAAAGAATTGCTGCTATCGTTCCAGGGTACACGCAAACACCTGCACTTAGTGGCTCCTCCACTTCAATAAACAGGGAATGAACTCTCAGTTTAGAATATTTATTTAAAATCAAAGTCAAGTGAGATAAAGTAGCTACTTGTCACCACTGCAACACAAAAAATATTTGTAAATATTTCATTCATTGCGAGTTTCTGATAAAACTCTATACTCAAAATGAGAGAAAATATTTTAGCTGCTTTTTTATTTGCAATTTAGCAGTGTTTAACAATTTTATAACTCTTTAGGTAGGCAATGTCCAAGAGAACCCAACAATGTTTTGTCAACATTAGATACCTCTTTTTGTAATAGCTGTATTGGTATAGAAACCAGCAGCAGCAGGACTCCATCAGGACAAATTAATTCAGCAGACACAAAACAAACTTGATGGCATATTACTTATAAACAACCATACTGGCACATACCTGCCTTTTACTTCTTTTGTGTCTTGGCTTTACAACAAACTTCTGGGATGTAGTATTCATTTGCCAGAACTCTAAGCAGAAAACACAGGCAAATACATTGACTGTTTACAGGAATATAGCCCAACAATTGGTGACCCTGATGCCACATGACAGTAGTATGGCATTCTTCCACACATCAGATGCGGTAACAACTCATTTTTTCATGTTTCCAGATAGCAAGGAGGCAACGTTACAGATGCTTCCCAGTAACAGGGTCCTTATTAAAAACTCTACTAGTGATAATCTAGGTCTGCTGAAACAGATGATCTGTGGGTGTCACACTTCAGAAAGCAGAGCAGATGTTCTACGCCAAAACTTCACCAACACTGGTCATGTAATATTATTAGCACAGTGCTTTCATGGAGTGAATCACATTTTTGGGAATTCAGCAAACATTCACAGAGCTCTTGCAATAGCTACCTAAATTAGTAAGAAGAGCACGGAAGGCAGAATTAATGTTTAACATGATTATATTCACAAAGTAAAATATGTTAGAATTGGGAGCAACCTTATGAGAATTTGGCAATGCTCACTATCAATACCATATTCCTCCCTGCTAATCCCACTGTGTCTTTAATTTCTTAAGCCTCTAACCATAAGCACCAAGTAGTTTATTCTTTTGCCAAATCCCTTTCACCAAACCTATTACTAGCCCCTCATGGAAAGGGACACATTATAAACTAAACAGAAGACAATACTTGCTCTCACCCTTTTAAATGTCCAAGAAGTATTTTTCCAGCTTTAATTTTAGATTCATAATCCCTGCCTCACTTTTCCCTACACAACAGAAAACTCTTTATCTTGTATAAACTTGTTTACTATTCACATAACCCCAAGAAGATCTTTTTTTGAGACTGTCGTGGTTTAACCCCAGCCAGCAACTAAGCACCACGCAGCTGCTCACTCACTCCCCCCCCCACCCAGTGGGATGGGGGAGAAAATCAGGAAAAGAAATAAAACTCGTGGGTTGAGATAAGAACGGTTTAATAGAACAGAAAAGAAGAAACTAATAATGATAATGATAACACTAATAAAATGACAACAGTAGTAATAAAAGGATTGAAATGTACAAATGATGCGCAGGGCAACTGCTCACCACCCACCGACCGACACCCAGCCAGTCCCCAAGCGGCGATTCCCTGCCCCCCCTTCCCAGTTCCTAAACTAAATGGAACGTCCCATGGTATGGAATACACCGTTGGCCAGTTTGGGTCAGGTGCCCTGGCTGGGCATGAGAAGCTGAAAAATCCTTGACTATAGTCTAAACTCTACTGAGCAACAACTGAAAACATCAGTGTTATTGACATTCTTCACATACTGAACTCAAAACATAGCACTGCACCAGCTACTAGGAAGACAGTTAACTCTATCCCAGCTGAAACCAGGACAGAGACACATAAATTAAATGTTTGCAGTCGCTTATTTTGTACTATGACTTTTTCCCTCCTTTGTGCTTCCTGCAGCATTGGACATCCTTTCAGTCTCCAGGAATTGAAAACCACTTTCAGTATTCCAGAGCGATTTTACCAGTCATGCAGAGAAGTAGACATTACTATAGCAGCTGTGTAAATTAAGGGAATTCCAGTTCACATACCTTTGTACACAACTTTTGGTTGTGTTACAAAGTCCTGAATAGTTCAGTTTCGCTGGTAAAACAGGAAAGTTTCTCACAGCTCCACCTCCCACCTGCTGTACATTAACTGTGCAATTTCTCCAAGAGGTTCAAGCAATAGGATTAAATAAGATCAAACAGGAATTTGACAGGGCTGCTGTATCAGCAAAACCTTCAAACAGGAAGCTGAATTGCCCATCTGACAAAACATTACCAGGGTAAGTGCTAATCTTAACCAGGAGTGGCTAGTTACTGATAAACAAGGAAAGCAAAGCATGAATAACTGGTATCGTCGTGGCTAAATCTTGGGGTTTATACTGTCATTTTGGTATGTGAAGTTTGCAGATATCTTTTTATGGAGGGGCCTGGACAACCATAGGCCCTTTGCTTAAAAATGTTTTCATGGTTACACCAGTGCACTTGAGGATTTTCTTTACAAAAAGGACCTAAAATAAATTAAATCATATGCAAGGGTCCCTATTTATTGCTTAAAGACCTGTAATCTACAGAGCTCTCAATGATGAGAAACTTAATCTTGAAAATCTGGTTTTGATTATGCTTTACATATGTTGATTAATTTAGTTTGTGTTCTAGTGCCACATAACTGGCTCTCAACCCATTGTTTTAGGTTTTATATCATGGTTAATGAAACAACTTTTCAATCAATAAAATAGTAATTTACAATATGTATATAAGGTCTCAGCTAACTTTACCAGCAAATGTGATCGTTTTACCCACCATCGGAAGTCAGTCATCTCTAGAGGGGAATGATGCAGCCATTAATGTTAACACATTAACACACATTAACACTGCACTATAATTCACAAACTGCATGAATTCAGGCAGGGTACATTTCCAGCCAGGGACCCTCAGGCGAAAGAACATGACCAGCAAAATCACAGGAAATGTAGATAGCTGAGAAAGCCTGGCAGAAATTTTGATGGGAATATATTACCTTGAAAAAGCGTAATGAGGATTCACAGAATCATTTAGGTTGGAAAAGACCCTTTACTATGACTGATGTTGAGTAATTGCTATTACTTGATTATTTATTTTTTTCTTTCTAACATCAATATTGAAGCTGATGATACATCCAGTCCATTCCTAACGCAGTACTGAGTGGAAATCTTAGCTTTCACACAGACTCTTTTAAAAATAAGAAGAAAATCTTGACATCAAGGAAGATCTCCTTAGGCTGGGCAAATTGGTAAACTATGAGAGTAATAAGGAATATAAGAAATACTGATGACATAACCTAGCACAGTGCTTGCTACTAATGATTCTGCTGTAGTAGTTAAAAAAAAAAAAATCAATGACAACAATACTATTAGCAATTAATTGCAAATACTATTCAAAGAAAAGAAAAAAAACAAAACAAAACAAACAAAAGTCAAGACAACAGTCAGCATTCTCCAGACCGGCAGGGAAGAGGCAGTGCCAAGTAGTGACACTGGTGGGGCAGCGTGTGCAAGGAGTGAAAGAGAAGGTGGGGCAGAGTGTGCAGCAGGTTGGGGGATGAGTGATAGAGCTCCTGTGGGCACAGGGAAAAGCATAGGGAAGCAGAAGGTGGTGCAGACTGCTCTCATCCTCTGGAGCTGTGGTTATGCATGGAGGATGACTTAAAGACAGAGATAAATTAAATAATCGCAGGCAAAGAAAAATGGTGGAATTCCTAATAAGGATATAATCTATTACATCTACAGAAACTTTCACTACAAACCTCAGAAATACCTTTCCAAACAGTTTTACAAAAACAGGTATGGGTATGTGGAAGAGCAGACTGTGAGTTAAAGTTTATTTCTCCATATATGGGATCCTAAACATAAAGTGATAGAAGATTAGCACCTTATACCTCTTATCCACATTACAAATATTTGTATAATTAAGACCACTAGCACTCAACAATTAAATCTCTTTTTCAACCTTTTCTACAGTCTTGTGATTCTAACTCCATCTAAAGGCAACATCTTCCCTTACGTCACATGCTGGGCTTTGTACAGCAAAGCCAGCAACTATTTACTTCTCATCTGCAGTAAAATCAAAACTGTACAAGCATATCTGGATTTTTGTGAAAAAAACCTGAAGCCCTATTTTGACAGTTTTTTTGAAAATCAAGAAGCTTTGGTGGAGGTGAAACTGGTGAATTATACTTGCAATGAATTCCTTTTCATAATTTTAAAAGCAGAAAATAACTGCATTCAAAAATGTTGAAAACACAGAACTTCACTATTAGGAAATCTTATAAGACAGCTGATAGATATCTACTAAGTACCACCTCTAGCAGTCTCCTACTTTAACAACCTGAGACAAAAGATTTATTTTAAACTCAGCAGTGGTTGCATTATTTCCAACCTTTCAAGGGACTTATCCCCAAGAAAGTGTGATTAAAAGATCCACTTTATTATGTGGCCTTATATTCAATAAATTGTTCTCATTACACTACAGGGAGTAGCCACGGTATGTGTCTAAGTTGCACATACATAGGAAGCTTCCTGATACAGATGTCGACACCCTGCACTGCATAAGCCTTTTGTGCTGCCCCTCCATCCCAACCCCTCCTCCACCTCACCTGGGCAATCATCATCAGAGGACGTGAGGCACCAAGCTCAGATACTGTTTTCTTTAGACTTAGAAAGATTCCTTCTTCAGAATTGAAATCAAGATGACCCAATTGTAGCAATTTCCCTTGTTTTTTCTCATTAGCTCTCTGAATAACTCTACTTTGCTTAACAACTAGCAAACCTGCACACACTGTGCTCCAAAGAAAGACCTATCTATGTGCAGTACCCAGCACCGTAAAATCCCAGATCCAACTGTTAGCATAGGACAAATAGTTTGTAAGCAAGATGACTGGACATCTGTAACTCTCCTGAAGAAATTAGTCTAGAGGTGGTTTCTACCAAAATGACAGTGTCTATGAAGGACAGTTTTATTTATCTAGGATATATTTTGCAGAGTAAGAAAACGCATCTGTACAACTGGCAAAACCTTGATAGAATGGGGATATGCCATAAATACTGCAATTTTTGTTTCAATTAACAAGCCAACTTCTCAAACGAAAACTTTTTTTTAAAAACCTCTTCTCCTTCCACACACAATATAAACTGTTTGTGGAGATTCATCACTACAAACACTTGAAACCACTTCTGCCTCCAAATTTATTTGTACTGAAATGCACGACCAGCACCACATCCAGTACTGTGAAAGATGCTGAATGGACTGGAGATGAGAGAGTCACTGAACAGCAACAATATTTGGCAAGTTCTTGTCTCCCAGGCTTATGCTTTCACCATGGTACTTACCCTGTATCTCAAAATATGAAAAGTCCATGAAGAGTTATCAACTACTGACAACGTGGCGTTTATTTTCATCATCTTTAGGCCATCTCAGTCCTTTCTGTCTATAACTACTAGTATATAATGCAGTACATAGACTGCATGACTTGTTAAGAGAAACATACATCACAACATGAAGGTCTAGGAGAGGTTTAATTCATCATCCTCAGGTTTTTTTCCCAGTGCTTTCAGTGTTTCAGATTCTTTTTTTTTTCAGTGTTTTCTTATTTAATCGGGAAAAAGAAGAGATATACAAATGAACATTACACTATCAGAAGATTATCTATCAAATATGATTAAAAACTTTGGCCTTAGACTAAAACAAATCAATAAGTCATGAATATTAAAAAATCATACCAGATGGCAGGTCATTCGAAGGAAACTCAAACAACTTGGATTTGTAAACAGAGTGGAAATGGAAGTCATCCTGAAATAGTAAATAATTGCATGTATTAAACCTGGATAAACTAATCCACCTCATGAGCATTAAATAGACAGTTCCAAAGGTCCTTGTTATCCAACACCTACACTAGTGAACATGCAAGTTGCAAGGCACCATTACTCTACACTCTTTCCAACTGTGATGTGATCACTCATGCCACAGTTAATCATCTTTTATTTGAAATATCTGAGTACATCGAACAGAGTGGCTGAGCACTCTTAGAGCTAGACTTAAGAGAGCTGCCCAGGGAACATCAATGAGAGTCACAGGAGCTGCTAAGCTGGAGTCAAGGCCAAACCAGGAGGAGAGGGATGTAATGAATCCAGAGTGGGAAGTGCCAGAGAAGGGGACAGGGCACTCACAGGCTTCTCCTGCTGGCTCCAAGGGACCCTCATCACCCTCTAGTGCTGCACTGCTCTACATCCAAGTGTTACAGAGCACACACGTATACACATACCACTGCATAATTTTTGGAGGTCTACTTTTGTCTGTGATGATGGGGACTCATATATGAGGTAAATGAGTTGGGAATGAGGGCATGACCCTTTGGTCCCAGAGCCTTATGCCTACCCTGTATCCATAAATGTCTGTATTCAACAAACAACACAGAAGGACTACTGTAAGTTCTACTTACATCTGAAGTGTAGTTTTCATCTGGCTCAATAAGGTAAGTATGAATTCCATCATAGAACATCCCACTGTCAAGAGCAGAAAATGTAAATACTGATTTAATAAAGAAATACTAGTGCAAAATGGAAGTAAGTTTAAGAAGTTCATATATTTTAAAAATTTAAATATTCAGAAAAGGAAGCAGTTAAAAATGGTTTCAGGAACTGAACGTAATTCTGAGTCACTCTTTTGTTTCTTCGCCTCAGAAAGAAAAATATTCTCTCTCATGGTGATATAGACTCTTCTTTCTTCCCCAAAGCTTCTCTACAACACGTATAAACACCACAAAAATTGGCTAATTTAGCCAACTGAAAATCCAGTTCAGAGCCCCCACTCCCATACAAGAGAGATCTACCTGCAACAGATAAATAAGGGACCTGTCTTTAGGAACATGTGTATTTGGAACAGGCGCACAGCTTTTCCACAAATAAAAATATTATTGAATTGAATTGACCCTTAGGTTTTAATGGTTTTGATTAACTCTTTCCTCAGTAATTACATATAGTACCAAGTACAAAGGGCATAACGGGCTTTTTTGGGCATAGAGAGCTGTTTGGGGCATTTCAGCAATAATAATTATGACAGATGGTCTTTTCTTTTTAAATTAAGTTAGTTTAAGTTTATATTTCCAGGAAACATTAATGGCTATATGCATTATCATATCAATATGGACATTATATGATGTTCATGATAAAGAGATAGGAAACGCCATCAGACAGGCTTCCAATGGGCTGTGGTGAAAAGAGATACAGAGGACCAAGCCTTCTGCCATATCCACGGCTCTGGCAAAGTACCCATGGTCTCTTTCTTAATGGCATAAAATCTCATAAAATCTCACAGAAATTTGAAGGTCATTCATGATAAGCACACCGCTATGTATCTTGGAAAATCTGTCACTTTGCTTCCCCACAGACAATCACCAATTTTCCATATTAAATTCCAACACACAGTTCAACTCGAAATGAAGAACAAACTAAACTGTTAAGGCTCTCTAAATGGATGAAGATAGTCTGTGACAGTAACACCAGATGTTTTTGCATTACCACTCAAATGTACAGCAAAGGTGAGGTCCATTCCTGCAAGGATGTTTTCTATTAAGACCTACCTTAAGTTTACTTAGGCAAAGGGTGTACTGAGGTTTAGTCTTTAACATAATACAGGATGCACAAGTGTGGTTGAATTGCACCTTAAAATAAAGTGTTGATACAGACATTACTCTGTGAGAGCATAAAACCAAAGGGCATTTCGCATATCGCTACCGTTCTGATCTTCAACCAAATCAGCATTTTCTTTTAAACAATTTTGCCTTTGTTGCACTGGCATATACGCATGGTTGGGATTAGGTTGTATCAGCATGTCCCTTTCAAAGTGCCACTACTAAGGGCTTTAAGCTTGGCCATAAATATGAGCTCTAAGTTCAAACTTGGCACACAGTACACAACAGCAGCATGAAAGCAAGATTATTTATTTATTTAGATTACTCTTTAGCAAACTTTTAGGCACCAAAAAAACCCCACCAGAATTATAAACAACAATATAAACAACAAAACCAGATACTTTTCTTTTTTCTTACGCAGCTTTTTTTTTTTTTCCCCAATCAGCAAAATTGATTCTGGTTCTGCACAGGACCAGATCCAGTCAGTAAAATACTGTCATTCTTTTCCTGACAATTAAGAAATATAAGCATATATTAAGCTTGTAAACCATTACAGCTATTGATGAGCATACTTCTCTTAATATCATTCACTTACAGGGTTAACCATGTAGTATTCACAGAAGTAGCTTGAGTTACTGACTATATAACATACATCAAGAGTAATCACAAGTATATCTGCAATTTAAAGCTGTTTCACCTTTCAAATTACCTGTGCCTATTCTTTAAAACAGAGCTCGAGATAAATATTCTAGCACCTATTAAATCTTCTTTGCCTGGGAATAAGATGAGATATGGGAACATCCTGCAGCTCTTAATCAGGCAAAACTTCCTTCCCTCTAATTGCAATTTTACTTAAGCACAGTCTGCAAGACGAAGTGCTATCAGCAAATGGCTTCTCATGCGACTGTTGCACCCAGCAGCACTGACCTCTGATCAAGTCACTCAACATGGCAAGAATAATAGTCACGGCTGACCTACAGATCTGACTTGCCCACTCAAAGTGCTCATGGCTCTTTTCCAACCGACTTCAATAGTCCAGTGCTCTGTGAACAAATCACACGCTTATGGATGTGTTAGAAAGAAAGTAAGAGCAAAACATGGGCCATTTCAAAAACCTGAATTTTGATTATATATATTCTTCAAACAAACAAATTTGTAGTCGTGAAAGTCTAATTTGCAGTAAAACCAGCAGTTTTTATATTCACCACCAGTGGGCAGCAAAATCATAGACCAACCTGGTGTCAGTGAGACTGGCCTTGAAACACAGGACTGGAAGTCGTGCCTGACTATAGCTTATTTATATCCCAGCAACCAGTGTGTTTTGCATTCAAAGTTTTTTGTGTTAACTCATAGGAAACTGTAGTTACTGCATGTCCCACAGAAAACAAACAAACAAAAAAATCCAAACAAAATGGCTCACTCGGAGTTAAGGCTGCAGAGATACATTTTTCATTAGCAAAGTCATTAAGAAGAGAAGAAATTAATAATTTTAAGTATTCTGTCAGCCAGTCATCCAACTAATTTAACTAATAAAAGGAAGACCACAACATAGACATTACCAGCAGAACAACTCATGATTTATGATTAAGAAAATACAATATTTTCTCACATGTATGAAAAATTCTGTTGTTACTGGCCAAGATCTAGTGGTACTAATAAGAGAGGAGATTAGCAAGAATTTTGGGAATACGAAGCTTGTTATTCTTTTAGAGGCATCTGTTTGGTCTTAGGCACTTCCTAAAATTCACGAAAGCAAAGCTCCTGCCCAGCAGACCCTATTAGAAGATAACTCTCCCCAGCTTCCCTTATTCCAGCAAGACACTCCAAACTGTGGTTGGAAGCTAAGGAGCTCTGATTGCTGGTGTGTGTTTCTAGTAATTACTTAGCATTTAAAATCAACTGTGGAGGAGCTAGTTGTAATGATGGAAATGCAGTGTCAGAGAATGTGAGTTTAATACAGCTCAGGAAAACATTACTTTCTCATGCTAGATGCCGGAATTACCAGCCTGCTATGGTAAGCTTCATATTGCATCTTGTGTGAAGGAGAACTCTGCTGAAACTTTATTGTATCAGAAAAAGGAAAAGAAAAAAAAAAAAGATACCTCTCAAGAGAGATCTGAATTATACAGGGAAAATATGCATCTTTCATCACATAACTGTGTTGGAAGGAACCAATCTGAATATCAGGCAATTTAAGAATACAGAGCAGCAGGAGGGTCAGTCTTAAGATAACCCACAAAAGGAGGGCAGGAAAGGACACATGCAGGGTCTCCTTGCTTTCTGCTTTTTCTCCTAGGAGTTAGCAGGGGCCAAGACCTAATGGATTACTGCTAATGGAATCCATGCAGTGGCTCAGGATGCATTAGGATGCTACTATTTTTAGGCTCACTGTCCATACTGAAACTGGGCTCAGGTTTCTTGAGCTGCTCAACCTTTATCATAAAAGAGTTAAGCACAGCTGTAAATCAGACACGTGCAAGGATGACGAGTCTTCTGCATGTATTGTCCCCCTTCCTAACAAAGGATATACAAACATGAAAGAAAGACACTACTTAAATATGTGTGCTTATATGGCTGATACCAAAACTACAGAATAGTTGGAGACAGACAATAAGCTGAAGATTTCTATCAGCTAAGCCCTGCTTCCTCAGAAAAAGGCAAAGCTCAGGTCATCTCCACACAAGCTCACTTGCTGCAGTGACTTTTCAAGCTGATCTCATTATCGAAAGCACTGAGGTCCTGTAATTCCCAGATTCAGCAGACACTGAAGTTACTTGGTTGCTCTGAAAACCTGACTAGCATCTTTCAATAGTGCCAAAAGTAGACAGGTCCAAAAGCTGTACAATCAACACACAGATCTATATAAGACAGACACTTTAAATTATATTATCGCTAAAATTATGTACTTTAAAAAAATACATTATTGCACAATTTTATATCCTTTCTTCCAGATTTTCCAAGATTTTACTATATCAAATGTATTATCCCATGCACACAGCTTAAGGCCAGCAATTCTGTGAAGAAAATGGATAGGACAAGAGAAACTCTAAACTGACACTTTCCTTTGTAAAGAGAGTAGAAAAGAAAGGTAAAATACATCATTGTAGCAACAAGAAGAGAACATAGTTTCCAAATGGTTCATGTCAATACTGGCAGTGTTTTTTATTCTTGTAGAACAGGAAGTTTTCAGCTACTTTTACTCTTCTATCTCTATAATAATTACCTTAAAACAATACCTGCCCACTGTCGTATGTCCTTAGTTAAAAAAAAAAAAAAGGAAAGAAAATTGCGTGCTTTGTCAGTGAATTCTGAAATCAAAAACAAGGCTTTTGCAAGGTTCAAATTAAACCCATTCTTTCTAAAGATTGTTGAGGACTTAATATTTGTAACTAACTAGTAGGAAAATAAATAGCACTTATTTTACTATAAACAGCTTTATTTTGCTTAAAAGACTAATAAGCAAAGGCCAGTAAAAACAAAACAGCAGACTTACTGTAATCCATGGCACGTTGACAAGGCAACAAATGATACAGGATTTCCTCTAATTTCTCCCTGATAATAGCAATGTTCTCCTCCCTGAAATTGAAAATTGAGACTGTAAATCCACAGGACATCCCACAATATCACACTCCATCCTGTCACGACACTGCTTTTTCATAAATACATCGCCAACCCACTGACATGGCACCAAGAAGGTTTGGTACCTAGGCAAACATCATAATTTCAACTCTCTACACTGAACGAAGATATTTTCATTGTGAAATCCCTGGCATCCTGAGACAGATTTCAGAGACAAATTATTCCAGAAGTGGTCATCTTTCTTCATTGACTAGGAAAAGAGTTTGAAATAGTAGGTTTAGACTCAACACCTGGTCTGCACATGGCTACATCAAACAAGATGAACTCTGCTCTGAGGGTAAGGCAATTTCCTACTTCTAAGGAGAAAAGTATGCTTATCAAATAATAATAAGACTTGATTAAAAAAGAGAACAAATCAGAAGTGTTCACTAGTGCTCCAAAACTAATGGAAACTTTCAGTATAACCAAGCAGTAAAGGAATACAATGAAAATTAATATTTGCCTCTTCTCTTCTGCAAACAAAATATACACCTTTCAAATCAAATCCAGCAGACCTTACTCAAAAAATCCCCCCCCTTAGTTTCACAGAAGTCACACTGATAACAAACTAAGTCCTACTGCACATGCACTGAATGTATTCAGTATTGCACAAGGTCAATATTTGTATGCAAAATTAGAAGAACAATTCAAACATCTCCTAAATTCTCACTGACACTCTACCCTGCAGAGTAATGTACCTAATTAGTGCCTTGCCAAATTCAGCTATGTGATATTACTGCACTATGGTTGGTTAAAGGACTATGAAGTAGATTTTTAGTGCTTTTTTTTTTTTTTTTAAATAACAAAACTTTACTATTTCTATTCCCTACCAGCAAATGTATGAACAATCTACCTAGCCTAATGTACCCACCCATGTGAATATTTATGCCCATTTACTGCAGTAAGGGAAAGGCATTACAATTACTGCTGTTTCAGAAGCCGGTAGTCACTTGCATGATGCCTAAGACAGTCATTTTAGACATGTGACATTAAATGTTCTTGGATTTTATTTTTCAAATATGAAAAAAATTAAGCAAGGTCAGGCAAAAGGCAAGGAAACACATAGAGTATGTTGGTAGTTCTGTGTTTTGATCAGGAAATCCTGTTCTCTTTTCTACAAGGCATGCAAACTATTTTTGAAAGTAACTACAAAGTACAGATGCCTCCGTTTTGAGGTGCTCTCCTTAAGAGAGTATAGGAGCCTGTTTGTCAGAGCGTGGCTGCGTGCAGGGAAAGAGACCTGATCTCAGCCTGGTCACTAGAAATCATTAGTTCCTCCTCAAAATCTTCTCTGGAGCATTCATGCATGCTGTGCTGCTGTTGGACCCCAAAGCACTCAGCACAGCATACCTGGGGGCAGCTCACAGCTCCTGTGACCAGCAACAGCAGCGCTACAGAGAATGCAACACCTGATCCCACAGACTACAACTCTGACACTATTTGGCAGGCTTGTTGCTTCACTCTGCTAGAAGAATCCTTGTGGCATATCTTCCATTAAGTGTTACATTCTTTTTTCCCCCCACAATTTCTTTCAATCTCATTATTTCCTCTCTTCTACATACCACTTCTTCCTTCCACTTGCTGCAGTGACAGCAGCCACCTCCACTGCCTATCCACCTCGGTGTATTTTTCTCTGTGTATCTGGTACAGATACAAAACACTTTCACCAAACTAACCTGCAGAGTGACCATCATGCTACCCACCATGGGCACCTCTCTATTAAGATGTCTGCAGGTAAATGCTACTGGTGCCATGCAGGTAGTGTTCGATAGGCTGTTCTGATGTTTATTTGGCTCATGTCCGTGAGAAGCTCCAGGACTGACCCTCCATACCAGGCTACAGCGGGGTGTCTGTGGAAGACATATGACCCATCACCCTTGGACCAACATTTCTCAGGACCATCAAGTATTTGGGACTCAGACGGAGGACAAGTGAAAAGGAGATGGTCTGAGTTTCTGCTTTGCGCTCACATGCATTTTAGCCACCAACATCCTAAGTTACATGGGATTTTAGACAGGCTACATCTTTCTTTGTTTTTCCCAAAACCTTGGCTCATTTTCTCTATTTTATTCTCCTTTTTTACACCTTCTTACTTCCTATATCTTAGTTACTTTAAGCTCTCTTGAGATTTTCCTTCTTTCAGTCTGTAGGATTTCCCCCACTACAGGATCACAGTATTCCTTAAGGCTTTCAGGTCTTTCTGCAATATGTGAATAAAAAGTAAACAAAGAGAGACTCCAGTAAGCTAATAACAAAACTAACAATCAAACTATATGGATGAGGTAAAACCTTCTAAGTAATAAAATACTCTCTAAACAGAACTCTTGCAGTAGCATTCCTGTAAAAGATATAACTGGAGTAAGCACATGAATATGGGGATAATATTGAGAAGACTATCAGTAGGGAGTTGTACGGACTTCTAGCTGTGGAAGGAATGTAGAGTAATTAGACAAATTAGTTTGTTCTCAGAAAGTGTAGTTAATAAGTACCAGCAGTAGAATCTTAGGCTCCATTAGTTTGCAAAACCATGTCTTTGCAACCAGGAGGAACATTTTTTCATACTAAGAATCCAAGTCTGTGGCTCAAAAGTATGTTTTGATCTTCTTAATGAGAATCAAATAAATGGCCCATGATAGTATCTCCAAATTAATTTATTCCAGCATAAATCCATGACCAAACTTTTATGCATACAGATCTAGAAAAGAAAAAATGTAAGAAAACCAGCTCTAAATGCTTGCCTAGGAAAAACACAACTGACACACAAATTCTATTCTATTTAATCAAATCAGCTCAACTCATTGATCTACTGAAGTTCACTGTAATTCTGGTGGAGACAGATACATAACTGATTTTCTCTGTCTCGGTGATCAATTCTTACCACTACAAAACATATATTTATATATGCTAACATCTGGGGGATATTTTTTACACATGGACTTACGTTCCTGTCAACATAATGTAAGTCACCTCAAACCAGTTAATAAAATATAAGGGGTTTAAATGAAAATAGCTTTTTTCAAGTACTTGATGCACTAGTGGTGTGGTTTTTTGGTTTGTTTTTTTTTTCTGAAAAGAACTCTTCAGTGTGAGAAACTCTGCTGTCAGGATACTCCTAAATGAAGTTCTGAGGATTGTTTTAATCTCGGCAAGGAAATAAGAGGTGATGCAGTGAAACCAGATGGCACTAGCACTGCATGGCTCTGGGAAGACTGACTGCTTAGCACTCCTTAACAGTGTCTCAAGCAGATAAAACATTCCAGTAACATGTGGTGAGGAGGGTATGTACAATTGTATATTGTACTTTTGGGAGCCTCATTTTCAACCATTCACAAAACCTGTGAAGAGAGAAGCACTTAAAGCCACAAAGTCTGGGACTAGTTCTGTACTGAGAGTCAGGACAACTGAAGGGACTCAGGTCAATGTTTTCTTTAGAGCACATGTAATTTTGGACGAGAAGTTTACTGTCATTGCTTCCCTGTAGTGCTGAGGCTGAACTCCTGTTGGTTTTGACATGTACTAAAGGTCTTTTATAGCAGGTGCTGTAATAAAATACACTCTACTACAAGAAGAATTGCAGTATATGGGAGATCAAAGACCACCAAAAGACTAAACATAATCATCCCACCTATCTTCTTTTAGTCTGCTCTTGGAAACTCTCACTGAAGGCCTGGGGGTGTCTCTCTTCTCTATTGGTATCTGTAACAGTGAGACAGGAGCTGAAAAAAAATCTTCATTTTTTTCCTAAAAATATTCTGGTCCCATATGAAAATTTAGACTTTCCCCAAGAGCTGAAATTAGCACCATTTACCAACACCAGTTTAGTCCAGAGCATCAAGGGTGTTTTGTGAAGAGCTATTGGCTTCCTGTAGCTATTAAAGCCCCTCTCTGCTCACTCAAAAGCAGGCAAAAATTGCCCATCTCAGCAAGTCAAACCTCCACACTGGCCTTTGTCAGCTACTGGGGAATGGTTTAGTGCCAAGATGAAGAGGAAATAAGACTGCTCTTCTAACATATGCCAGCCATCAGTGTGAGCAGCACATTTACCCCTCTCTGCTTTAAAACTGAACCTGGCCAGTAGAGTCTGGGACAAAATTAGGCTAAATATCATCTCCTATGAGACAAGGTCAGCCCAGTGACAATGCCTGTGACACAGGCCTGTGACATACACATCCACATACTCATGCTATAACCAAAGGCAGTCTAATGCTACAGCAGAAAGAAGTTCAACATTTTTGCCTCCACAAGGCGCACAGCCACTGTTCATGCTGTGGTTAGCACAACACAAGGCAAATATTCTGCCAGTGCTCGTGGCACGCAGTTGTCCATTTCCTTAGTTCAGTAAGTTATCCTTCCTTCATGAAACCTCTTAGCCTTACCAGTGACTTCCAAGAGCAATACAGAATATACAGATGTTTAATAGGAAGTCTATTGATCTGGGAAGCTAAAAATCTGATTAAAGAAAACAACAAAAAAAAGCATCAGAATGACCCCAACAGGGTCAATTAAAACAAATGAATCATTATGATAGTTTATGACTTAATCTTCATCTTGATGCTTAAATTGGATCATTACAGCAAAATCCTGAAGTAGGGGTATCTTGCCCTATGAATTGCTGCAGCTCCTCGCCAACCAGAATGCAACCCTTTTTGCCCATGTCAGTCCGAGCTTCCCTGCAGCCTGTCTGGGTAGGTAGCGTGGCAAAGATACTAAAAATGAGAAGGCAGAGGTGTTAGGAATGCAAGTAAAATCTGTCCCCATTTCTATCCTTTAAGATAGTTTGTCTCTGCCCGGAGAGGCACCAGCTGCTGAGTAAACACAAAAGAGATGAAAAACACATTAACCAATACTCACAATGAAGGGGGGAAATAAGCAAAGCAAAAGAACAGCCATGACAGTCAGTGATGGCAGCAGTTCACTTTTCTCTGCAGTCTCAGTGAAACAAGCATCTGCTGACCATACACCGACAGTGTTTGTTATTCACCTCAGAGACACTATGAGCTTCCCAGGGGAGGAAAATTAAGGATGCACATTCATCTGCTTTCAAATAAGACCCTACATCAGATCTTCAAGTAAGCAGTTTTCTGCAATTAGGGGAGGTGCTGGCCATTAAAACTCATGCTGCACTCAGGCACTGACCCTAAAATTAATAACTTCCTTCTTCCAGCAGCTACATATTCCCATTTTAATGCTCATTAATCCAAAGGAAAGGAGATTGCTGGTCTAGTTCAGTTCCTAGTAACACAGCTCCCTCTTTCCTTGCAGCAGAAAGCTCCCAAAAGGCCAGCTAACGACTACACCACCATTCTGTGAAGTGCCAGATAACGATTAGCTTTTTAAAGAGCTACCCATTGTGGGGTCACTAGTTTTAAAACTGCTTCCTTAGTAATCACTTAGATCTATTTACAAATTACTGATGCTTGCACAAGTTTTGACCCAGTGATAACTAAGACTGGATGAGAAAGAGCAACAGGAGAAGAAAATGCACACCCTCTCAGTGCCTTCTACTTACGAATGGGTTTCTATTTGTAAATAGAAAAGTCAAAATGGCACTTTGACCTGTGTAACTGCATGGAGAGAAAACATCTTGTAATTGACATGTGCTTCAGCAAAGCCAGGGGCCTGGCTGGCATGACTGTGCTGTCCTGCAGCACAGCCCTGGGGTCAGCCCTTACACAGCTCAGTAACAACTCCAGGGACCCCTGGCATCACCTCTTTGCAGAGTAGGTCTCTGAACTTAGCTACGGTGTACTGCAGAATCCTGAAAGCCAACTGTTTTGAAAATGTGAATGGTGCCTTCCCTTTGTAGGAGGACAGCTATCACATGTACTCATATAACTCACAGCCAACATGCTGTAGTGACATTAGGTTATAACACTATTTAAGATTTTGAAATCAGAAATACGGATTCCAAAATTAGGATAAAGCATCACCACTTCTAAGGCTTCTCCACAAAATGCCAATGTTTAAAGACCGCTGGAAGCACTCTTAAAAAACAGAAGACACACATGTATGTGACAGAATCCTGCACATAGGCGACTCGCTCCAACTGCCATTGGTGACTCATGGTAGGTGATTTCAGCAGATGGCATGTGCTATCAGCCCAGCTTTCTGGTTTGGAGGCCAAATGAGGACTGTGTTTACTGCCCAGTAGCTACGAGAGAAGATGCTCCATGAACGTAGCTGCAGGGCATGGACAAAGAGCTCATGCCAGCACAACGCCATCTGGTCTGCGAGCTGCCTTGGCATCTGCTTGGGAAACAGCCTCTTGACTTCCCTTGCCTTACCTTGGTGTTAGAGAAAATTATTTTAATTATCAGCTGCCAGATAAAGATGAGGCAGAGGAGAACAGGGTTGGTTACCTCTTCCTGCCTACTCTGTTGTCTTTAAGTCGGCTCTTGTAGCAGTGCCTAGTGTCTCCAAGTCATGGCATACAAGACATTTTAATGACAGTCATTTTGCCCGGTTCCTGTATGCCTGTACATAGGAAAAAGGGAGCAAACATTTTAAGGGACTATATGAAAATTCTTCATAATCTACCCATACTGATCTGTCACATCAGTTCATCAGCCTATCCCGAGTCTGAAGACAAGTTATAAGCACATGATGTACAGGATTAATATAAACACAACACAGAAGATGAGATGTTGGCACGCACCTACATGGATACCAATCAGTCAGAAGAAGATATAGTTCTGAGTAAAATAGAAAAAAATACTAATTAGATTTCCTTATTGGCTCATTATTTCTGAAAGATGGAAACTTCTCTTTAAGTGATAATTCAGAGCTTGAGACTGTGTCTAGAAACATTAACCTACTGTATATAATACAGTCCTAGTTCAGTATCCACAGGGAACAACAGATGCGTCTAGGCAAAGCTACTTACAGAAGTCAAGATCAAGTAAAGATGTCAAGCTAAAGCACACTGAAGTCTTGCACGGAAGCACTCTTTCAGAAGTACAGCAGCTTCAGTTTGCTTAGCTTAATTCCCCCTCAAAGGGATTAAGTTAAACCCCAAAAGATACTTTTATTTTTTAATAAGAGCATCTACAAATGGATTTAATGTTCTTTAATGTTATAGTAGTAGTTAATTTCTCTTAGCTATACTCAGTCCTTGCATGGTCTGAATTTACAGAACACTTGGTTGATGCCACTCTCTGCCTATGCATGCTGTGTGTTGTAGCTCATGGAAAATAACTCATGAGGTGCACAAAGTCTGGCAGGAGTTTTCTACAAATTCAATCACTGGACTGCTGCCTTCCCTCTGGGGCATGTGAAAATCGCAGCAGAGAGTACTCGAGGTGACTCCTGATGGTCACAAAGTCACCCAACTTCTCACTTCAGCAGAACCAGGACTTCATCACTGGGGCCCACATCTGCAATGGAATGTATGTTTTAAGCTCTCGATGGCTTCCACTTTCTGACAAATTTTTTTCCCCTCCAGGACTAGCTAAAACCACTGGATTTATTTTTTTATGTCACAAAGAAAAGGAAGACAAGATAATTAAACCTGCAAGATCCTACATGAGTCATGATCTGAGATTCATTCTAGTGTAGTATATTCAAAAACATGGCCTGGGAAGGACTCCTAATACTCAAAGCTGCCACTTTTAATTTCCTCCTCCTCAGTAGCAGGATGTATGTAGAAAGTAAGCTAGTAAGAGCAGGGAGATAAACAGATATAAAAAAATGTTAATGCCAATATACATTAAAAGTGCCAGCCTGCAGGACCATTAGGTCAGGCAAATGCATTATATACAATGGCTGATTATCTTGCCCTGGTACCCCACAGAGGATACTACATTTTACTAAACCCCGAAGAATTACCTTCATAATTCAAACAACGCTAAAACAGAAAAGTGATTTATTTCTCAATGCCTATCGACCCACTGCAGCAGCATGACACTGCTGAAAAAAAAACATGTCCAGAGTAACTGAAAACACACAGAAATGTAAAAATTTTGTCAACTCGTCATCAGGGCACATACAGTAACATTAATTCTAGCCAAAATTTACAAGAAGTAATTTGACGAGTATACCCTGGGACCACAGTTCCCTTTGTGATGGCAGCATCCTGTAAGGTAAGAACTGTACAGGCATTCCCTGCTCCACTACTACACTCTGATCTTTTCCTTCTTGTGGAACTTTCCATTTATGAACTCCCATTGTACAGCAAAAATGCCTATAATTAGTCTCTAAGTGAAAGAAGTTGCCATTTGTTCTATCCGATTTCATCCCATTTTTATTCACTACATTGGTCAAAGACAGCCAGTCCTCTATCTGATCCTTCTGTGCACTGTAATGCTTCTCAGTTTTGTACTGCTAGCAAATTTCATTAATATACAGAAAATTTTTTTTTCCTAAGTCATTAATGAAAATAGTTGATGAGAGCAGTCTGAAGATCAACCTTGTAGGAATCCCCTGCTAAACTGTGTCAGACTCAGACTCCCTGTCAGCTCTTCTTTGGCTAGTTTATTGCTATCACTAAAAAGTAGATTATGGCCTAGATTTATTAATAATTTGCCATGAGAAAAGCAGAGCTCTGTTGAGGGAGTAGGTGAGAGGAGATCTGACGACATTAGGGAACCCTTATTCAAAATAGTCTCTCAAACAAGCGAGCGAGTGATTCTTCTGGTACTAACAGCTTCTCTAGTCTCCGGACACAGCCGAAAAAGCCCTGCCAGAAATAGGCATATAAAATTCATGCATTTTTTATGATTTGTTCCTTTTCAGTTTCTTTTCTCCCCCAGGGGCTCATCACCAGGTTGTGCAAGCTCCAGGTACATGCACACACAGCTCCCCACCAGCCCCAGGCTCCAGCCTCCCACAGCAGAGTCTCCCTGCACTCCCCTCCCATCCCAGCCAAACTGGCGCTCTGGTTTTCAAGAAGAAAATTTAATCCCTCACAGGAAAGCCTGTTTAGCATACAGGCTTTTCTGGCAAGTTGAAACACCTTCCTCTTTGGTTACAAAATGGTGAGTTATCAAAAGCTGAAAAGAAATTATGAGATTCTGCTACAGAGGTCGGACAGTAGATGCCCTTAAAACTGGAAAATGCTGGTGGAAGCACCTAGCTGTAAGACTGGAAACATACCAGCCAATGATAAAAATGACCTGCTCGCTGGCTTGGTGTTTATCCTGGCTGCACTGCAAATTATTGTAGCCTGTTTGTACCTGTGGCAATACAGCAAAATGTTGGAATGCTATTTAGCATAAGATCTCATCAAACACAGGCACTAAGATGTGACATACACAGGCTTTGCCCTCAGTCAAGGGACTGTACCTTAACTCCTCCTTGAGCACACCAGATTTGAAGGAGGGAGTTTAACAGAAAAAGCAATATCCATCATGTCAAAGGTCCCCAGCACTCTCCAGCCTTTCAAGATTTTAATATTTTTCTCCCTTTTATATTACTTTCCTAAAAAAAGGGCATTCAAAGAGCCCTTCAAATACACATCATGGCACACACAAGCCAAGACTTTAATCACAGCAAGGCAATGAAGAACAACAGTTTTTCCTTTCTTGTGCACAGCCATTAAAATAGCTGTAAGCTACAGTAACAGGCAGTTTACGCACACTACTAGCCAAACAACGCACATAACAAAAGGAAATGATTACTGTTTTTGCAAACTAAGGGCTCTGCTTTGCTGTGCAGCATTAAAATGCATTTGCCCCACAAACCTCATTCCCCAAACTGCAAGGACGGCACCTCTGCTAGAGCCACTGCAGAGCATGAGGCCACACTGGGGCACCCCAGCTCTAGAGGACAGCCACAGGCAGGTTGAAGGGCACGGCCCTGCCCGCGCTCGCTGCTCCACAGGCAGCGGCTGAGCACCACAGGGGCCAGCAATATGGCTCAGCACAGCCGGGGACACAAAGCCACAGGCAATCTTAAGCCACAAGGCAAGTTTGGCCAAAGCTTCTCCATCAACACTACAATGAAGAAAAACAGTACCTAGCGTTTAATATTACTCCATTTATGTTGTTCTATGTTATCATGATTATGAACACAATGTGAAGTAGAAGCAAAAAGCAACGTTCTTTCATGCTGTGAGCACTCTTAGTGTAATCTTGTGCCCATAATACACAAACTGTGTTTACACCAACACACTTAACAATTTTAGGACTGCCTATGAAATATAGTTCCTTCTAGTTAAATTTAAACATGCCATCAAAAATTCATGGCATGTATCTACCACAACTCTACCTGTGCATGTTCTCTAACTGGGATCTGAAATATTTTCATTGCTTGATTTTTTTCAGAAAGCAATTTTCTAACAACTCGTAGAATCGTCCAATTCTATGTTTTGGGGGAATACAGGCAGAAATATTTATTTCTACACTCTCCAAAGAGGAAAACAGAAACATTTTATAAGAGAAAATGTCACTGAATAGGTATCAGTTGTTCCTTCTGAAGGAGAAAAATCCAGCAATGTGAATTACTCAGCACTATAGCTGATTTTTGCCTTTCATCTCACTGACAGCATCAGTGACAGAATGATAACCCAAAAAAGAGAGATAAAAGCACACAGAGGTATACTGCAGCAACATTAAGCATACACAGTTGAGTATTTATGTGCTGTGAGCACAGGACGATCTGGACTGACACAATCGGGAAAAGGCAATGCATGAAGGATTTTTCTCTTTCTTATTGATTATTCTCTTTGCTACCAGAGGGAATTTAGGCCAATACTGCTGCTTCCCTAGCAGTTAGAGACATGATCTAAAGTAAAGGAGGGTGCGTGGGGGAAACACTGAAATAATTCAAAGATCTTCCTCCTTTTGTTTTTCTTAAGCACTGCACATTGCTGCTGGTTTATTAAGAATGTCTTAGGTGCTGCCTAACTGCCAAATCAACAAGAGTATCTCACAGAGAAGTCTCTCTTCTGCAGCAGCTAAATGCTGGCACCGTGCAAAATCATGTGTAACAAGTTCCACCTTCACAAAGGTCTAATGTATTAATGAATTATGCAGCAATCGAATGTAATTCAACTTTCTCTTACAATAAAAAGGTGTGTTAAACTGGGGACACTCCTCCCTATAAAAATCCCTTTGCTCCTTCAAAGTGGCATTTGTAATGATGTGAATGCTTCTCCCTTTCCCTGCCCCCGTCTGCTCTCTGAAGCATCCTAAGTAAAGGCAGAAGATCCATATGTATTTTACAGCACAGGAAGTTTTACGGAGGGGGGGGGAGTGGAGAGGGGGAGGAGTGGCAAAAGTAGTTATGAACTCCACATAGCGTATGAGCCCAGGCAGGCATCTGCTTCCCGGACACATTCATGCCTGTAACATTCCCAAACTACTGAGTGTACGTACAGCTGCCTTCCCACAGTGATTCAAAGCTCCTGTCTTCTCCCATATTGCTGATGGCACAACAGCAGCACTGATGATATGCCTGTTTGTGCAGTATTCCTGCACTGAGAAATGCAAGGGGGAAATATATATGTATTTTAAAATACACCTCTCCTTACATCACTAAGAAGGCCAAGAACAGAGGAGGTCCTTTTGCTGTATAAACAGGCTTGCTGAAAGCCTGCAGCTGGCAGTGGATGACAGACAGACTTTTTCTTTCTGTCACTGTTTCTCTACCAAAGCAGCGAGAGAGATGTTGCCAGACTGCCTCTGTTTCTGCCTACAGTCAAAGACAAATTGCACAGAGGTGGGTAAAGAGCAGCTTGTCGAAGCAACTGCTAGAAACCTGGCTCCTCTCTGAAATACCTCTTCTCCTGCTTAAGAAGATGCTGCATAGCAGAGTGCATATTTTGTGATTTATTTATGTTGCACCCTTTTGCTAGCTATTTTTAAATAAGTATCTAAGCAATCTGCACAATCCCTAAAATCTAGTATAATAATTATGTTTTACCTGGTACATATTAGAAGTACCAATTTAAAGGTAGTTCTACCAGTTACAGTAAACAGTTTCCACAGAAACTGAAGGTACTAAATCACCATCATGAAAAATTCTTGTATTTGGAGTAAGATTGGCAAAATATTTCATGTAAAACCAGAGTTCGGTTTCTCAAATGCAAAATTGATACCACTGGGCTTTTCAGAAATTGTTCGACGGATGAACAGGACTCTTCAGAGCACTTAGAGACACTCTGAAAAATACTAGCAGGTCAGAGGGAACCACATTTATTTTTAAACAACTACTGGGTGCTGAAATTAGCCTCACTCAGTGTCTGGCATAAAAATGTACTCGGCAGCCTGTGCTCTTCCAAAAATCTTTTGATATCTGAACTTTTCTGAAAATGTGCCCATGACTGTGGCCAACAGGCTCTTCCGAACATTTTGTCACAGCAGCTGCTTCCCTCTCCTCCAATCCCAGACACTTGGTTGCAAAAAAATGAGCAAAAAATATACGTCCCCCTTCCTGGCACACTTCCATAGGACTGCTGCCTGCCGAACTCCCGGAGCAGTGAGTGAGGAAGGGGCAGAAGACCCTCCCAGCAGCCCCAGGGACCACCCTTGCCAGTATAATGAAGTGCAGAGGGGGAAACACACCACCTGGGCAGCAATACACCTCCTTTGCACAGCAAGGTCCAACCCAGCGACACTTTCACCCCCAATTCAGTCCATCTCCAGCACCAAGGTCAATGGCAACAATGCCAGTTCTCTCCTTAAAGCAAGTTTGAGAGTACTAAGTAAGGCAGTGATAGCCATCCCTGAAGTACACCACGACCCTGCACGGCAGCTAACTGAAGGGAAACAGTCTCTGGGACCCTGGAGACTGGGAGATCTTCTGCCCAGAAAACATTTTATGACCCTTCCTTTGAAAGGCCCAATCCTCCTGTATCTTCCCCATGCAATTAAGCAGTACTTACATGAGAAGAACCACTGATTTCAAACATTTCCTTGCTTGATTAAGGTTTACTCATCAGAAATAGATTTGTCCTAATTCAGTGATGGGACTTGGATAGACTAACTTAGCTAACTTGCATATATACCTTGACACAGACAAATGGATTGTTTTGTTCTTATTAGTATCAGCTATTATCTTTATTTCTGCTTTGACTCATATTCTGAATCTGAGTCAAGACTTCTTGACTGCAGATCACGGCTGACTGAGAAATTAGTCTTTACAATTTAATGGAACACGTATGTGTTTGCCTCAGTTTGATAATGTGTGCAGACTATTATCAGAGAATAAAAAGAAAACATATTTCAAGCTTGCAAATGCTAGAAAAGGATAAACCAAAGGAAACATGTATCTTCAGCTACTTGGTAGCTAAAGGATTGCTTTGTCCATTTCCACTTGTGCTTTCACATTGCAGAGGTTAAATAATTTGTTTCAGGATATTCAGGTGATTTAGTGAAAGACTTTTGGGGTCTTTTTAAATTAATGTAAATGTTGAACAAAATTTGACCTGATGGGCAAATTTAAAGATCTTCCATTATGCACAGCACATATTACATTCACGCACATTTTACATAATCTACAGTAATTTATACTAGGCTTATACACAATATTGTCCTAATAAACAGAAGGTCCTCAAGGAAATTCTCCCATGTCATATGCGGAAAAAAAACCCAACCCACTCCTGCAAAGGCAATGGAACATTTCACAGAAGACAACTCAAGAAACAGGATCTTGTAGCCGTCATGCCAACAAACATCCAGAGAAAGAAACCCACAATTTGAGATGGTGACTAGATATTTGGAAAAATACAATAAATCTTGCTATTCTCATAAAGAAGCTCATTAAAAACAACAAACTTGGGGTTTAGTACAATGAGGAAATGCTAGCTACCAAACCAAAAAGATTTTCTTGAATAGGCATCAGAAGTAAATTATATTTACTACTAAAAAGAACTACCATGTATACATTTTTCATGGATACCATTTCAATATAAACATTAATGTACTAAATTTGCCAATAAATTTTATTTGTCATATTTTAAAAGCTGAAAAGTTAGAAGACATGAAACATGCTTGCCTCAGAAGGGTAAAACAAGTCACCTGAAAAATCAGATATCTCTCAAGAAAATAGGTGAGTTTGCATTAATATCAGTAACAAAGCAAATTAAAAAAGCAAAGCATAAAAAGGAAATTCTTACTTTAACTTCCACTGTCTTCCCACCTTGCTCGATATGCCTCTCAAGATATTCAGAAGACAGCAGGTCACTGAAAGAAAAAGAAAAGAGAACCATAAGCCTTGTGCATGTGTTCTTGCACTCCCTCTCAGCAAGCACTGATTAAAAATTAACATTTGAAAAGGGCAAGACCTGCAGGATACTTTTCCTAAAATGTTCATAAAAATCACTGAAACAACCACCTTCAATGGAGTTACACAGTGCATGGGATACATTGATTTTTGATACCAGAAGGCGGGACAAGGAAAACTGAGGGGGCACTTCTTCACAGAAGATTCAAAACCAGCCACTGATAATGATTTTAATTCAAGAGACTTTTCTATTTGCTGCTAAAAGAGAACAGTAAGGAAGTTAGGTGAACTTTAAAAAAAAAAAAAAAGCAGCAGGATGAGAAACCAGTTGCAGTCATTCCTGCAGCAGGCTATATCTGAGGGAAAATGGCAGCTGCGTCCAGCAGACTCCCAAGGACACAACGGCACAATAATGAAATGACCTTGTAAATTCAGTATGATGAGCTCAGGCTCACTCTAAATAGGTAGGCAAAGCCAGCAGCCGCAGGAGCTGCACCACACCGTAGGGTCACGGCCAATTCCACCCGGTGTAGGTGCTAAGGCAGGCAGCGGGTGCCATGCTGTCCTCAGGCCCCAGGGCAGGCCTCCATCAGGGCCCATCCCTCACGCCCGCTCCACCCGGGAGCCCAGCAGCTTTAGCAATGTCAGTGGAAAATGCTCTGGGCAACAGCAAACTCAGACTCAAAAGTACACAAGGCTTTGCAACAAACGCTGAAGAGAAAAAACAATTAGACCCGAGGCAAATGTATGTAAGTTAAATGCACGCTGTTATTTACCAAGACACTTTGTGCTGAACCAATCAGATCCTCGTAAGCTATTTTCTAGGCAAGGAAATTACATCAGAAATTTCACTAAACATTTTCAAAGATCACAAAATTTTAACCTAGATGAAATCTGTATAAAGATTTGATATTGTCCCACTTAAGAGATGATTAAACTGGAAAATATGAAGAACTGGTAAAGAAAACATGACAACAGGCACGCTGACTGACATGACAGCAAACAACCACAAGCCTTCTCAGCAGAAGAGGCAAAATTTAATGTTTCTCTTTCAAGCAGTGAAATACCTAGGCTAGGGGTGAGCTGACATGCTGTGGGAGGGGAAGGACAGCAGAGCGGTGCCCAGGGCAGCAGCCACTTGGCTTCCCAGAGCTTCACCCTGGCTAAACAGGCAGCAGGGCCATGGACTTTTTTGCTCACATAGGCACTGGTGACTGCCGAGAGCAAGCCCCGAGCAGGATGAGGTTGGTTCGTATGGGTCACTCCATATCAGCCCTACAAACTGCCAGCTTGATATTTGCATTAATAACCCAGGCACAAAAACCAGGAGCGCTCTAACGAAATATGCTGATAATGCTAAGTTGGAAAGCATGGGGAATAAAGAAGAATATTGAAAAAACTCCCACAGGAAAGAGCTGGATGATCTTCAGGACTAGATATTAGAAACAGGATCAAATTCAATTGTACAAACAGCAAATTTATGCACTTAAGGGCTGGAGGGAATTTGTATTATGTTGTTTTGGAGGGCCTGGTTTATAAGGAAGTGAGACATGACTGCACTTGTTTCTGGCAAAATGATTTGCCAGATCAATAGACTGTCTTCCTGAAAAACACAACTGTTATCCCAGAATACATGAAAGAAGATGTATTTCCAGTCAAACTGAGGTAAGATTAATACTACTGTCCAAAGCAGACCTCTTTTCAAATACTGCAGACAGATACTGGACAGCTTTGCTTAGAAAGTCCAATTACCCAGAAGCACAGAGAGGCTCCTGAGATAACCAGGGAATGCAAAGCTCCTGAAGTCTAGCAAAAAAAAAAAAAAAAAAGAGTTGTGAGTGGATCTGAATGCACCAGGGTTTATACACCAAGATGTAAAGGTAGGCAATTAGGCTATAGAAAATGCTGGCACAACCTCAGATGTAGATGGACTGTCAATGAGTAAATGGAAACTGGAAGTTAAAAAGAAGACTTTATATCTGAGTGCAAGCGACAGAGGCAACAAAAAGAGGGATGCTAATAAATTTCTGAATGGGAGCATCCATGGGACAACTGTTCATGGAGGTGGGGTCCCCTCAGTCACAGTGAGTTCACAGCTGGGTGCTGCTGAAAGCAGGAAGTCTCAATGCCCCCTCAGCAGCAAGCATTGAACCTATCTTGTGTCAGCAAGAGCACTCATCAAAATATTCTCGGTCTCAGAACTAACGCTCATCAAAATACTCTTGGCGTCAGTACTGGCACTCGTCAAAGTACACTTAGGAGGATTCAACAAACCATGGTTTTGCTGCATTAAGTAATTTAAGTCCCTTGTGAAGAGGTACGATGAGCCCCAGAGCTAACACAGGGAAGGGAAAATACCTCAGCAGCTGTAAAAAGGGAAGGAAGAAAGGGCAAGCATCTCCTTCAGCCACTGCAGAACTGGCATAAGCAGCTGCCCCCAGATTCATGCTCTAGGATGCCCTTAATTCTGGTCAGGCCCATATACCTATATTGATGCTTTGCACAGCAGCCTGCAAGTGACCCATTATTGAGGAGGACCTAAAAGAGATGCTGTTGTTTGAGTTACTGATTACAATCCTCTAATTCCTCTTAGAAGGATTTAGGATACTCATCCACCTGGGGGAAGCTCAAAGACTTCTATAAGGTCTGTATGCCTTTTCCAGATTTAGAAATTTAGACAGATGCTCTCTTAAAATGCACTTAGTTTAGCTTGCTTAAGTTAGATACATGGTCTCTCAGCATTCACTACACTTTCTTTCCAGCAAAAGTCTGTGCTTCCACAGGTTTACTAAAGCTACCACTATAGCTTAGGGATCTACTTGTACTCTAAGCTATTTCTGGGGGAATCAGTTAAACTAAGACCATCCTCCTTATCTGATGGCCACAAAGGGATTTGTGCCAAGAAAGATGCAAGAGATTATAAAATGTAAAATATTAAAGTATACAGTACAAAAGACAGAGATCAAACAGAATGACTTGACTCAGAGGGAGTTTAAAGTTGTGTTTGGAGGGATGACAAGGAGAAGCACAGGGTCTTTGCATGTGGGTCTGACAAAATTATCGCTTTTTAAAAGATACTGCTGTTAATGTTTTTATGTTCTGGAAGATCATATGTTATGTTCTCAAAGATCTGGAAATTGTGTCTGGCATAAGACAACAAAGAGATTGATCATCCTCTGCCTTATACAATGCAAGAAGTAGGAGGTAACAGAAGAGGGCAGTAAGCTCAAAACCAATGAAAAGAGACCTTTTCTGGCACAGCCCCTGGTTATAATGTGGAACCTCTTGCCGCAGGAAAGCATGGATAGTGGAGCTCTGTACTGGTTTTCAAGCTGGGAACAGACAAGTTAATGGACATAACTGAGGGCTGCCAAACACACAGAAGTCATACCTGACTCAGAAATTCTTGGAGTCCTGGAAAAGGACTCTGGGGAAGCCTCATATGCGCTTGTTCTGCTCTTCTGCTCCTCCCTCAGCATCTGCCTTGGGCCACTGGGACAGGACAGTTGGCCGAGAACCCCTCTGACCTGACCTGGGCCGCTCTGCCTGCACCCTGGCAGGGCCCTGTTTCTCCCAGGGGTTATGTAGGGTCTGCTGGCATCCAGCTCCAGGGTTGCTGGGGGCCAGTCCGCTGCTCTCCTCCCACCCACCACCCCTCTGATGGACAGACCCACGTTGTTCAAGTTGTATTGACTTTCAAAGTAGGCCAAGAGAATGATTCCTAAACAGGTCCATCCATTTCATCCTCCTGCTTGGTTGCTACTTTCAGGACAAAAGGGCTGGAAATGGCTGGGGAGCCGCTGGCATACCGCCGCCTCTCAAGGTCTGTCACAGGCGTCTCGGTTCCTGAAATGAGCCTGGCTGGAAGGGAAACACCATGGGGCCACCAGCCTGCACAGCTCCTGGGGACTGAGCCGAGAGCTCACAAATAGATGACAGGTCTGAAATTTAAAGACATTTTTAAAGCCTACCTTAAGTAACGTGGCAAGCAGGTTATGTCTGGGAATATTTTATCAGTAGAAAAACCCACAAATTACGCCATGTTATGCTTTATCATTATTATTATTGTTATGACTCACTGCACAGAAAATATCATAAAAAACACAACACTCTTGCAGATCCAATAATGCAATCAGTGCTATTACAAACTAAGCTACAACCTAACAGTTATACACAGTCTTAGAAACTTATGCCAAAAGATACACTTCTCTCATAAAATCACATCATAGGTGGACTAATGTTTTGTCTTCAGTAACAGTGAGAAACATAACTGTGTAATTTTAATAAAAGCCATTACTTTAAAACCAACTAAAAGCTATAGTGAAACACTTGTGAAACACGATGAAAATTGCTTAAGCAACATAAGACATTGAGCAATCAGCGTTAAAATAATATGTATTTCAACATAAATCATACAAGTCTTTCCTATGGCGGAGATGAAATAGGAATAATTTAGCTTGCCTGCCAATCTATCCTAAAAGCCATCTTTTTCAGTTTAACTAGTAGTTTGGGTATTAATTATAAAGAAGATCGGGGGGGGGGGGGGGGGGGGGAACAGATTGTGGGGAAAAAAAAATCTTTGAAACGTGAGGGATGTAGAAAATTACAGTGGAAAAAAATCTACACTATAAAAGACAATACTACAGAGCGAGATTTTCAGAAACATGCGCTGAGGCGTTGATACAAATTCTTTGAAAAGGCATGGCAAAAACCTGCATATGTTAAGACCCAAAAATAAAACATTTCACAGGAAAGAATCACATGTGATCTGTGGCTTTTACAAGGAAACACCAGTTATGCTAATAATAGCAGTTCTGTTTTCAGAGGTGTTACTTTAAAAATGTACACAAATGAAGTAGCGTAATTTTGTTTACAGCAACATCATTTTCTGGAGCATTATCTTAAGTCACAAACATATGAGCCCATCACATACAGACCCAATAGCATAAGGGCCAGAACAAAAAAAATGAGCAAGATCCTCTCTGCTCTTCCAAATCTCACAAATAGTCACAACAATAGTACACAGGAGTAGGGGTCTGGGGGATTCTTCTTACAGAAGAGGGCCCCAACTAAGGAAATTATCCTTATCCAAGATCATGCATGTATACCTTGAATTAACTGTTGCATTTGCATATGAGGTTTACGAAACCAAAGCTGGGATTTAGAACCAAGGAAAACAGATGAGCTTTGGAAATAGATGGGTCCTCCAGCAAAAGAGGCTGCTCCAGGAAAGCAAAAAGAGGGGAAAAAATGAGATGGCAAGAGAAAAGAGGACAGAACAGGCCAAGTGTTTAAAGAAACAAACAGAAAAAAACAGGTGATTATAAAGCACTTTGACTTGAAAGACGAAAAAGAGGCTATTAAAGATTTTTGAAAAGGGAACAGGTTTGCATTTGAATATGAAGTGGATAACAAACTGGGAATTATCCCTGGAAATTAAATAGAAACTTTCATTTTCAAGAAGAGAAGGAAAATGCCCATCACCAGCTTCTGAACTAAAATTAACTTTCCAGATTTAAGAGACTGTAAAGATGGAATATCTAAAAGTTATGGAAGGAAAAGAGCAGAAATGATAGGGACCTCTTTAGAGGCCATAGGAAGAATTACAAACTTAAGAAAGGTAGAAATAAAGGGAGTTCATAATCATAGTACTAAAATGCATCTTTGTTGGCATATCAGTGTTATAAATGAGAGAAATGACTGGCTTCATGATATCCGATATCATTGCTGTGTCTCCTGGGACACTGTGGGAATTCTTTATCATTTCTTCTGTCTGTTCACCCTGATTGCTGTCTCCACAACTCTTCATTATGTACACCTGAAATTTCAGATTAAATATGGTGCTAGACAAGGACATCAAATGCAAGATCTGAGCTGAGATGCATTACTGAAACGGAAGACAGAGTTTTAGCTGAAATCAGCAGAAAGGCCTGGATGGGTCGAATGCCAGTAGGAAATTGCCATCAGGCATATGCAGACATTCAAGAGAAAACAACGGGTTCAGGGAAATGATGGAGACACTGATATGAGAAAGATGCCATATCAATTGCATAGTTAATGCTAATCCACATTGCAGGAGCAAGCTGTGTGAAGGGAGCCTCCTGCAACACCACGCTTGAGGGGGCTGTGGTAAAAGGAATGGGCACTGTTTGGGTATCAAGCACATGAAGATGAGGAAACTTCCCATTAAGTGAAAGATTTTCACCCGATGGTGTACATCCTCTACCAAGTAACCTGGAAAGGTCTCAGTTGTAACTCAATTATATAAGAGGAAGTTATCCCCCTCAAAAGAAGGGAAAAAGCAGGGAATCAAATTTATATAGGAGATTATTGTAAAAGATGGGAAACTACCAGCATGTTGCTTTGAGAAAAGTGCTGAAAGACTCCTTTTATTAACAGGACTAATAGATATGGAAAGAGTGACAAGGGGAAGTAATTTTTTAGAACACCCCATCTTGTACAGCAGGGAAGAGAAGGCAGGGTGATTATTATCATGAAACAAGGACCAAGAAAGTAGAAAACTAGATGAAAGTGAAGAGAAGGGATGTTTCTATCTGCCAGTCAGTAAGAGTGCAAGGGACAATTAGCATTAACTCGCATTACACTACGGTCCTAAAACATTTCCAGTATCAGCCATGAGCTAACTAAAAATTACAAGATAAGAGTCAAAAAAGCCACTCAGCCAGCAGATTTCTGTATCTGACTAGCTAGGACATTTTAATTCCCCTTTATCCTCATGCCTACCCAAACACCTTCTCTCTGCTCATGCATGATCTTTCCTTTGCACTTCAGGGGGGATTAGCTATCTCCATGCTCCATGAATCTATCTGCTTTAATAGCCACAGCTCTAAAACTTTCATCCCCTCCTTCCCCTCAAAAGAATTGCTGCATTTCTTTTTATGTGGATAGTTAATTTAATGACTGTATCTGCTAAGTTAGCCAAATGGACTAATCAATCAGAATTAGGTAGCTTCTCTTAGATAAGGCAGTAGTTTTCACAGTGCCTACTTAGAGGAAGGAAAAAACAACTGAGAAAACCAGAGCCAGTTCTTGTCTGCACAAATTGAAGCTTCTCCCCCTTTTTAAATATTCTTACTGTGCTTTTCTGTTCTTGTTGATGCTAATATGAAGGGGAGAAAGGAGAAAGTAATTTCTTAACGTTTCTACTCCTACTGACTATTTAAGACTTTCTTCATAAAGAAATTAGGGACTTACGAATGGGTTGAGTCCTCAAAGGATTATACACAAATGCTGAGTCTTACCCAATCTCAGTCCTTTCCTGGAGCTTAATTTCACATTCCAGTAACAGACAATGATACACAACTGCAATCTCTGATGAATTTTCTTCCAAATACTAACATTTGCTCAATTTTTTCCTCTCCAGGACTTCTCTCTCAGATCTCTAATGCCATCTGACTTGAAAATGCACTTAGTCCCTTTATCCCTTAATAGCTGATTTGCCTGTGGAACATGATAGTAACTGCCCTGCACCTGACTGCAGACACCAAACTGCAGAGCAACTCTGCAGCCCTGTGCAGGGCCTCCACCTCTAGCATCAGAGATGAAGTCTTACAGCTCTACCTTACAACCAGCATGTGTTTGATTTACTGGATTGGCTTCATTTCTTGATGGGAAAAGGTTTAAGCAGGTTGAAGACATTCTTGCTCAGTTTCACTAAATCTCTATTACACACATGGTTCCTATTACTAGCACAAAAAAGGAGAGCAGACACAAGAAAAGCTGCAAGGAAAACCTGTAAAGCAACAGTGGTAGTTCCAATGCTCAGGCTCGTATGGCCATATCCTGATGCTGGACATGCCTTGTACACATGAACTATACTTGAAGTACATCCAGCTGTCACTAACAGCAGGCATTTTGTGGTACCACTGTCCATCTGCAGTTACTACATCACAGACTTTTTGGTCCATCCTTATCAACTTTTGCAATTCAGTCTGATCTCCTCTATCTAAATGACCACATGGGCAATTTTATGAGAAATCACTGTAAGTATGGCACATAGTGATGAACAGATACTGCTTTTATTTTCCAGGGAAAAAACTAAGCTTTTATATTTAAGTTCTGCAGCTAGGAAGAGAGACACTTACAAACTAATCACATTTCTTTTCATGATGTTTTAACGAAATCTGAATGTAGCTCTCTACCCCAACGATGTAAGAATAAGACAAACCTAAAGCTGCTCTGAAATCATAATTTCAGATTCTATTTTTTATTGCAACTTAAATAGAATCAAATTATTGTTAATATTTCTTGCATCAATATTAACATTTCTTAATATGAATATTGAAATTGGTCAGTAACATCTGATAAAATATATAATGAAAATACTTTTTTAAAAATAAAGTGTTTTAAAACATTTTGTGGCACAAGCGCTGCAAAGGGCACAAATTCAATACAGCAGTTAATTCATCCTGCTGGTGATGGAGGGAAGGTGATTACATTCTTCTCTGTCAGACAACAGGGAGATTTAATCTACTGCCCTAACAAGGAAGCTGCACCCTCTCACACAGAGATTCTTCCCAGTATCCAAGTGGAGACACTGCCACTCATGATGCCACAATGATAAACCAGAGACTTTAACAAGCATAAAGAGTAGATGGCAGCTGCTTGCAAGACTCTTGTCAGGCAGAAAGATGAAATAGGATTTTTCTAGTTCTAAACTTATGCTTTCACAGCCAGAGTTGAAAGCAGACTGGGCAAGGTTCACTTACGCACGCTGCTGCTTACCTAGTTTTTCCTTACAGAACTGATGGCAATGCAAGTGTCAATAAAACCTCACTCTGCTTTTGCTGATGAATAATTTACACCTGTATATCTTCAGGCAACTACTTTTTTTTCCTACAGAAATTTCAGGAGTCCTATTAAAATGAGCAGGTATTTTTAGACCATGTGCATACCACTACTACAAAGCAGCTTCCTCAATGCCATTCTGTTCATACACTTGTTACTTTAAAGTCAGGATAATCATAGCTAATTTTAGTATTTGAGAAGTGGTAAATTAATAATAAAGGGAAGAGGCAAGCACACAAGAGGCAAAGGCTACACATATTCCTGCACAAATCTACTAGTGTGGTCTAATCTTAGTTTTTAATACACATCTTCATACAGTAAGCTGTTTTATACTAAATGGAAAACCACTTCCCAAGTAAACTCACTTGTGATTTCAAGAACATTTCAATCCAACTCTTTGTTCATATTTGTGTATTGTCCACAATAAAACTGCAAAATTAAATGCTTAAATAAGTGTTATAAAATATCAGCCATCTCAACACGGCCCCAACATGACTTTATGCTATTAAATACAAGCACATACATTTTGCACAGGACACCTGTATCATTTAGTGAATGGACATCACTAAATATTTTTATTTGGCAGCTTCCTTCAAGATTTGCCCTCAAATTTTAATTACTGTAAACATCATCTTGCCCTGGAGCAGAGACAAACTATTCCTGTACTCATGAGCATTTCCATGACACTCTCTCAAAGTATTTGCAAAACACAAATACTGAGTCCTCTACATACTGCCCCTCAGGAGACTAGGTGTTAGTGTTTTCCTCAATACTAGAAAGCTTTAAAGTATCTGTTGGTTTGGGTGCCCAGTTTGAAACTTCACAGAGCCATATATTATAGAAATACACTATCTTTTTCATCATAACACATTTCAGATGTGTCCTGCGCTGTGTTGTAGTTAGGACAGCTCAGGAGCTCTTGGAGCTCTTCAGAGCTGATCCCAAGTGTCCTGCTCACAGGGCACCCAAAGAACAACAGTCAGTCACTAGAGGAAATGGTGCAGGCACCACTTAGGGGGATGCTTATTCAGAGCCACGCAGGAAATCCCTGTCAAAGAGATCAGGCATCACCACTTGGTATGCACATACGCACTTCCCAACCCAGTAACAGGTAAACTGGGACTGCCCAGCAAACCATCTCATTGCCAGTACAGCCTTGCTTCACTCCCAGACTACCTTACTTTGGCAACAAATAGCACCTGATTACACAAATAAAATAGAAAAACTTAAGCTGCATAAAATAGGAATACAAAGGGAGCAAATTGTGCTCTACCCCAGATCCTGCCTGTTCCATCATCTCCTTCCAAACTCCCCATCACCGTACCTACCTCCTCTGCCCTCAGGTCCCCTCTCCCTGGCCACATTCCTCCTACTCCTCTATTCCCCAGCCCATCACCCCTTCTTACCAACGAGCTTTTCCATGCCGCTGCTTCCAGCTTCTGCACAATGCCAAGAAAGACCAGCAAAGGAGTCAATATCTCTTCAAGGTTACATTTACAGTTTGGCACTAACACTGAACCCATCCATCCTAAAATGTGCATCCTTAATGACAGCAAAGCTTTCCCCTGCTGTGCTGTCATTTCTTTTATAAGCACTTGGGATGATCACCCCCTTACACCCATGGTTACCTGCTGTTAGAACTTGCATTTTATCCTGAAATTTGAAACGTTGCTCATGCCCCAAGAATTTTTAATGTGGTAATCACCATGAAGAATGATTCATTCTAAACAGTGTACATTTTTATATAATTAAAGAGTATTAGCATACATGGATTGAAAAATTATGAAGTTTGTTTTTATTGTTAATCTAATGAATGCATCAACTGTTCAAGTACCTGAGATGTTTCAGAAATGAGATCAGAAGAAATGGTTACCATGACTTCTATTTTTGTTCACAAAACATGAACTTTAGAAAAGGGTATACCTGAAAATAGCTTTAATTAAAAAGATAGTAAACCTTAAATCGAGGAACTACTTAGTTTCTAGAAACTATTCTGATGGAGACAATCTGCTAGAATTTCAAGAAGATAGAAATGGGCTTGAAACTGCAAAGATATTGAAAAAAGCCTGCTATAGGTAGAGGGGCTAAGGAAAAATGAGTCATAATGTGAAAAATATCTACAATGGCAGGCAAATTAAAGAGCAGGAAACTGAAATTACAGGTACCTGCTGTAGCACTGTAATCTCTTTTGATAAAGAAGGTCCATTTCAATAGTACAGAACACTGTGAATCAGAAGTCAAAGGTCTCACACTGCATTTGTGGATGAGCCAGGGTTTTAGGCTGAAACTATGTAAACAAATCCAAATGCACAGTTAAGGGAGGCAAGGAAGCTTCCTGAAGAAGCTTCTTGAAGAAGCAGTCTGCATTACCAGGAAAATATCACAGAATATCCACACATGACAAATGACACAAAGCTTTGTGAAATAAAATCCATGGCTCATCTTAAAAATGAATGAAGGGTGGGAAGACAAGAGTCCCTTAACCACCGAATCCTCAGGAGCCAGATTCCGAAACAACACTAATCACTTAACCACCATCCAAGGAATTATCACAGCTCCCCAAACTTACAATCATCAATCTTCATTTAGCATATACAACTGCAAGAGAACAGCTAGCTTCAGAGAGACAAAAAAATCCATTTCCTAATGCTGTTCCAAGTCAGATTTGTCTGGCTTGCCAGACAGCTCTGGCATTGCTGATGACCCAGCAGGTTACTTCATTCCCTGTGTGTTACCTACCAGTAAATCATCCTCTCTAAACTCAAAAGGCTCTTCAATTTGGAGAAGAAAATGGGGTGAGGGGAAGAGAATATGATAGAGGTTTACAATATCATGTGGGCCATAGACAGAATTAATGCAAAGCTGTTATCCACCTAATTCCACATTAGTAAAATAAGGAAGTACTTGAAGTAATTAGAAGACCAATTTAAAACAGACCAAAGAAAGCACTATGTCACACAACACATTGTGAATCTCTGCAACATGTTGCCACAGGAGGCTGTACAGGCAGACAGTATCAGAAGGTATCCCAGAAAGAGACTGATGTCATGGACAACAAATTCATAAACAGATACTAAAAGCCATATGCAGGGATATACCTTCTGGCACCCTTAATCAAACAGCCATGGATGTTGGGGGAGGTGAGTGGAATGCACCCTGAAAGTGGCCTAGCCCATGTGCTCTTTCACAGCATCTCCCATTGCCAATGCCAGGATAGATGGACCGTTGGTATGATGCAATTTTGTTTATTTTGTGTTTATTCCCTGTCACTGCTCCTTAGGGTAAAATGAATACAGTAATTTGATATTTTAAAATTACCTTTCTATTCAAAGTTATTTCTTGAAACTCTGAGAGAAAATATATTTGTGCTTATAGGGTGCAAATTATTTGCCATATATCAGGACAGGATTGCTTTTAAATACCTCATTCATATCCACATCATGTAACCTACAATAGCTGTACAGAGCAACAGTGGTCAGCAGCACACCCTGCTAACTACATCCATTGCAGAGACTGTTCCACATCTGTAACTGGAGAACCATTTCTGAAAATGCAGCTTTGACAGTATTCCGTCTGCTGCTGCATGGATAAGACTATGATTCAACTCAGACTGACAATCCTACAACAAAACACCTGCAGGGTTCAAATATTTCCCCCTTTTCTTATCATAGGTATCACATCCCTCCTACCCTAACACTGGCTTTGCTCCTCTATACACAAAACTCCCCATCTTCACACACCTTCTCAAAGACAACCAAACCCTGAATTAAGGTCAGTTACAGTGGTAGGTGACATAATTATGGCTGGGTTTTAGGTAGTAAAAAAGGGAACAGGATGAAATCCCTGGCATTACTAATGGCGTTCACATATCCATCTAACTTGGTGCACCGATTGGTAAAAAGAGTTTTAAACAACATTCTGAGCTTTGTAGCTGGTTCACTCATATACCATTGGTACAATTTCTCTGCTGCTACCATTCATTTCTTATATACATATATATATCCTATATATATATACACACACACACACAGAGATCCTCTATATGCTATATATCCATATAAATTTATAGAGGATATATTTTACATCGCTGGGAGGCATCTGTCAGCAATACACGATGCATTATACATCCAATTTGCTTATTTGCATCCAATTTGTCTTCTCTTGCTCCTTCACCACACCTTTTTCTATCCCTTTATTCTCATCTTTCATATCCATCCTCTCTTAAATCAAGACTGATCCACTGCCTTGTTTGCAGAATTGTCTGTTTGGAGAATTCTAGCTCAAAATTCTTATGATTAGAAAATAGCAGACTACCTGCTCTCTCTCTCGACTCAAAACACAAACCAAACTGCTTTATCCTGCATGCCTACTAATGTGTCTAATGTGCTAACAGACTTCTTCAGAATTTGACATATTTTATTCAGCCATGCTCAAAAATAAACCACCTGCAACTTCTCATGCTGCCACGTAAGCAATGGTTTCAATTTCAAAAGATACGTATCTCAGGATGGAAAAACTGGCAGGGTCAAAGCAGACCCAAGTATATTGCATTCTTCCCGTAGGGTCTTAAATGTGAATCACCATCTCCTTACATCTCCAGAACGCTTGCCATGAAGATTTCTCTTAAGTGGGCTTATGGTGCCAGCAAAGACTCAAATTTTCTTTTTGTCATAATGCAAATCCTTATGACTATTTTGTCTTTCCCTGTAGCCTCTTATCTTTCAGCCATGATGTGCCTATAGATAGAAACATTATATAACCATTTATTAAATGAGAATAGATTTCTAAGTATCTTATTTATTATTATCTATTAATCTTATCTATTTTTATCCTGAAGTACTCTCTTCAGGATGAAAAGGGATCTTTATACTTGAGCATGCCAACTCCCGTTATCGCTTTTCAAAGGACTAACCTCTTCATTCAGAGGCTACTTACCTTTTCCAGGTTTTTTTTCCAGGATTGTCATATTTTCTGTAGGTCAGGCTAAGCACCTGCTGTCTCAGATCTGTAGGACTCAAGCAATTATATCCTTTGCAGTTTGGCAACTATCTGGCATTGAACAGTTACATTTTGAATGTGGCAGAGCAAAGCACTACAGTGACGGTGCAAAGCACATCTTGCAGGAGGAGTTAGAAGGTGCAAGTACAAAAGCAACTCTAGCAGATGCAGAAGTGAGCAGGAACATATTCTGCCGTTCTGGCATATGCCTTGTTTTCCTCAAAAGGGCTCCAAGTCAATGTGTCTCTGAACAGTTGAATATAACTGAGATGAAGAGGTAAGTCTGTTTAGAGTTAATTTTCACAAAGCAACTGCATAGCCAGATCAAAAAAATGAACGTCTAAAGGCACAGAACAGCTGCAGACGCTTTTAAATGCTGTACAGCAGTGTGGTAGAGAGCCTTGAAAGAACAAAAGAACTGCCCTAAAGAGCACACAGTATAACACACTCCACCTCAGATCCTTTGACTCAGTTACCCTGAATGGCCCCTTCCGCACAGCACCTCACCACAAGGCCTCTGACAGCCAAAAGGGCCACTGTTGCTAGGCAAAGGGACAGGGAATAGAGAGCTCAGCATCACTTCTGAGTGCAGCCCTCCCTTTTGACTCCTGTCCTTTTGCCCACCCAAGGGTCCATTCACACATCCAGAACTGAAAGATGAGACACAGCTGGCTGATGGGGTCTGCGGCTGGGAGTGCACCCAGCATCTGTAAGGCTACCCCATCGGCCAGGGACACTGTCACATGCAGATGGCTGTAGCTATGATCTGCATCTGAGTGCGGAGCTGCCTCTAAAATTTTCATTCAGTGAATGATCAGTTTGAATTTGACCAAGCATTTCTACAAGAAACCTACTTTCAAATCTCCTGTCGTCTTTGCTTGGCATCTCAGTGATGTGCTGACACTGTTTTAACAGGAGAACTGCTTCAGCTCCTCATTTGTCCTCATCCTGAGCTAACCTGGTGTCCTAGAGGAACCTCTGCAGCTGAGCAAAGATATAGGACATTTTAAAGAGAGACAAGGAAATCATCCACCCCTTATTCACTCTGCTCAGCCATGGGGAAACAGGACATCCAACTGGGAGGCTAGTCCCTATGGGATCCACCTCTGCACAATCAACAGAAAGAGCGAGCAGTTGCTCACAAAGGCAAGACATTGCCCTCCTGCCAGCCTCCTGCCCTGACCACCCTCTGGAGGAGCCCATGCTCTCCCTGCTGGCTACAGAGATCCTGGGAGATCAGCATCCTAATTTAGGTGCCTCTCTTCATCGTGCCTGAAAATCTTGTGCGGGAACACCCCTAGGAATACAAACCAGTGCCTAAGTGGAGGGTTCAAGAGCCTCTCACTTACAACAGTGCTTATCAGTTCTTAACAAACATCATGTGTAGTTTTGCAAACGTCAATTTAGATAAATGGCACCACTGTTTATACCTACAGCTCACATTGACAAGCACACATTCAAGATTACATTCTCCTCTTCAGTACAAAAATGTATAAGGATATCCTTCTTATCCTCCTTACTGCATATTTCTAGAATCTTGCTCAATTATTTATGTTTCTAAAAATAATCTTCTAACATGTCATGTGTTACTTATAATAAAAACTGGATTTAAGACTCAAGTTCTACAGTGAAATGCATTTGATGAGCAATCATCAGGGAGCCTAATGTGGCTTGCAGAACAAGAAAAAGCCTTCCAAAAGCTCCAAACAATATTGTAGAATTTAACGCTGAGCTAAACTATAAATTAAAGCTAACCAACATCCAAGGATGCTAATGGTTTTTTAAGTTAGAAGACTTATAGGGTTGTGTGTATATATTTTTGTTCTAAAATATTTATATATCTAATCCAGACTTTTTTTTCCCCCTCACAAAAATAGAGACAGACCTATTTACAATGATACTACCAATTAATCAATCCTGTAATTTATTTTTTTTTTCCACAGGAATAGTTTCAGTACATCTGCTAAACACTGCTGGTATGACTGAAATCTGCAGCACTCTATCTTAATATTTGGAGATGAGTATTAAACTGAAAGTTAGAAAAATAAATATAGCTGTTTCTTAAATCACAAAGACATATACATTGATGCATGTTTCCTAACAAGCTAATTGATTCTGCATATAGCTATCAGTGTTTCGGGAGAGGTGATGTAATCTCAAACACTGATTGCTATAAACAGAAATATATATATACCCTTACAGAAAAGATAATTCAAAAGTAAAGTGCCTAAGTTTAAGGAATGCCTTAACAGGAATAAATCCATCATTTGTTTTGCTTACAGGCCAGTGATGTGTGGAGGTGGAAACGACTACACTGCATAGCAGTTAGAGAATTAGAGCATAAGAACGGATAGCAAGATGTCTGAGAGACACACCTCAGATGCCCTGAAAACGTATTTATAATTAGTGATGGTCAGGAATTTCCAACAAAAGGCTTTTCACCAAAAAAATTCCTCAAACTTTTCCAAAGTGAAACTTTAATCAGACATGTAACAGTTTAAACAAAATCTTTTTTTCAAAACACATTTCCATATAGCCAAAGACCTGCACAACTCTGCACACTCACATTCAAAGCCCTGATTTGCTTGATTCAGATCAAGGAATATAACTAGAATATCTATAATAAGATGTGTACCCTAATCATTGCTCTTCAGACTCTTCTTGGGTTGGCATCAAGACATACATTGGCCCAAAGAAAGTAAAGACAAGACTAACTGAAAAATGTCAGCGTACCTGAGATACAATAGGCTTCGTTTTAAGTCTCCTGGATCTACTGTCAGTTCTCTTCCCCTCTTTGTTCCCAAATTGACATTTTCTCTCAAGAACCTACATGAGATATTTTGAACTGCTGAGTATTCATTATATCCATTAACAAAGCAGAGGGTATTAACGTGCAGCACTTTTGAAAATCAGTCCATTTCTATTTAAACAACAGAATATGGATCGAGCATTTGAGATACATATTTTTGGCCAAAAATACGTAAGTGTTAAAACATTCAAAACAAGAGAATAAAAACATGGAAGGGAGCCCTAGAGATACACCCAAGTTTCATGGAAACTTACTGTGTGGGAAAATGTGGTTAAACCCAATGACAGATGGGTGATACACTGCAGAACAGGTGGATTCCAGCCCTTCCAGTATCTGTATCATCAGCTTATACAGAGTTCAGGCTTTGCACAACAGGTTAGTATTTTGGGTTACAATAGCAGAGCAAAGACCTGCTACCACTTCTGCATTACAAGAAGTGCCTGTCATCATTAAAATCTACTGACCTTACATTTTCTTATGAAATATTTTAAGGGGAAACAGATTTTAACAGAGAAGAACCCTTTTCTAAATACAACTGGCTTTCTCTTCATTGAGGTGCACAATCTGGGGTACAGACAAATTTCTCATGGAGAATTCCAGCATTTGCAAAGCTCTTTTCATTTTGGTACAATACACCCTACAGATTTTCATTGTGGAAGGCATGAAAAAATAACACATAAACTATCCAAATATATATGGGTTTGTATTTTGTATTGAAATATTTGAGTTTAAAATCTCCTCAAATAGAATTCAATTTAACATCAGAAACAGTAGCAAATTCCTGAAATGCAACGGTACATTCTCTACAAAGCTTTAATCCATATATACAAACAGTATAAAATTAACATTTATTTAAACAAATTAGAGTAGATATGTTCTCCCTTAGCTCAAGCATCCTTACATATGCTATTTCACTTTTTAACAGCTTGCAGCCTAAAATGCTCTTTAGAGTTAAATAATGCATTTGCAGAATTAATATATAATATCAGCAGGAAGCACACATTAAGGACAAGGTGAAGAGAGGAAACGTTTTCAACTTAGAATGAGGTAACCAAAAAGCAGGAGCTGAAGAAGTGCTATTCCAGATATTGCGAGCTGCTAGAGAAGTTTTCTTTATACACAGGATGATGATACTGTTCCAAGACATAAAGTTTGTACTTCAGTCCTCACAATCTGAGCATGCACAAAGTGAAGGTGCCCAGTTCCCACTTAAATGAGTGGGAGTCAAGGGCACTCAGCACCTGAAAGAACTAAGCCCTCTAAGATGAGACACCACTCATGCCAGTTTAATTTCAGCTTACAAGAACGGGTCTATAAGCATAGATGGGTATGCATGCCTGAATCCATGTATGTGTTTCAGCTTCATTCACAGAAAATGAAATGAAAGGTGACACTTATTCAGAAAATGTAAACTTAGATTTGCTACTTGAAAGCACTAGTGTGCAGTAGAGCACGGGAACTGCTCCTTCAGCAGCAAGGCAGAACCCCAGCCTCGCACTCAACAGAAACGATGGTGAAAGAACAAAGTATTATTTATACTATCACACCATCACCTCAGAAAGGTGACAAGAGGTGTAGAACCAAACAGACTAAAATTGCAGAAGACAGCAGCAGAGGGTAAACCCGTTAGGTGTCCCAGGGGTCACCCCATTTCCAGTTCCTCCCACCACCACCCTGACCCAGGTATGCCCTGAAGCCGAAGGAAGCCTCCTAGGCTATCTGACCATCATTCTCCCTCCCCCCTATCTAAACACAGTCCAAGTATTTAAAGGCTTTTGCCCACAGTATGTTGACATAGTTCTGTCCAGTATCATAATTTTGTACCCCTGAAATCCTTTAATTTCATTTCCCAGTGGATTTTAAACCACAGAAAGTCCCACACAGTGAAAACTCAGAAAGTTCTGCTTCATTACCATCTTTGTCATGCCATAAATGGACCATAAATAGCACACATGCATTACACTTTTATCAGCACAGTTTCCATTCACTAGGGGTAATTCAACACAGAAATACCAGACCCCTTAGTCTAATGAGAAAGAGTGTATTAACATTTCTTTTCCAAGTCGGTTTTCTCCCCCAAGCAATTCCTTTTTTAATCTTCAAAGATGCTTAAATAAGAGAAACACACCAAAATAGAACCTTATTCATCTTTCCTGTATAAGCAACTTGTTGTAAAGCACTGGAAAACAATTCAAAATAAGCAATTATTCTTTGCTACTTGGCCACTTGAGCCCCAGCAATTTACTCAGGATACAAATACGTATTTTAACAGTACTATTGATACGGATTTATAAAAGGACATGGAAAAAATCATGAGTTACTATCCCAGACTTGCAAAATATCATTTCCAAAAGCACAATAAAACTCTTGTCCCAAATTCAAGTTTTTCAGAGCTGTGCAGCAAAGAACCCCATACTATGACTGAAGAGAAGTCAGTGACTGGATAATAGCAACACACTAGATAGTGAATGAAACACAGAATGCAATATTTCATCCAGGGCAAAAAAGGAAAGCTTGCAGAAAAAGAATACAACCAAAAGAATAATAAACACAAATGTAAACTAGTTTATTAAATCAAAATTTGAGAAAATGTTTAAAATGTTGTATATTATGTTGGTTTATTTAAGCCTAGACTTCAAAAACTTTTGCAATATTTTTAAAGAATATTTTTGTTTTCATTTCCTCTCACTGTTACTGTTTCTCATCCATCAAGAAAAAAAAGAACCTATTGCCAACCCAAACTTCTGTATTGCTGTTAGTTTTGTCGGAAAAACTGATAAGTTACATAAGATTTTGGCAAACATACGCATTATTTTTCTAAAAGAAAACCATATTATCTTTGCATATTATCTTTATTTTAGTTTTGATGAGAACGCAGGTTATCACTGGCAAGCTTACTTCAGAAGTTCACAACACTGTTCACACAACTCCAAAAACTAATTAAGACAGAATTTCAACGGAAATTGTTGAGACTTCTAAACATTTGTTTTAGAGATGGAAGAAGGTTTCTACCATGACCTGACCAGAGCTGGCCAGGACTCTGAGGTGGATTTGTACCTCTGAGATCTTCAAGGATAGAAGGCTTTCCATTTAAAAAATAAACACATCAACAGTAGGTTTTCTTTTAATCTAAATTAGAATAATTACCTTTTTTAACCACGTGTCGTAAGCAAAAATGAAATGACTACGCAATACAGTCTACATATATACAGAAAGGGTGTGTAAAAGAAACCCCTCCAGCTCACAGCGTCATTGCAGGGCAGCACCACTGAAGAAGCCAGAAGCAGTAGGTGTGAGGTGCCACATTAAGTCTCTCCTAGCAGAAAAAGTAGGGCTGGGGCACAGGCTCAAGCATGGGCATGTGATCATCCACAATATTGTCTGCTCAGATACGCAGTTTTGTTCCATGTATCATGCCCTGAGAGAGAAGCTTCCTGAAAACAGACACCACTGCCATGAGGCTGCAAGGTGCCCGAGCCTAGGAAGTGAGGAAAGAGTGAAGAAGCCTTCCCAAAGACCCTGGGGATAGTTTTCTTTCTTGGGGAACATCCTCACAGACAAAGACCCCTCCAAGCATGAAGGCATCCACGCTCTTCTAGCTTTCATACACAGTCCTGCACTCTGGGACTGGAGACTGAGGGCAAGGATTTCTCCTCAAGGTAAATCTGGAGTTTGGTCTAAAGCATCTTTCTGAGTCTGAAAATGAATAAAATATTACAAATGACATATGACCTGGAGATGCAGTTCACTTAAACAACCCTTAGTGCTCCACTTGAAGCCAGGCAACCTGGAAAAGCCAAAGCTGAGTGTCAGTTCTGTATACAGGCCATAGGGCAGAGGCCAGAAGACTATTGTGTGTCACTTCACCTGTAGCAACAAGCTTGAAGATGGAGAAAAGGACAGTGCAACTCTCTGAAAGACTCCAACATGACAAGAAAAGGAGCAGGGGAGGGGGAAGAAAAGCAGAGGTTCTGGGAACAGCTGCAGACCATATGGGCATCCTAAAATATGGTCCTCTGCCAAAGCTGGATGAGAGGCGCAGCAGGAAGCACGCACCACCTTTTATGTCCTTAGGCCTGCAACATGAGGAAAGACAAGACATGTGCACCCTATGAGGCTGTAAAAGGCAAAACCCACCTACACTGTTTGAAGTGCCCATGCACACACAGTAGTATATATGGATAAATACTCAAAGGAGATGCATGTGTGCAATACTGCAAAAACAGAGTACTACATATTTTGCAGGATGAAGTCAAACTGATCCCTTCTTCACAACCTCTGCAAAGCGCACTGTAATTGGCACACAGATTTTTAACTAGAGCCCTTATATGCTATTGTTAATATGTAAACCAAGGAGTATGTTCTCCAACTCTCCACCAAGATTCATCGTAAAACTCTTAGAGTTCTCCCCTCGACACTAAACCATGAACAATATCCTGAAAAACTACATGTACTACACACATCACTTTATGTTTAATTTTTCTAAATTAAACAGCTATCACAAATTTTCACCACTGTGAATCAACAAACCAAAAACCCACTTAAAAATTCAATGCAGTGACACAAAAAGGGATTACAAATATTCTTCAAAGCATTTCCTGTGTTGATATCAGGCTGATGATTATTTTTGTCTCTTACATCAATTACTGGACTATGGCTAACACACTGGTACACCTTTTATTTCTTTAATATTAAGACATTAATGTCTTAAGAACAGACACTCATTAGTAACTTCACTTCCGAAGACAATCAATAGTAAAATCTTCTATATCACAGATTCTTGGAAATTCAAAGAGAGAAAAGAGAATTCTGACAATGAAACAGTTCCAATTAGCTAACCATTTCACCCAAAATACCTCAGAAAGTATTAAAATAATGTGTCTGAAAATGAGCACAGAACTGTAATTTTTCAGACAACCAGAGTGCAAATTATTTCCAAATGTACTTGGAAAAAAAAAAAAAAGTGCTATCTTTCCACCCACATGAATATTTATTACTGTCTACATGATGGTATAAAAGCATTTGACACAAGTGAAAGGGAATAAAATTACATGATTGATACTGGATCCCTAAATACTCTGTGCTTTTCCCTCTTTCCCCCTTCAGATCATAAGCATTCACTTTTTAGGAAATAAAGGCAAACAGAGATTACTGAAAACAGACGTTCTCCCTTTCCTTCAGTTAGAGGTCTCATTAGCAAAAAAAGATTGGGATGACATGAAAAATGCAGCAGACCCAAATCCCCCGGTACATTCTTAATTTCACAGTCCTGCTCCATCTCTAAATCCACTGCTTGTGTCACTGCTGAGCAGAGCAGAGCGGCTGCAGTCCTCCAGCCCAGGCCCAGCAACACTTTGAGGTTAACACATAAGAACCACCGAAATCAGTTCTGCAGTTTCTGCCTGCTGGCACAGTTCACACACAAGCGCAGGCTTCTGTGTCCTCATGACCGCAGAGGTTACAAATCTGCAAGCTGCCAGGATAATTAATCTGCCCAGCGGCTCAGTCCCTGCAACTTCTTTTTTCTCAGAGCAATCAGGGCCAGATAAATTGGTCTGGCGGTGACAACGTTCCCAGCCACCACTTTTCCTTGATCCTTCTCCATGGACACGTGCCAGCTACAGAGACAAAGTGTGGCCACTGGAAACATGCTGCAAAAGCGGTTTGGACGTAACCACTCCTGCTAATCATCTTTCCTGGGGCAGCCATTTAGTGCTTCAGGTCTTACATGTTCACATGCATACACGACCTGTGGTGGATTGGCTGCCTGTGCACGGGATAGCCATGGAGCACACAGACCATAGATCTGGCACTGCTTACAAAAACAAGATTAGTTGCAGCTGCACAGCTCAGCTGACCCTTTCGTGCATACTATTCCCAGAGGAGAAGGGTTTTCCTGACACTCCTTCTCCTGACATTCAAAGGTGCTAAGGTACTTGCAGCCAGATTGGGCTGTGCTACATCAAAACATCTGGCCACCAAAGCAATGTACCTCTCTCAGCATAGTGTTTATTCAGTTGTTTTGATTGGGAAGGCACTCTGTAAATGAAAAAATCTCAGTTCAAAGACAGGAGATTTGCTCTAAAAAAGGAATTTCTCAAAAGATGTCTGGAAACTGAACAGACAAATGTGCTCTGTTCCTCCCAGAGACCCTCCTGGAAGCAGTCTGGGTAGGATTTTCTGGGTTTTTTAAGCTCATTCGTGTTTTTTTCCAGTAAGTATAAGTCTCTATTGTTAACATATGCATTATTTAAAAGATACTGAGTTTAAAAATAGCACTAGCCCACCAAGGGAAAATGGGAAAAGCAGTGAGCTGAAAGCCACAGCACTTCTCTCACAGATTGTTTCAGCATGCAAGACATCACAGCCTTCTCCTGTTTTCATTTCAATCTAGTAGCTGCCTTTGACATATGCCCACCCATTTTCACCATCAAAGGATCTGAGGAGAGGTCATTCCTGAGCGTGCATATTACAAGTCTCTGTGCACCACTCAAGACAGCAAATTACTACCACTATAGGTCCTGGGATATATATAGTTAAAGCCTTTGGGTTTGGAAGTTCTGTGTTCAACCCCCATGATCTGAGTTCACCTATTAGGTGAGCACCTTACATTCTTTTAGTATGTTAAAGCCCACAACACCCTTTTGAGTTACAGATTGTCTATTATCCTGCTTAAGAGACAGGGGCCAAGTTCCAGTGGGATGATTTGCCCAAGACTAGCACATGGTAGACCAGGGGACCACACAGTCCCAGGGGTGTTCCTAGGTACTGGAACACCTTTGCTCTTCCTTCAACTGCAAACAACCACTAGAGATGCAAGATGGGTGGGCTACCAAGGCAGCTCAAACACAGAAGAAACTCTCGCACACACTAAATGTACAGTGCACAATTACTTGTAGTGAGCACCAAGACCTCCTCAGGCACAAAAAAGATATATGGGACAAAAACATCAACATCCTCGGGCATCAGGAAGGAATAAGAAGTATCTGAGGCCATTCTAAAATCAACAATGATCCTGACTCTTTCTTTCATCTGTAAATTGAAGTCCAGAAGACAGACCTGGAAGTACTTAACAATATTCTGTTTATAAAAGTAGCAGCACTGAGCTCCAAGACAAGGAAAAAGCAATCCTCATGTAAAAACTACGTACACATCAGAACTAGAAGACTGTTCCACACTGCAAGAGAAACGAACTCAAGCATATATGTGTTAATTTTAGTCCAAAACATTTTTTTTCTGGAGTTTAGCTGCATACTGGTTGTAGACACTATATTAACATTGTGTCTGTGAATGTTTATTCCCAAGGAAGAAAGGAGAACCAAAAAAAAAAAGGGGGGAGGGAGGGGAGGGACAGGAGGGGTTACCCTGTTTAAAATACAGCAGGTTGTCCACATACCTCAAAATTCAATGTGGGATAGGTAGTCCTTCTCTCAGGTATAGAGTAAGAGGTAGAACCTGTATGGGCAATACCTAATATGGTAAAGGCATAACAAAACAAAGCAATCACTGGATAAATAAACCCATGGATAATAACAAGAGTGTTCCAACAGTTTGAAAACATATAAAAATAACCCCAAACTAACCCAAGGCTGCTGAGGAAGAAATCACCACTATCAACATCAAGCTCCTCACAAAGACCCCGGGACAGATCAAGAGAGGCTGGTGAGGATTAAACTGCTGGGGCTGCTGCTAAGATAATGACTTGATGTTTATGGACTGAGAAGAGTAACAGAGAGTCCTTTCCTTACACCAGCTTGCAAGCATGGAGATTGTCCCCCTGAAGTGATAGGCCATTTGTTATGTAAGTCACTCCCTTGTTACAGAGGCAGCCCTTTAGTCTAGGAGCACCTTCCCAAGTTGTGGGAGACAGCAGAAGTCAGTGCAAAAGCATGTGGTGAAAACATCATGGGGCTTCTGAACTTAACAGTGGCTAAGGACACAAGAGAATAGGAAAAAAACAATGTTTGTGTATAAATATACCTATATGGTCACCTTGAAATCTCCACTTTTTGAACAAAAATATGATCTGCAGTATTTTAGCAGAATGGTAAAGGACTAATATCTGTACAGAGTGCAATAACCCCGTAGTGCAGCAGATACCACATGGTACCTGCAAATTGATTTTGGGCTGCTGAAGGAAGGTACTGATCATGGAAGGTACTGCTGATAACAATCTCTGCCATGGAGACACCCCCAAAAAACAGCATTAAAAGCTGCATAGTTCTAAGAGCTAAGAAAAAGTACTATTCTTATTTAGAGAAGAGAGAGACAACAGTACTACAAAACACATTAAGACAACACTGTAAATACATGTACAAAACTACTCCAAAATAGTAATTAAAAACAAATTCATTAATCTAATTTCATAATTGGTGGAAGAGAGAAGACTTTAAATGGGAAGAAAAAGCAAAGGAGAAAGTCACTGAGAGAGAAGAGACATGGCTGGAGGAATAGCTGTGAGTTAATGCCAGGAAAAGGAATAACACATTAAAATTAAATGGAAAAGAGGCAAATTTACGAGTCAGGAGAACCACATTAAAACTTTCAGCAAAGGTTTAGGGCAAGACGAAAAACGCCTTTGGTTACTCAGATCCCTGTGTCTCCAGCATGGAGACAGTTCATTCTTTCCAAGTGCAAATGCAAGTTGAAATTTACATTCCATAAAGAAGTTGAGGGACACAAATGTCCCAGGCCTGATGTCCTGGGTAAAAACAACTGTAGCGAGAAGAGACAATGCAGCACACGAGCTAAGACGACGGTCAGGCAAAGTCCCAAGGGAAGGAGGAGGAGGAGTTTGGAAAAAAGTCATTTGTGATACTGCTAGAGCAATGTCATTGTGCTCTTGATGTCAAGCCAAGTAATTGTGGTACTCACACTGTAAAAGTTCAAAGGGGCACCTGAGTAAAGGACATACTTTCCTGCATCAAGTATTCTCCCCAAAGCTGAAAAGTGTTTAATCCCAGAGACCTATCACATTCAGTATCATGGAGCTGAAGAAAAATTTATCACAAAGACAGTGCACCTGAAAAACACTGAAACTTAAAGCTTCTCCAGCTATACTGCTCAAAGTGTTGCATGTGACTGTTGACAAGCAGAAAACAGCATCTGGGTTAACAACAAACAGCTGGGCTCTGAGCGATACCAGGAGAACAACAAGGATGTATTCTCTCTCTCTCTCTCTCTCTCTCAAAAATTAGACTGAATAATGAAAAATTTGATCAATGGGAGCAATACAGACATAGAGAGGATGCAATGGAAGAAGCAATAGTGATGACCGGTAAATGCTTGCACCAAGTTACAGCAAGGACAGAAAAAGCAAGCAGCCATTTTCTAAGCTTTCTGAGAACTAGTAATACCAGCATGAGAAGGAAGATGACCATATCAAGGCAGTAGCATCAGCTGCTCCTCTGTATCACAGGTGCACTGATGCGGAAAGAGATCAAAAGCTGTGTGATATTCCAGCAACCAAAACTCCTTAAAGGACAAGGGAAGAGTCAGCTGAAAATTGTAAGATCCTGTTTATTCAGAACTGGGCACTGGCTGAAAAACAAAGATGACATTTTTCAAAAATGGTTAAAACTCTCCTGGTTTCTTACTGGATGTTCAGCTTGTCACTTTGGGGGTGCTGGCATTATTTTAATGCTGTTTTTTTCATATCTAAATTTTGTGTTTAAAATATTTTTGTCTTTAAAAAACTTCTAAAATTTTTTAAAAAATTAAAAAACTTGTAAAAAAACTTTTAAAAACATTTTGCAGTTAAAAAAAACCCAATAACCCGGAAGACATTAAATTTGTACTAATGGAGAAAACTACCTTTATAGAAAGGGGACTGGACAGGACTGCTGAATCTTGCATTAGAGAGGGCTTCTAAGCATCCTTACCAGAAAAACAAACTCTATTTGGAAACCCTTGTTAACAGACTAATTGTCCTGAGACAATCCTTAATATCTCATTGATGATTACACCAAGTGTCGATGAAAGTACAAACTGTGGCATTCATGCACACCACTAAAACTAACCCTAGTATTATATTAAAATAATCTCATTACCTATTCATTATACAAATTGGGAATATGACCATTTATTTCCAAATTAAGGAACAGGGTCACAGTTTGAATAGTAAAAATTATTTCAACGCATATCTGAAGTATCTGTAAGGAAAAGCAAAGAAGTTAAAAAATGGCAATTCATAAACAGGAGTTTATCTGTTCACACCACTAATTCAATGCAACTTTTCTTAGTCACTATACCAGCGAATCCTTGCTGTTCTTCAGACTCACACTGACAACAGCTTAATCCCTCAACAGCTGCCACAGGTTACTGAAGCATTTTTCTATCGCAGTTTAGCATTTACCCGGTATCAACTCTCACACAATAATAGACACCTAAGGAAACAAGGCAGCTAGCAGACCTGTTTTAAAAACATCTACTTAGGCTCATTTACAGAAGAAACCTCAAATCAGGTTTTTCGCAACCCAGGACAAAGTGCCTAAACACTGGTTTTCTTAAAAGCTTTTGATTTGCTATACATACTACACAACCATCATGCCTGAAAGGCAAATTATGCAGCCAACTATCTGGGCCCCCAGCTGGGATGGCAAATTTGGTCCAAGCCCTACATCAGGTACTGGGAATTCTTCCCATTAAATGGGGAAACTTGTAGAAACATGGAAACGTTTCTTACTCCAGCTTCAGTTTACTGACAGCAGCGTTCCCAGTTTACCAACAAGCAGGCAATCCTGCTTTATCCATTTACAACAGCATAAAATTATTAGTAGTATCTGTTGGGAAATATCTAATGCAGCTTCTGCCTTTTAGCTTCTCCAGGTGGTTCCTCTGTATATTGATTATTCCCTCCTCTGACCTAGTCTTTGACTGGCAATTTAAATTCCTTTGTCTCATGGCTCCTTTGTAGCGAATTGGAAGATTTTGGTTGCCATATGGTCTAAGAGAAGGGGAAAGGATTCTTGATTTCTGATATGCTCCTCTGCTGGCTCTGCCGCTGACAGCTAAGAGGTGCCTCCCCCATCTTGGTATTCTGCCTCTTCCCTCAAGTAACAACACTAATCCACAGCAGAGGTTGTTAGCTACATTCAGAAACCCCAGGGAAAACATGACTACATAGTTACAATACATTAACAATGCATAAAAATGCAGCTTAAAAAATATACAAAACACTTATACCATCCCAATAAGCATATCTATAGCAGTTTCTATAGATGGCTGGTGTTTAAGATCATTCTTCTCCAGTTAGGGTGTGAATTGTCCACTCTCCCTTAAAAACCCTAAATGCTCTGGTTAGGTGGCAGCTGATCTCGGGGTCTGGGATCTCAATGGTGCTCAAACATTGGCCTCTTATTCCCATATAGTATTTAGCTCCTTCTGTTTGGCTTTGCCGAGGACAACTGAAAGAGAGTTGTTAACAATGCTGGTAACTGCTGTACTTTAAAAACAGGGGAGATGCACATTCCTGGAATATAGCATGCAGCAAAAAGGATTTTAGATCCAAGGCCAAGTTCTTTTTTTAGGATGTTTGCCTGCAGCTTCTGCTGAAGTCAACCAGAGCTACTAATGTTCACCCAAGAGCACAATTTGACATATAACATTTATTTTATGCTATACACAAGTCTAAATAGGGAAAATATGAAATGCGTAACTGAAAACTAGCTATTAAGTTTGGATAAAGCAGAACTGAAAGGCAGCAGTTGTCCAAGTGCAGGAGCACTTTAGTTTGCCATAGCCCAGGTGCAATTCCATGAGCATCTTCTCCTTTTTCTGCTGGGGTGACACAGCTGACACAACACAAAAGAGTATTAATACATCTTTAAGCTATCTGAATTCACAAGCAGATTTCTGCCTAGAAATATTGAAGGACTAGTGGGCCAACAGTATGGAGAATAACTCATGACTTGCTCATTCCCCAGCCATTCCCCCAAGTCCCACACTGTCAATTAGGTAGCACCATGGTGGTCTTCCTTCTCCTGGTATGAGTAGGAAGGAACTCATGTTATCAGCAACATGGGGCAAAGGGATTATGTCCACAGTGATTTACAGTAACCTGCAAATAATTCTGAAAACAGTTTAAAGCTCCTTGCAGTATAGCAAAAAATATTGAAAATGTCCACATTTTTTCCTTCTTGAAGGTCAGCTTGAATACTTTTCTTATTACCACTGACATAGTAAAGTGTCAGCATGTTGTCTGCATGTTGCTGCTTTAATTTCTCCATGACAGAAAGAGGTGCAGAGAGAATAAAAAAAAAATCTCAGTCATATTGTCCTAAACTAATGTAGTGAAAGCCAAATCCTTTCTTATGACAGGCTTTGCAAGGACTAAGCAGTAATTCCCTTAGTTTTCTCATGCTCATTTCATGAGAAATGTGAGTTGCTCTCAGGAATTATCTGCATGATTATCAAGGTGCAAGAACTGAAACCAAAATAAAAGCAGAGTATTTGCTTCCAAAAAAAGCAACCACCCTTTAGAATTTATCTGCAAAAGAAATAAAATTAGTAAAGATCTCACTCCTCTGAAGTGCCAAAGTGCCTCTTGTTCAATCTGCTCATTTGGGGCGGAGGGTGGGACAGAAATGGAAAGCAGGAAATTTAAAAGAATCCTTCTAGGAGGTAGGTGTTCAAGTACATCTCCCACATGAGAAGCCAAGTCCAGAATTTGCATTACCTACATTGCTTTATTGTCTGCACACTCAGACAACGTCTAGACAATTCTATTGTAAATAACAGTCTTTCTGTGCTGCTATTAGAAACAGGAGCCACGCAAGAATTACTTCAAGTCTTAAATGCAGACCTACCTATAAAGAGAGAGGGAGGGCAAAAATACTCCTCTGTGCGTATGTCTCTGAGTGTGTATATATATATATATGTGTGTGTGTGTGCGTATACACATAAGTTTATTACAAAAAAAGCACGGAGGAAGTTACTAAAGTTGGTAATACAATTCATTGTGCTATTTGTGAAGAACTGTCAAATAACACACGTTTCTTTGGACCCTCTGACAGCCTCTACCTATTCCAACCGTATTATACAATTAGCTAATAGTGGAACTGTACTGGTCTAATCCATTGGCATTACAGCATGTACCAAGATGAAGACTATCACAACAATTCAAAGATAAATATATATTAATAGACTACCTAAATTTTGCCCTATTTTTTTTTCTTTGATTGAAGATCATTTTCTGTACGAAGTCCAAAAAGTCAATAGAAGCAGCGAGTGCTTGGTATCCCTCAAATTTAACTTGCACTGCAGCTTAAGGAGACATTCAGTGAAGTTTTCTCCCTTGCTCCAGTGAACATTTACATGAGGAAAAGAAATAAAACTTTTCAAACAGTTAATGACAAGCTCTTGTTACAATGACGAGTCCATCCAGGAATAAAAGCCTGAGTAAGCTTACAAAGATAAAAAGTTATGTTTAAAAAGTTAACAGGTCACTCAGGAAGAAATGCAACAGTGCCTCAGTGAAATCTGCTGTTAAAGCACATGATGTACCACAGCATTCAGCCCTGCACAGGCACAGGGATATTTATGCACTGGGTTATCGGAAACTTTATTCTTAAAGATAAGACTTCTATGCTATATGCAAGTATGTACCTGCACGGGAACTAGGATTTCTTGAAACAAGTTCTGAAAATGCAAATTAATTTTAAAGTGTAAATCCCAGAAAGATATAGCAATTCCAAAGACTAAATAAAGTTCTACTTCTTCACTTTCTTCCCCACTGTTCCCACCATTGTTACAGGCAATATCTCAATTCTCAACATACATGATACCAAAGCCACTGGCTGCCAGTACTAAGGACGTCGCCAGGACACTAGTTTTGTGCTGCTGTGCACTACACAACTCTCTGAGGCCTAATCCACCCCACTCTAGCCCAACTTTACATCTGCTTCTGCAGGGAGGAGAGGTTGGGTGGTGGGGACAACCCTACCTGCTTCTGCAGGAGAAAGGCATGGTTATGGGCCATGCTCTCCTTTTCTTCCGAGCAATCCCTTCTCACCCCAGCAAAGACCAAAAGCAAAGTATTTGTAGATCACTGGGCAAGAGAAAAAAATTGTTGAAGTGTTTCAATACACCTCATGCAGGGAAGAAGAGGAATACGTCTCAGCACTGAGTTGTATTCAGTCTGTAGGAAAATACTTCAGCCCCTCAAGATCAGACAAGTGGGAAGATCACAGTAAGTGCCTAAGCACTGAGAAAATGCAGCCTCAAACCCAAAAGATATACATTTAGTAAAGCAAGTTTATTATCTCACCACATTTTTGTTGGCATCAATACTGCAAAATGATACCACCCCTCCCTACCTCAGCATCATCTGTTTCTTTTCAGACATCTACCACCAACCCTCTACTGTACTCTGTCCTTGAAATCTGATACCAGTAGCTTTATCTGTCAAGCTCTTGGGGGTAAACCACACAGGGCCTTAATGTGAAATGTTCAATCATTTGTTAAAAGCATAATCATAAAGAAAGGCTCATCTTTTGCCCTTCAGGTAAACCCACAGGTCACATTTCAGTTTTTATACTGGTGAAACAACTGATTGGGAATGTGTGGGATAAATGAAGCAGGAATTATTAGTGACAAGTAGCAAATGACCGTGTGAAATCCAACACTCAGTATCTGAAGGTCTACATTCAAATGTGGTTAAGACCTTACCAGGCTAACTTAAATCAAACTTTGATGGGAAGGGCAGAAATGGCATCAGCCAGAAAACTTGTATGAGTGGGCCTACAGTGCTTCATTTCTGCTGTCCAGACGGAGCAGGACTGGAATGAAGGTGAACTCAAATGACCTTCACAGCTCTAAACCCATAAAAACACATGCATCCAAGAATCTGGTCATCAAGGGAATGACAGAAATTCATTAGTATCAGCTCCTAGTCTTTCAGAGTCCCAGCTGCAAAATTATCCCAGTCATACCACCAAATATGGAAAATAAACACATTCAATAAGAAGTGATGAATTGCATCTTTTGAGTTCCCACAGTCTACCTAAGGAGACAGGCAAAGGGAAGAGCAAAACATGAGTACAGTGTAGCTGCCTAATTCAAGTGGCAACACATCACATATTTGCAGGCCATCAGAACATTATTGTATCTGTTCCTTATTGTAAAATTTCTAGCACACCAGAAATCCATTAGCAGTGATGTTCTGGCAAACCACCAAAGAGAAATACATCCTCTTATACCAAAAAAGAAATGAAGATCAAAGAATCATTATGGATAAGTACAGGCTAAGGATCAGCAAGCTCACCCAGAAAATACATTGTAATGTAAGATTTAACAATTCTTCCAAAAAGAGAAAGACAAAAGAAATCCTCTAACTTTGTACCAAAGCAAAGGCTGTGCGTATATAAATGAAAAGCTCCAGCCACCATTTTTCATTAACACTGGAAATGTATTTATATTAATCTCTTTAGCTAGACTTGGCAGCTTCTTTACAGTATCATATTCAGCTTGATCTTGCTGTTCCTCTGCAGCTTCACATTTCATGATTTCCACTTACTGATGAGCAACTTACCAGAGTGAAGTACAATAAACCAAATTTATTCCTTGGCTAATTTCTAGTAAGTTTCCTCTGTAATCAAATTGGCCACTTGACACAGGCAGAAATGCACTGATAATCGGACACCTTTGGATGGATTCCTGTCTCTAAAGTCATTGGGAGAATTCCTTTGCTTCTTACAATTAAGTAAAAACAGAGGTGACACTAAAACACATGGCAACATAACAAAAGCTTTTTGTCTCTTCAGTGATATTTAGAAATAGCTGTCCCTTTAGGAAGTGGAGATACTTCTGAATTTTCTTACTACTTTGCTCTCAAAACATGTGTAACTCCCTTAGAGAAAGATCACGTCAAGCTCGTTTTTTCTCCTTTTCTCTCAGCATAACTTCATTGACTACTATCAAAATTTGACAGAACAAAGGGAAAGTGTGATTCATTAGAAGAGCAACAATAAGCAGAGAGACAATTATAATTTTACTGTCCCCACCAAGGCTGTCTCTGGGAAAGGAAGTCTGAATGGGTGCCACAACGAGTACCACATTTACAGTGAGAAAAGGCACAGTTTTACTCTAACTTAACTGCTATGTAGAGGGAAAATCTTTAAGATGTGTTTTTTTGGCTGGCTGGCTTAGGCAGAACCAAAAGATACCAAAAATGCACAATCTTCAAAGAGACAGGGTGATTTTTTTTTTTCTTTTAAAATGATGTATTAAGTGATCTCTACAATGTTTTAGAGTTTCAGAACTGTCACTATGCTATATTTGATAACACGCAACAAGGGGCTTAAAATCTGTCATGTCCTTTGGACATGAATGCTTTCATTTTGTTCTTCTGAGGCAAATCTCACATCTTTGATATTTAGGCTTTCCATATTCAATATATCATCAGGAGGTGTTTTACTTTAGGGGATGAGTACATCCTGTACATTTGTAACTTTTCCTGTACATTTACACCCTCCCCAATAGATTCTTCAGCAAGAACAAGGAGATCTGATATGAGGTAAACAACAGTGGATAAAAATAAATTTGGCTATTTAAAAGCTAGATTTTAAGTGGTTTTATTTCTTTGGAGAAAGAATGGAAGAATGATCAAGAGCAAAAAATTGTATTTTTTTTTCAGTTGACCTTTTACATCTCAAAAAAGGGCAGAAGCCCAATTTAGAAGAAATATCTCTTTGTAGGTCATCTTTAATAAAAGTACAAGATGATTCTTCTCCTTCATCTCACTGTGTATCACACCAAATGACAGCATTTTATTTCCTTTGGGATGGTAGAAATAAAGTAAATGGAACAGAATGAGGACAGATGATAAATACTCTCTAACACTGTATTGTCATTTATTTTTTTTAAAGAAATAGAACTATTATCATACAATGAGTCCTTCAGTGAACTGATAAAGGGATCTTTTCTGGCCTACATGAATTTATTTGTATTTTATGGTAATACAAGCAGATTCCATACTCCTTCATTAAAACACTTGAAAAGAAACAGAAAAGGGATTAAAAAAACAGTTCTTTTCAATAACGTACCATAGAACAGCCACATGCCTCAGTGTTTCTGTTAGCATTACCTGATGGTTCATTTCATTAAACAACTTCTTAATATATTGGTGCAAAGTAGATTGTTCCATACTTCCACAAAACACAGATTTTAATGCTCTATTTGATAAGCAGTATAAATAAGGTATCTTTCATTGCTTCATTCATCTACTACTATTTCATAATGGAACGTGGACAACAAAGAACTAAAACTAAATACGAAACAATTAGGTATTTGAAGAATTTTAGAAACATACTGAGTTCTGTTCAAGTCAGAGGATTTTTTAAAAGGAAAAATTGATTATCATATAATTGAAAAAAACAGGGAATTAGATGGGCCATTACAGAAGCATCACAGTAACAATGAATCGCAGACTGTAAAGTCCAAAGCCCTGGCAAGTATCAAACGAGTCCAGCTGTTTGAATTGAGAGAGGATCAGGTTATAGCCAAGCCAACCCTGATCTACAGTATGTCAACAGAATAAGAGTATCTTTGGGTTATATGCAAGAAGTTAAAGGTTTACCAGTAAGATACTTGTCTATCAAAAATAACTTTTAACACGCCTGTCTACAATTTAGAAGCATCCTCTGTGGAGGATACCCTCTGACAAAAGGCAACAAGCCTGACTCAGCCCAGGGTGCCACGGGGTGCTGTGGTACCAGTGTGACAGGACACAAACCCCAACAGGAGAGCAGCACATCTGGCTTCCTTGGCCACAGCACCCCTGACAAAAGGGAAACTGGGCAAAGGGCAGGATCAGTAGTACTCCTACCACATTTGCATTTGCTAATTGGTGCTCCAGGATTTGAAAACCTGATTTTCGTGCATGTTTTGGGAAGTCTCCCCATATGGATAGGTCATTACGCTGGGTGTGCTTCTCATGCCAAGACAGCAGGAAAGAGAATCAGAGCAACATGCACAAAGCCATTCAAACGGAAGTGCAGAATTTGATTCGTTTTCTTCAAGGAAACAAACTTTCTGCATTAAGATGACACAACTGTCTGCAAATGAGGTTTTACCCACTAGCAGGTCCTAACCAAATAAAAACAATTACATTAAAGACTACACACCATACAGAAAGTCTGTCGAAAGAAGCCTGTTTCCAGCCACTGAGTGAGCAAATGTGAGCACACCCATCTTGAATCTTACTAGCAATACACATTAAAAAATGCTATATAAATCTCGCACAACCACAGAAACAAACAGCTGTAGAATTCCTAGGTAGCACCTTGTATCTGTAATAGAGACTGCAAAGAAAGCAAATGAGTCCATTGCTTTGATACAACAGAGTTTGTGTGCTCAAGTCAAGCACTGTTATTTGCCAGGTAAATTGTTCCATATGTTAACAACATATTGTTTTAATACTGCCTGTTGATTCAGTCTCTGGACTAAAAAAACATTTCTTAAGTAGAACTACTATCTTGAGTAGAAGAGGGCTGAATAACCTATTCCTCATGTAATGATCTTGCGGAATTAAAGACCATGAGTTTGTATGCTGATGGTTATTCAGCCATCCGTTAGGTCCTCCAATTCCCCCCAGAAAGCCTAATAATTTCTACTATTTTCATTCACCATATATTCATTCCTAGCTCCATGCATCACTTGACTCCTTGTCTAGAAAAGGGGATTCCAATTCATTTCACTGCTTAGCTGAGGAAAGTATTTGAGCCCCAAGCTAAAAGGCCCACAGCACTTCCTCTGTTTCTGTAAGTGCTATTTTGAATGCACATATACAGAAGGTCATGATGCCAAAGGAATTCTCAAGGAGAAAGTAAAAAACAGGGTAGAGCAGCTGGACAACACAGGGAGAGGCACATGAAGGAAACTGTATCAGCAGGCAGGCTGCTGACTCATGGAGGAGGTGCCCCATCAGTGACAGCATAGAAAATACCTGCTATTCACATTCTAGTTCATGCATTTTCCTGTTTACTACCCTCTTCATAGGTCTTACTCTTACTAGTATTTATATGTAACAATTCGTAGGACAGTAGTAGTGTTGCAGCCACAGTGGTCTGAGAATTTAAGTGACAGAAAAGTAAGAAAAGATAATCGCTTCTATTAGACCAACTTGTATAGCTGTTGCTTGCTTCTGTAAATACAAATTCTATTCTAGCTGTTAAACCATAACCAAGTATAGAAATAGTTGGAAAGGTCAATGGTTTGTTTTATATTATTTACAGAAGTGGCATTAATGTATATACAATCCAAACATTCAAGTAAAGACTCTGGTGCCCAAACTATTGTTAGCATATGAGGATATAATTCCATTTCAACTGTAAATCCAGAAATTACACTTTGCATATCATAGTCACTTTGCAAAGGCTAAATCAAAAATACAATTAATTTTTCTTTTAAAATCTTTCATAATGGCTAGAGGTCATTTGATTGTTAAAGTTACTGCCACTTGGAGATACTCAGCACTTAGAAGATAAATTCAGAGGCACTGAAACATGTTAAGCAATTTGATTCTTTCCCTAGTTTAAACCATTTTACTTTAAAGAAGAGGCTAAATATAGCACATGATTGATCTGTACATATGACGTATCTCTGTATATATGTGTATAAGATACATAGCTCCTAAGTGATCTGGTAATCTAAGGAATATCATCAAGAAAGAAAAACATTATAGTAATAGAATTATAATATCTCTCCAGAATAATTAATCATTTTCTTCCTAAACACACACACTCACAAATACACAGTAATATATTTTCTACAATTATTTTTGTGTCAAAAAAATTCAGACCCTGGAAAGGCAATTTACTCAGTGACAAACTCATATGCTTTAATTACTCTACTATAAACCAACAAAAATTGCTTCCAATGAATGCAATTACCTAAAGGCAGTAAAATATTCTTTATCACATCCATTGAGAGGAAAACGAAGGACTGACCTTTTCAGAAACTTTTTTTAATGGGTTAGGAAAGTATCTTATGACGGGATGCACAGATTTTGTATACACATATAAATGTTTTCAAGTGCTATTTTACTTAGAAGTCACAAACCATTGAGCTTTAAGTGGTGTTTCAGAAACATCAGGGTAACTGTCTTGCATGTGATTAGAACTACCTTACAGTGACACACTTGGTAATAATAGGTGAATGAAACAAATTACCTTTTTTGTTCTCATTTTAACCAGAATGCCAATTAAGCACTTGCAAGCGACTTTCCATATCCCCTTCCAACTGAAGTCAGTTGCAAACTTGTGTTGATTTCAACAGCCTTTACCAAGAGCTGGTACTAAATCAACAAAAAAAAAAAAAAATCTATTGACAGTAATAAAAGAATAATCATAACACAAATTTTTTTACCTAAAACTACATTATAATATTAAAAAATAAAATGTAATAGAGTTATCAAAAGCAATTTACCCTTTCCAAAAGAAGTCTTAACCATAATGGAACATTATACAAAACAAATTAAAGGAAGGTATTAAACTTACTGATAATCAACATAGGTTTATGGAAATTTTTCTTATCAGAGTAACCTGATATTTTTCTTGTACAGGATTACAAATTCAGTAATAGCAATAGTGATGATATAGTAAGATCAAAGAACAGTTCATATTTAATGAACAGTCAATTCTAAGCTTGGAAGAAGCAAGTTTTTAAAAAGCAAAAGAAAAAAAAAGAAAGAAAAAAGAAAATCTTGGGACCTACATAAAGAGGTGTATCAGTTAGAAATGGGAAAGTTGTGCTACCTTTATACGTGACACTGCCAAAATGCAGTACTGAGTCTACAATTCAGCAAGGATACTGACAAACTGGTGAGGTTGGTGAAAAGGCACAGAAATTATTAAAGGACTTAAAAGATGCCATTTTATCGAAGATCCAGGAGCTCAACCTATTTAATATAACAAAAAGAAAGCTGATAATGCTTTACATACCAAGGTGGGAGGAAAACTCAATCCTACAGGGCTTTTTCAGTCTAAAACTAATGTTCAAACTTCTATCATTGAGGGTAATTAACTATTCAAACAATTTATATTTTGACAAATTCTTCATTCCCATACTTCTTCAACACAAAACTGAGAAAAAAAAAAACACAAAAAAAACAAACAAACAAAAAGAAACAACACAAAAGGCAGGAACCCTTAGTGATGATGCTACACAGGTCTAACTGCATAATCCCAGGCATTCTCCCTAGCCTCAGGATTTGTTTAGTGATACACTAGTAAAACCGTGATTTTTCATCTCACCTTTGTCGTTTAGCCCAGGCACAATTAGTTGGAAGAAATCTCTGCAGAACTGACATTTTTCATCAAATATAAAAAAATATATAAGCCGTTCAAAAACAGTTTGTGCAAAATATGTGTTAGCAAAGCATGCTAACACAAACAGAGGTGCAGAATAAATGCCTCTCAGAGAACAAGATCAACCTCTGAAATTAAGCAACAATATCAGGGGGAAAGTTTTTCTTAACTCTGGTTTGCAATTATCACCATACCAATTTTTTCTGTCAGAGACTGAGAGGGGGGAAAGAATGACTTTGCAAAATAGGGTTGTGAAAGAACAATCCTGTTGGGTCAGCTGGGGTTCTGATCACAGAGCACATGATAAACATCACTTAACAAATAATTCAAAAATAGGGCAGAACATGATTCAGTAATGCACTCAGAACACCTGAACCCAGTCTATATTGTGCTACCTGTAAATTGGTACTAAATATTACAATTTTCAGAGCACTCTCATATGGTAAAAAAAAAAAAAAAGCCATCATTTTAAGTAAGAATCAATTACCAAAATGTGATCGTACCCAAGTGGGGCTCCTCAGCCTGCATGCACAGGGCATGAATAAGAAAAGTGAACAGAGCTTGAATTCCCTCGATCCCAATAAATTCCAGCTGCTAGTAAGAACAATTGGGACTGTGTGAACCCAAGTCATTCATTAAAATAACTAATAAGGGACTGAGTTGGACTTTAAGGAGACCCAAAACAGCTTAACGGAAGAGCTGCTCCTCCTCAGGTTTGATCTTACCATCAGTTACCACATGCAGTTACCCAAACAGTTACCGGTAGTCATTACAAGAGTAACAGAGATCATAAAGCACGGAGTACTTCTAGAGCAGAAAAGGCAGACGGGTCTTCTCACACCCGGCAGCACAACCCAGCAGGTCATGTCACGTCACATCACGCAGAGCCCCTCAACCACACACCCCAACTGCGGGTGACCAGAAGGAGCATGAGACTCACGGTTGGCAATGCAGGAGAAAGACTACCAGAAATTATAATAGTCAGTAACGGTATAACTGCATTTTTTAAACCACATCAGGAAGCTAATCCTTTTAAATTCCGCACAGCCAAATGTTTATGATTTAGAGCAAGTTTAGGAATATGTTTTTCATTTACAGCTTACATGACACATTGATATTAGTGTTGGAGACCATTTGCCAAGAGAAATTACAGGCAAGGTTTCAGCAGTTTGTCTCATGAAAAAGCTGGCACTTGTCTGTCAAGCTGCCTTTTATTTTGCTTCTGTTTTCAGGATTTTTTGATGAAGTTTACGATCTGAGTCTGTAAGGTTTGCGAAACTCTAGTTAAAAGACATTCCTAATAAACATTCCCCACAAGGCATGAGGAATGTCTGTATCCTTCTCAGCATAAGCTGCAAAAACTATTCAGTGGCAAAGCAAAATAATTAATTCCTGGAGTACCAGGAACCTTCCAGTATCACTAACCAGAAATAATTTAAATTAAGACTGAAATATACTAAAATACCTACCCATATTTTCTGAAGAAGCTTCTTTGGTTTTGCCAAAGGGTTTTTTTACCTTTTGATAAATGAAAAGTGCATTTATTTTCCACATAGGTATTAGAGTAATAGCAGAGTTTATAAAAATTGCCTCATTTGAAATCTTTCAGCCTTCTGAATGTTGTTGATTGTCATGACCATCGATTTATACCCAGCGTCAGTACTCCTCTGGCATACAGTCAGGCGCTTGATGGGAACAGAAGATGTGTGAGCTTCCTAAAGGGGTAGGGTTTCTGAGCACATCTTGCCCAGCCTACTACTACTTTATAGATTATTTTCCACTAATACATGGACCAAGGGAATCAAATTTATGTTGCAAGATGAAAAAGCAGGTGGCAACCATGCTCCATCCTAGCAACTGAGTGTCACCAGGAAGGAGAGAGCAGTCCTGAAGTGCTGAATATAAACTTGAAAACCTCATGAGCCTTCAAAGTACTTCCCTGTCACCACGAACATGAGGATCTCAGGCTATCGATGTGTTCGTTCACAGAAAAAAAAGCCATGATCGGGGAGGGCTCTTCTTGTTACAGCATGAGGAGCCAGGGCGCACACAGGTGGCCAGATGCCCCACGGAGCTTTCTGAAGGCCGAGAGTCTCCTCAGCAGGGCACCTGGTGTCCTCACTGCACCTCAGAAGTGACCACAATTCACACGCAGGCTCAAGATGCCCTCTGCCCGTCTCCGTGACAGGAGATACCAGAGCCCTCGTATGAAGGATGATGCTGCAGCTAGGAAGGGCCTTGATCATCCTTCTTGCCCATCGTGGCTACGACAAAGTGAACCTGGGGTGGTCACCCCACGCCAGGGCCTGTCCACACTCCAGACAAGCACAGATACTGTAGTTTTTCTGATTATCCAACTTGCAGCACGCTCTTTCCCAATCCAACCCCGTGATCACAGCTTGCTTTGGGCCATTGTGCCGTGAGGTCTCTGCTGCTTCACATGCAGATGAACATGCCCTGGCCCAGGTCCCCTCAGAGAGATCCACGTGGTCCACAGGACCAAAAGGGCCTCAAAGATGATGCTTTCGGAAACATGTCCCACTTCCTGGTGAGCTCTGCTGTTTAATCACATAATTACAACCCAAGATGAGAGACCAAAAGGGACTCAAAGATGCTTTCGGAAACATGTCCCGCTTCCTGGCGAGCTCTGCTGTTTAATCACATAATTACAACCCAAGATGAGAGTGTAAATGGTCATGTGGCTACATTTAAGAAGAAATATTCTGCATGAAAAAAGAAATAAGTCATTTGCTGAGCCATCACAGCATTAAAAACTTCAAGAGGGAGGAATTAAAAAACAGATAAATAAGCACACTTAATTGCTATGCAGCTCCTGCACCATTCTGGGTCGGTGGCCAGAGCTGGACGCAGGCTGAAGGAGAGAAGGCTGCGAGCAGCGCCCGCCTGCGCGGCCCAGCGGTCAGGCCCCAGCTTTGCTAATGCTGAAGGCAGCTTTAATGAAGACGGCCACAGAAAACAGCTCCATTAGATACAGTTCTGAACGCATAAGGATACCACGGCAATGGATTCATAAACACATCGACGCAACTAATGTGTCCCTAACCTTTGCCTAAGGGATTGAACCTTTTAAAAATACAGCTGATTCGATCTGAAAGCTCCTTTGTAAATACTTCAGACAGTTGAACAGGCAAAAAAAAGTTTAAAAAGAAACACTGTTATCTCAAAAAAAGCTCATTGTAGAGACACTATGGCAACTCGGGGAAAGAAAGGAAGAGAGAAAGAATGATGATGTATGTGGAGAAAATACCACCATCACTGCAAAAAAAGGAAACTACATTGTTGTAATTATACCAGCTTTTTAACATCATTTTTTTATTAGCATTCAAGGTAATGTTTCAGTGTATCTCACATATGCGTTTAAAGTGAACAAATATGCATTCAAAACTGGTTGAGATCCAAAATGAGCAAGAAGAAAGCACACAGATTTCAATGCTAAATTAAACTGCCACACTGTAGTGCCAGTCGGAAATTTTTTTTTTCCTTTCTCTCACTTGCATCTAGGACTGGCGGAACAGTCACCTCCTGGGCCTCAGTTTTCCTGATGTCTGAAATGTCAGTGTAAGCTCTGCTTTTTGATTTCCCTGCCCTGCTCCTGTATCTTCCCAGCTTGTTTCATTGCAGAGATCAGCCTTTGGTGAAAGGCCACTGTTGTGAGAGGTGGCAGAGGAAGGGACTAGGAAAGGAAGGTTGCTTCAGCTAACACCCAGATTCAATAGTAGCATCTCCTTTTGTGAAGTGAAGAGATAAAACAGAGGGTATCAGGCAATGGGGGAAGACAGACAAGTAGGAGACCATAAATATTTCTGCCAGCCTCAACTGTCAAAGTGTACATAAAGTTTTCAAGAAATTTGTGTGGCACCTATGATGATGGCAGAGGGGACAATTATTCCTGACGGAAAAAGAAGAGAAAGAAATGTGCGACTGGAGAACTGAGTAAGAACAAAGACGGAAAAATACACAAACACAACAGTCTACAAAATACAAAAGGGTACATAACAGGGGGATGTATAACAAAGCACAGACAAATGCAGTGGAGGAAACAGAGAAACTGACTCTCGGATAAAAAGATGAATTTGAAGAGAATAGAGAAAATAATGTCCACAAAGAGAGCAGCAAAAGAAGAAAATCTATTTGCAGACAGACATTAGGGGTCGGGGCATTTTTTTATTTTTTTTCTTAAAGCTCTCTGTTTGCTACCATCATTTTAATTTTGAACTTTTTTTGTCCATAAATTGGGGAACCATACGGAAGAACGAACACTTCCGCTGTGACTGACCACCACTTACATTGTAACTAGAGATGACGCTCAGATACATTCAGATGTACAAGACATGCACACCAGCCTTTAAACAACAGGGAGACTGCAAGAAAGGAAACTGACAAAGCCAGGGAGAGTCTCTCCTTCCTGATAACCTATGTATTTTAAATTACTTTTTCCCCCCCTCTGTCCCCCATACCTCCTTTAACATTCCTCAAATGTGTATTACACATAAGAGCTAATTTTACCACAGGGGCCTGCTTCAGCATGCTTTTGATATTAGCAGAGGTTCAGTTTTAAGTACTAAGCTGATATTTTTTCCAGAGGAAAACTAAAATCTTGAACCTTGCTCCTTACAAGAATTCAACTACTTTTCAACTATAAAGCTACTGTGGGCTAAATAGTGCTTTTCTCTCAGGACCCTTAGAAAATACATACAGAATATAATAGGGAGAGTAAGAATTGCAAGAGAAGAAAAATATATACAGCCTTCTGAATGAAACAGATTTGTTCACAGGAATAATAATTGAAAATACATTTTAAATGTCGCTCTGCTATACTTGGCCCTCTTTTTATTTGATAATCTGCAAATGCTATTTCAGAAGTAGTTTAAATGTTGATTTAAATATTATGACAGAAGCCAAACATCTTAATTTCCTTGCAGCCTTCTTGTTTTCATTTTGGACAACTTGTGATAGGACTTTTTCACATTATAAAAAGCATAGCTCCTCAAGAAAAGTTCCTATTTAAGTTGGATTCTGGCACTCTTAAGAACAATAAGGATACATTTTGACAGTCTTATACAAATACGGGTCTAATATCATTAAAGACAATAAAAGAATGACATAGAAATAGGATCCAGCTCAAAACAAATCAAATTTTAAACTTACACATTTGTGTGTGTGTTTATGTGCATATATACATGTGTGTAAACGAAAAATCCACCTACAGAGAACTGTGGCAGCTCATAAAATCTCATCCTTAACTTGCTTTTTCATATACCATTAGTAAAAGTGTTTGCTTTTACTAAGATGACCTGAAATTCGTACTGTAAGGACAATCCTGACCTTTCAGAAACTAACTGTGACCACACCATTAATCCACCACCCAAAGTAAAAACAGGTTTGTGCACCCTACTGTCAGTAACGTATAAATAGGTATACAAAACTGGTATTTCCAACAACTATTTCAATGTTGAGGATTTGGTGCTGTTCAGCAGAAAATTCTTCCTCTAGCATTACTTAAAATGCATCTGTTATAAAATCATACTTCTAAACCAGCCTCTTTCCCTCTTCTTCCAGCAGCACAGTGTCTCTGCCGTCTGTAACCAGCAAGGATTCACATGTGGTTTTTAAGTCATGTCAGTGCACATAAAGAAGTTGCCACTGTTTAAAATGTGTTTACAAGTGAAAAAAACTTAAATTTGAGTGGCTCCTACTGCAGCCCAAACGGTTCATCTTTATAGCAGAAAAACTTGGAGTGACTGAGCACAAACTCTTACACCGAACCATGCAACATTGTGTTCAATTATTAGGAGCTGAATTACTTAACAAAGCATTTCTATTTACTATATTATTTATTCTCTTTTCACTTCAGAACAGTAAAGCAAAGCAACTATTTTAAAACAGCTGTGCTAAGAGGCTACTTCAAAAACTCATTACTGAAAGCCACATAGCAGATTTCACTTTAAGTTTACTATTGTTCAATCTCTCCTCGTAGACTGAAGTTCACAGCGTGCTACTGCCTTGTAATGCTTCTCTGTTCCCAAAAGATTGTAAACGCATCCGGAGAAACTTCATTCCCAACTATCCATCTCATTCTTTTTTGAGGATTAGTTGTTGTGCAATTGCTGTATCTCCAGTACTTTACACTTGGTTATTAAAATGCTAACAGCTACCAGTTTTCAGCAAATCCATCTTTTAATATCCAGGGAGGCTCTGTGTGAGTACAGTAATTTGTCTTTATGGTAAACTGAAAGATGGCAAATTAAATTATAACACTAAAACGTTAGTTACACGGCAATAGCTACTAAGTAGTAACAACAGGAATATCAAAACCTACAATGGTACTTGAGAAAATAACAAAAGACCTTAAAATATACTGCTACAGATGAACTCAATACCTAGAAATAACATATGTGCTATAATACCACCTCTAAAGCCTCCATTGGAAAATGACATTTCACTGGCACCAGGTCTTGAACAAACAGAGTAAGATACACTCATTACTTACTGGTTTAGTGTCACATCTAGGATGAAAGACGATCCAAAAGCATCAACCTGGAAGCTGGCTCGGGCAATGTGGGTAGACTGCAATATTGAAGAGACTGGAATTAGTATTCAGCCACAACAAAACATATCATACAGGTTTGTGAATGCAGAAATTAATTATATTTACTAAGTAACAATATGCCATTAACCAAATAAAATTGCATTGAAATGGACAAAGCAGTCCATGATAATAAACAAAAGATCTGTTTTCTTATTCAAGAATTGCCAACAACACAGCCTGTGACTGGGAGTAGCCCCCCATCTTAACCCATCCACACCGGAGGAAACTACTCTTTGAATCTCCATCCGGGGCAAAGCCCTGAGCAAAGGAAAGTGGAAGACTTCCCCTGGCTAGTGTGTTACTCGTTCCTTAACCTGGCTCTGCACACAGACCAGTGGAGAACAGCCGAGATGTTACTGGTTTGGTCAGTCTGGGATACACTCACAAATCTCACCGAGATTACCTGAAAGAAACTGTTCATTCGGACACTCATGTAAGCCCATGTAGTGAGACGATAGCAATGGGCTAAAATCTGATTAGTTGCATTTTCTATAAAGCTCTGACCCACTACCCTGTAAGCCATCTCCTCCAAAAGGCTCCCAAAACTCCAAACCCCTGAGCAGTCACTAAAACCAAAGAAAAAAAGAGTGCTAGAGAAACATCTCTTTCTTTCTCTCCTTGCCATATATTTTCCCTGAATTAATTGCTTTCATTCAGTCCTATAGAGGACAAACATGGGAATACTTTGTAACTCACGATCTGCCAGAAATAGAATATTTATTCCAGTACTAGTGGAAGAAAATACTCAACTATCCAACGGAAACGCAACAGTTGTTTCTAGACCTGAAAACTCCCAAGAAACGAACAGCCATGTTATTTAACTAATTAATAAGAAAAGCTACTTTCAGACATTTTGGAGCAGTTCCAACCTCGTTCTTATTTTCTTTCCATTGAAATCTGCACATTAAGATTTGAAGCATGTAGACAGAGGAATCTAAAAAGGAACACTGAAGAACCACTTACAACTCTAAACTACACTTCTCTAAATACAATACAGGATAGTACAACTCTAACAAATGATTTATTGAAAACTCTGGGAAACACAGGACAGGATGGGATAATGTGAATCATCAAGTTCACTCTCTCTAAAACTACTGGCAGGCTTTCAATAGGCACTAAATCCCGAATAGTTGAGAATACCAGTTTCCCTGGAAAAGAACAGCAACAAAGAAATGGGAAGTCGAAGGAATCATGACATTTTTATTACATTTTTTAGTTGCCCTACAGCAGAATTTTCTTTTATGTCTCCATATATATGCATGAGTATTAATAAATAAAAAAGACAACAACCATGAATACATATTTACAAACAGTTGATTCCTTTAAAAAAAACAAAAGACAGCTTCTCTTACTGGAAGATGCTCAGGTTGAGTGCCCTCTATAAAAATGCCTAGCTGTGCCACTGCAGTGAACACGCATGCAAAATTACATGATGAGAAATTCCACATATTTACATTACAGTTTAGAAGGATGCAGTATTAACTTGAAAGCTTCCTAGAAGGCCTCTCAGTAGATACAATACATAGAGTCAGATATCATTTCAGCTATCCCCATTACACCTAACCTGCTTTGTAACACAGACCACACGTCTTCACTAAGTGGTTCTTGTAATTTCTGGATGATTTAAGAGCATCTCTTTTGAACAAATGTATAATCTTTGACCAACTAACTGAATATAACATAGTTAACCTTATCTGGGTAAATAATTTCAGTGATTAACCACCATCAATATTAAAAGCCTACTTTTTATCCAAAAAAGCCTAAAGAAAAAAAAGCAGCTAGTCCCAAATGATCCATGACAGCCAGCTGTCATCTGCAATGATGGACACCCACAGCATGTACACACACCCACGGCACATAAGGCCACGCACATGTAGGACCATCATTTAGCTGTTTCTGGCCTGCACCCACTAGTGTAACAAAAAATACAGCAAAACCAACCATCAACAAATTATCAGGTTAGCATTGCCATTTGTTTTCCAACTCTCAGGCAGCACAGTTCGCTTTGAATGATTTTAAAATTCCATCTTCTCTTGCTAGATGTGAAATTTTAGCCTGCTGCTCATAAACAGGATGTGACAGGCCAAAAAACGAGTACCTAAAAAGGTACAAGGGGCCAAGGTAGTTTAGTCATTCCCTTGTTCCACTCAGCACAATTGCTAACCTTAACTAACCTTCAACAACCACTTTCTGATCAAAGGAGTAATGGCAGCCCAGTTGTTCACTTTTCATTGTTACATTACTAAATGCAACGAACATTCTACAGCACTTTATTATTTCTGTTTGTTAACAACACAGCTACATATGCCATCATTTAGATCTCTGTACACAGTATAACCAAGTCTTCTGTATGACCATATGGTAGTACCAAAAGAGAATTCGTCAGTAAGGAAGAATATAAAAAGCCTAACTTAAATTTCTAAAGGTACATATACTAAATGTAGCATTTGCCATTAAAATGTATTCACCTCATTCACTGTAAGAGCAAAAACGACTAGAGTTTTTTGGTTTGGTGTGGTTTTTAACTGCTAGGTATTTTGCATCATATTGATTTGGTCTGGGAAATTTCCTCCCTTGAACACAACTCTAAGATAAACAATTACAAGGCTAATGTATTTCTGAGGTGACCCTGGACTACAGTTATTCCCTGAGAGAAGCTGTTAATGTGGATTTAAGGGAGAATATGCCTATTAATAAATTAAGATTAAAAACACTACTCAGATGTAACCACCCCCAAGACAAGTGGTGGAAACCCAGGAAGCTTACCATTACGTTTGAGCTGAAGTGCAATCAAGCGTAACTCAAGCCTATCTCAAACCTACTGAGATACCAAGATGCACATTTTGGATAGCCAAACTCAGCCCCTTCCAGAAATTGCAGCCCTTCCTTCAACCCTGATATGTGGTTGTAAAACACTGCAACACTGCATACCGTGGGCTGCTGCCGAAAATTAACAGTTCTGCCCCATCCTGGCCACGTGTTCCCACCTGCTCTCCCTTGTTGACTTGTGTGACTACCCAGAAAGTCAGATCAGCATCAGAAAATTCATCATTACTTGGAGTGGATCCATCTTCTGTCAGACAAATAAGCTGATCCAAATAAACCATATAGTCACATCACGAACAGATGCAATGGAAAGAAGCTGGAGGGGACATGCAAGAGAGAATGAAGAGGAAGGCAGATTCCCCCTTTCAATGACAGCTAACAGATCTCATTCAGTGTAACAAAAACCTGCACCTTAAGAGTGCCAGCCAGTACATTTTTTAGGATAACAATTCTTCTGAATATCTGGTTAAAACCCACAAAATAAAGAAACAGATTTTTAAAAGTCTTGACTCTACATTATTTTTAAGCACATGTAGCTGTCTGCTCAGTGAATAGGTAAAATGGCCACCTGCAAAGGAAGCTTACACTCATAGACCTAAGTCAATAAAAGAACCCAAAGAAAGGAAATAAGTACTTTTATTCTATCTATACCACCTCATTCAAGCAGAAGTAACAAGACACACCTGCAAAGGCCCCTCTAAACCACTGAAGCAAGACAATCAATTATGTCATTCAGTTAAACCAAGGAACTTTCTCAGAAAATGTGAGGCTTTTTCAACAACCATAGGCATGACGCATTGATGGCTGACAACTGAGTCATAAAAGGGGAGTTCTTGGAGACCAGGGGAAATGCACTCAATGTGGAACATGAACAAGAGCCAGGAAAGGAGAATCTAACAACTTAATGGAAGAGCGCAGTGCCATGCCTCCAACGTTATCAAAAGTTCTGAAATTTTAATGTCATGCAACTGAAGAAGGAAAATATCAATAACAACTCTGAAATTAGCTGCAGTACTTTCAGATGCAATTTCTAGTGGCACTTGAAGTGTACGACCCTGTAAGCCCCTGTATAGAAAACACTAAGCATCCCATGCATCTAATGCAACTACGCAAGAGCTAACTTTTGTCAAATATTGCAGAGTTCAAGCATCTCAGCAATTGTCTGAAAGGAATCAAAAGTAAATGGAGTGGAAAGGATTATTTCAAATCACTAAGCACAAAGATATTTTATCTAAAACAAGTATTAAACGCTTGAATCCTAGAAAAACAAAAGTGGTACACAAACCTTCCTGCCAAACCAAGAAGGATGCGATTCCAATTATTTTAAATCACCTGCTCCATGCCTCAGGGATGACTGCAGTAACAGAGGAGATGGGCAATCAGTACCAAGTACGACTGTTTATTATTACAAAGAAACACAACAGAATAATCATGACTTCTGATACAGTCCCTTCAGTAGCCCTGCCAGGGATCAGCTTTCTCCAGAAACTGGCCCTTAAGAATGAGCATCTGCAAAGGGAATACACATACATAAACTGCAACAAGAGTATATCATTGCAGATCAAAGGTGAGCCTCATTGCACTGTACTGTAGTAACCTTCAATATGTTTGGAAGACTTTTATTTCAAATAGGTCAAATATTTTAACCACCAGGGAAACATTTACAAGCTACGCACTTTCTTTAATAATCAAACTAACAAGAATCCTGAAAGGAAATATTTTAGATATTTTCCTCACATTGTATATAATTAGTTGGGTGTTGAAAGCAGCATAATAACATGATGACTATTCTTTTTCCTCATTAAAATAAGAAAAAAGATAATTAAAAATATGTTGTCATATAATGTACAATTCCTCATAATACATGTTTCTTACTATCCTTCATAAAGCACTTAGATTTTTTTAGTAAGTTTTGCTGGAAGAGATAATAACAATTGCTATCAAAAGAGATAAATGTATTTTTTTTAAAATTGACAAGAAAATCCTATTTATATGCTTGCCCCTTGATGTAAAGAATTTTGTATTTACTACTATTTATAGCATTGTGGTTTCTAATTAAAAGATTCTGATCAAATTTGTAGACTCAAAAGAATAGCATCAAGAGAGGAAATAATATAGAACGTTATAGCAAGAGAGAGCTTAAAAGCTATGCTTCAGAACTTGTAAGACAAAGGTTTTATAGCAGACATTCTGGGATTCAGTCACATTTACAAAATAATAGATTCCTTAGATATTAATTTAATTTCCCCCCCTCTTCTATTTAATAGGAGAATAGAAACCTCAGCTTGTTAACAATCCTTTAAGTCTGTATGAAATGAATGTTTCTTAACTTCAGTAAGGACAAAGATTAAGTCCATGGAAAATCAAAATAAATACATTAATGAAATTAAATGAAAAATATACTAAACATTTTATGCAGATTTACCTAAAAAGAACTTTAGCTGTGCTTTTGAAGATAATCATTACACTTAAATTTATGCTACAGTAGAGGAATACAGTGCTAATTAGCACATGTACACATTATAAAAGGACAATTTTCAGCCTCAGCTGTGTTGTAATAAATCCAGAGTTATGCAGTATATTGTTGCTGTATGTAAAATAAGAAATTTGTTCAAAACCTTACTTTTCTACTTGTACTGGGAAGAAAAAAAAATAAAAACTTTGCTCAGAGACAAAATTGAGAAATAAGCCTAGGTCTAATAAAAATAAATATCTCCAAGCCAAATAATCTTTTTTAAAAAATAGACAACAAAATAGAAATGCAGTGTGATTCCCTCAGGCCCTCTCTATTGCCATTTGTAAATATCTAATTTTAATCAAAAGTTCAGAGTCACTGAACTGGATTCACATATCGCAGCATATTAAAGAACTGCAAAATCTCTTTTTTACTTTCCCTAGCATTCTCAAAATATTTATAGGCACTCATTTACTATATTAATCATTACTATTTGTCATTCTTCATGCAAGCTCTCTCTTTTTAGCCATTGCATAAATCTAAATATCTACGGGGCTTGGGGGGGGAGTTATTTAATGAAAAAACTGCAGAATAGAATCATGGTTTGATGAAAAGGCTTTTACAGCTGCCTTTTGGGGATTCACTTAGTAAATAAGTCATTTATTTTGAGGAAAAGCTAGAAATAAGAAAAGACTTTCAGAAGTCCGTGTTCATTTTTGAATCCTGGATCACATATCTGTTCTCCATGCCAAACGAGGGTGGGGCAGGGGGAGAGTTAAACACGACCAGCCAGAATGTAGCACCATGGCCCAGTTCACTTCGGTGGGGTTTCACCAGCTCTCAGCAGATGAAGATCATGACAAAGCCGTAAACATGACCTAAAATAGCTTTTCTCGGCATAAACATCATAGTATCAATGAAATCAGAGTCAGAAGCAAGGACTACTTGTACCTCTAAAATGCCAGTAATTATTATTCTCAGTAGTAAAAAAAAAAAAAAAAACTTCTATTATTTATTTGTGGGTTTGAACTCAGAGGCTGTTTGAACTTACTCAATAGGGTAAAGTAAGAGAGGTCCCCAGAAATACAGATGGGGGCAGGGGGGAAGCAGCACCAGGAAAAAGCAGTCGTGAGCACAAACCGATGCAATGTATTACGCAGGTGTCACTACTGCAGATCCAATGCCTGGGTAGCAGCAGGGATCCTCTTGAGGTCCTGCAGAGGTGTGATGCTGAGCTGTGATGGACCTGGCTATATCTGCTCACACATCTCACCCTAGACCTCCTCCCAGCACTCCAAAACCGTGAGCACCTTTGAACAGTTACAACAAACTAAGAAAAAAATCATTCTCATTTTCCCCTGAAAACTTCTCCTCCTGATCTCCTTCCTTGCCTCCACCTTTCTCAAAAATTCATCCAAGGTTATACGATGGAGCAATGAAGACAGGAAAACTATCGGGCTGTCACTGCTAGCAAATCTAGTGTGAACTACCATTTGATCTCACAGATCTAAAAGGACAAATTTAAGTAACTGAATGGGCAAGATGCTGCTTCCCAAGAGGCAATCTAACACTTGTTTCCAGCACCAGAAAAAACCCTGTGGTACCGGATCTTATACTCACTATGCTTTTATGTATAGAGGATGACATTAATTTGACTTTAAGACAATTTTAGTTATAACTTTTGATTTCCTATGAGACTAATTACTGTAACTTCTGTTGTGCAAGTCTTCACATCCTAGCAAAAGGAAGAACTGCAAGAACTTTTGGGAAGCCATAGTCCTTTTTTCTTTTTTTTTTTTTTCCTTTTTCTGAAAGGGAAGCAGCAAAGATTTCATGTATAAAAGGTCACAATTAACTAATGTGCAAGAGATCTTAAATAGATCACTATTGGGGCAAAAACAGAAAAACTGGTGACTGCTCAACCTCATGTTTTTAAAATGCATTTGACAAGGTTCTTCATCAAAGACTAGTGGCTAGGAAAAGTGTGATCAAACAGGTTATTATAAGGGTGATTAATAAAGTCTGGGTTACAAACAGGAAACAAAGTCAAGTCATGAATCAAAACTTGTAAAGATCAGAATGTTCTCCTGCCATAATTCATAGAAAAACTTCGATGACCGTTGAAGATCACACTTCTAAAACCAAGACAGGGAGCAGAGCTAACAGAGACTCACCCTGTGACACAGGGACACCGCCCTTTCCATTGCCCCCCACGGCGACTGTCAGTTTCAGAGGGTCAGACAGAACATGAAGAGCAATGCTAGATGCAACAGTAGTAGAGCAATGTGTTCCATCTATCTCACTAGAGCAATGTGTTCCATCTATCTCACTAGATACTACAGGACTTGACTGTGCAACCACTCAGTGAACCTACTTCCTTGTGAAGAAGCATGAGGTCAGAGGGAAAGGGCTCAAACAAGGAAAACCTCTCTTCCGTGAAATACCCCCTCTCCCAAGGATGCCTGGCAGTTTCGAGTGGGCAGAACCCAAATGAGCTGCTACCCGTGCACAGCTGCACAACCAACGCACAATGCATCTGCAGGAGGAGAGAACACAGAACAAGGGCAGCGACGCACCCACACGCCCTAGGCAGCACTTGAGGATGAACCCATCTGGATCGCTGTGTCATTCAGCTGTAGAAAGGACTATTGTCTCAAGGACACCATTTAGGCAAGAAGGAAAGCTCAACGGATCTAATGGTCAAGAGAATTGAAGGCATTTCCCTCGACGAAGCAGATGGCGCCTTGAGGTCATTTTTAGCTGCATGTTTTCCAAGCTCTGAATGGAATCAATAACGTTTAGAGAAAGGCACCCTTTTCAGCATCTATTGTAGGCTTCAGAAATGAAGGAACAGAGTTCCACTACCAGAGGAATCTGCAAAACCCCTCCATTAAGGCCACCTTTATGTTACAAATAAAGTATTCAAACGTAACAAATAGAGTGCACACTAACTTTGCTCCTTTATACAACAAGTATCAGTGACCAAAACATTTTTCAGCAACACAATGACATATTCCAAAATTTTCAACTGGTCTTACATTTATTTTTTATAGAGAAGGAAGCTTACCAAAAGATTAGCTCTCCCCACTGGAAGTAACAAGCACTCTTTGAGACCTAGAGCCTACCAACATGGCTAACTTTTCCCATAAATGGTTCTTGGGCAACAGCAGAAAGTTTACTAACATTCTGACAGCACCACAGGCTAAGAAGAGCTTGACAAAACTTGCAGACTCTTAGGCATACCAATACATTGCTCAATCAACTCCACAGATAATACTTTTTAAATATGACTCACCCTCTACGTTCAAGTATCAAAGTCCTGTTTAAAAACAAAAAGTGCGAGAAAAGCACATTTCAAAACTCCTTTTCCTCTTTATACAGCCTAGGAGATCAAAATGAATCAACATTTTCACTGTATATATTTTCTGAAATAGCTGATGGATTTTTTTCATTCCCACAGAATTTCAGGGGCTGAAATACTCTAAGGCGACATTTCTGGAACAGACCATGTTCCTACATACTGCTATTCTTCTGGGCAATATTTGAGCTGTAAACCAGGGCTGTAGCCTCCACACTCACATACGTCATGCGTTCAGAATCAAGGCCCTCATTAAAAGGCATTTACCCACACAAACTTTTTCTAAACCTTGTATTAACATTACATTCTGGAATATGTTTTTTCTAAAGCATGGTCACTTGCTACAGTTTTCTGGTCTGGTAACATTCATTTCATTTTAAAAAAAAAAAAAAAGATTAAAAAAAAGAGAGAGAGATTGTAGAGTGAATTTGGTGTAGACAGACAATCAGAGCTGGTCAGATTACCAGAGGAATCACCAAATTTCACTGTCTGATGGCAAATGCCCTGCAGCAATGCTGTGCATCTTAACTTTCTTTACCTGAACCCAGTTTTCAAGTTGAACTCCTACCCACTCAACAGTTAAACAGTTCTACATAATTTTCCACTTTCTTTGATTTCCACATAATCACGTGTTTAATTTCAGGTGACGCTGGCTTTCCGCTTGAACCTACCCAACCAGCCAACCCCCACTGTGGAAGTGCACACCACAGCCTGGCAGAACCCATCCTGTCCATCTGCTCAGCAATCCCATGCAGCTCTTCATGGGATTCTTTGCTGCTCAACGCTCACGCAATAACGTTACTGGGAAAAAACATGAGCCTTCCCTCACACAGTCACCCCACTGAAGTATTAAAAAGCTTTCACAGATGTAATCTTCTGCGCGCAAAGCTCTGCTCTGCACTGAACATGCCTCCATCTGGGGAGACTGACGTGGTTCCATGCTTGGCTGTGGCTCAGCACAGCTGCCGCTGCAGAGTTCATCCCTGCAGCAATGATTTCTCCTCCTCAGATTAGTGCAAATATTGCAATGGCTTCAGAGGAGTACTACCAGGGAGCACCTGTGGCTATGAAGAGCAAAACTTCATTTGACAGGCCTCTGTGATCCTTTACGCACTCCAAAAGACATCTCCTCAGTGCAGCATATCCATACACTACGCAGGAGGCCACCGGCAAGCAAAAGGGAAGAAGATGACTAGAAGGGCTCACAAGGCTTTCTTCTCTGAAAGTTTTCCATAATCATAGCAAATTTGACATAGTTTAAAATAAACTAAAGTAAAAACTAGAGAGAAGAGAGACAGGATGGGAGTCACAGTGATTTTTGGAGACATTAAATATACCAGTTCTGGTTAACACACAAGAAGCCAACAATTACACTGTTTCTAGAAAATAAAATACTGAAAAAAGATTATTCAGGGACCAAAAAACTGAAGCATGTAAGTAGATGAATGAGAAAGAGATACTGTATAGGAAGACACCACAGTTCTGTGTCCAAGAGCAGTGGGCTTGATCCTCTGATAGTACTGGACTTCACCCTTCACATCCATAGTTATCGAAACTCAGAAGAGACATGGGCCTCCACTGGCGGCCAAATCGTATGACAACAGCCTGGTAAGCTACTTTCCTTGAAACAGAAGGGCAGTCTACCAGGGAGGAGAAGCAGCTTTGTCTCAAACCTGTGGGAGCTGAAGACAAGGATCCCCATCCTCAAGGGAGAAGAACCTGGAGGGAGGCAGCTGCAGACAGTGGAAGGACCACAAACCTCAACAGAGCTGATCTGAGAGAGAAAAGCACTGAGACAACACTAGCCAGAAGGACCCACGATTTAGAAAGCTGAACCTTATCAGGCTTTAGAAGGTTTTACACAGTTTGATTGACCTTTAAGCAGTGTTTGACAGGATAACTGCAATAATGTTTTAACTAGTAGAGCCCTAAGAAAAGCTGTTAGTCTTGAGTCACTTAAAGACTGGTATGATTATTGAGGAGACTACAAAAGGGACCTGGAGTACCAGAAGAATGATATAATACCAGATCTACCATAACGGTGTAAACCATACATCCATAATGCTCCTGTGGCAAACGTTTTAGAGTGAATGTTAACTTTCTATGTAGTTCCTCCATAATTCGGGTAAATCTCAGCAAAATTTATCATGACACTCTCTGGAATGCAACACGCTTCTGCATCATGAATGTGTTATAGCAGATCATTAGACACGAAAGGGGTCCCAAAACAGGTACCCTAAGTGAAACAGTGGCAGAAAGAATATCCAGTGGTCCAAAGTGATCCTGTACTCAGGGGCACCAACACAGATCAGAAGTGAACATAGATATACTGATTATCAGAGCTGAAAAGGACTTCTCTATCAGACTCTGCAGTTACTATGCTGATCATGGCAACAAGCAAATGTTGGGAAAAATACTTTCTATAAGGATCGTTACATCTGAGCCTTTAAGATCCCTCATAAGTCTGTTTTATGAGATTAAGCCATAGCTTTTGGGAATATCTCTCTTTTCAGCTCTACCATGACACAATCAAGAGAAGATATCACAAAACAAAGATTTCCCATGCAGCCCTTTTACCCAGACTAGGATTTTCAAAGGTATCTATGTCTTCTAATCACCCCTCAAAATCTGAGTTCTGATATGATATTTCTGCAACATGAACTCTGAAGCAGCAGCTACCAGAGGGTTTTTTTTGCTTGATGATTTTTTGGACGTACGCATTTACTGTCATAACGAATCTCATTATCAAGTAGGGAAAGACTTTCCCTGAAAGTTTTGTGATAGGTTGATCAAAAATTGTGCCTAAGTTTCTCCAAGAGACAGCAGTCATTTGATTAAGTGGGCCGAAAAGAATTTTTTAAATTGTGCAATTTCTTGTGACACTTCTTTTTCCAACAGTCATCATCCATCAGTCCCAAACTCTAGAGCTGTTTTATAAGCCCTCATTTTTTAAACCAAAAAAATTACTAACTTTGAGCTACCCAACATGGGAACTTATAATACCAACAGAAGTTGACAGCATCAGAACAGAGGGCAAGAATGTTTAAAAAAAGTCAGCAGTTTCAGAAGCATCTGCAAAGAATAGGGATATCCTGTTCAAAGACTAGAGCAAGAGGCCAAGAAGTCAGAGAATCCAATAGCAAAGACTAGGTAACACCTGAATAACTAATGAAGATTTCAACTCCGAGTGCAAGCAGAGCTATGTGAGCTCAGCATGACAGAGCAGAGCTTCTCTGCAATTGATTATTGTCAATAGGAAGTTATTTAAGAAATCTGTAAGCCACGCTTCCAAATCAATGTATGGAATTGCATCATTTGGTCACAAACAATTCAGAAGCGCAGACTGTGGAAGACAAATAAATACTTTGCTGAAAAGTACTGAGTCACTCTGGACTCCAAACAACATGTACTTCTATCTCCAGACACAGTTCAGTCCTAGAGCCCCTTCACGCCAGGCTCCCCATAACCAGGTCAGCCCTTTTACTCGCTTGGAAGGAATCCAGCGCACCTTCACGACAACTGGCAAAAGCAAGTGAAAAACAGGTTGAGAAACAGAAGTTGCTGTACTATGAATGTTTTGCACAGACAGCAGAGATAAGTGAATCTATGTCCATAGTAGGTCAGAGAGTCAGGACCTTGTTCCCACTGAAAATCATAGCAAATCTCCCAAATTTCCCTATCAACACCTAGATATATCAAAAACAGATAATGCAGTGAAAGCCACAAGAGGAACAATGTTGTTCATCTGTTTGTGTGTGCAGACCTATAAGCATGACCACAAAGTGCCGGCCTCAAGGAGAATTGGGACCCTTCTCCACTGGCGTTGAGTGGCAGTCTCCAGCTAAGAGCAAGATCACTATTAAGTTATGTTTGGGTTGAGGGAAGGCATCTGTTGGGTAAAGGCTTGTAGAGGTCTGGTACTCTAATCTCCAACTGGAAGATGAATCTTGTCTTCGCAACCAGAACACCTGATCCACTGAAAATTATTAAGAAAAAGGTCCTCCAAATCAGGTGCTTACATGGAGTACAAACTCAAGTTTGTAAAGGCATACTTTGTGCTTGACTTTGCTCTCCTTCACAGGTGGAAGAACAGATGCAAACAGTGGGGAGGAATGCTCACACACTCCCACATTTTAATGAAGAACATGCCTGCACGGTATCGACTAAAGGAAAGTATTAAGAAACTTGTGATTTCCCATGTGCTTCTTACAATACCGAAACATGGCTCAAGGCACGGAGTTAAAAGGTTCCTTATAAATGTCCACAGTAGGAACTTACTTTCTTTTAAACACAGAAATCTTAGCTTAGCCTTCACTGAATGCCCCTGCCCCTGTTCATCTTCTAATAGGCTTATTTATGCAACAGTAAATTAAGTGTCCATTGATAAGATCCTGGATTGCATTAATGATAATATTAATATTAGCATATTCTCAGATATATCTTATCTTGATTACTCTTTAGATTAAGTGCTGTGCAGCTGCTAATAGGCCCCCTTTGGGGAACTGAGAAATTGAAATACAGGAATGTCACAGATATTGGTAGTGACTCTAGTCTGCAGTGGAATTAAAAGCAGAAACCCAAAGTCGCGTGAATTCTCCAATGTCCACTACATACTGTACCTTAAAACATTAATGACATGAATATAGAACAGCCTACAACATTTGCCTTGCGCTGTGCTCTGAAATCCAGCAACTGTAGACAACTACAACTGCAAGCACGTTGATTTTGTTTCTTAAGCAATTACATTCTGAATGAGTACATAGACTATTTCCTGTACTATTTAATAGTAAAGCATGCATGTAGGTATTTCCTTTACTATTTAATAGTAAAGTATGCATGTAGAGAAGTCACTCAATAGTTATGGCAATGGGCCAAAAAAAACCCAAAAAAAACAAACAAAACAAAGGACGTTGCTAGAGACAAACCTCAACAAATGCTGAAAAAAAACCCATAGATTTTTAGAAATGTGCTAACCATCACTTCCCAGTCACTTCTGCTTTCAATTCCCTTCCTTCACCTCCTTTTCTTATATTACACTCCTCTGGCTCAACTCCATCATAAGCCTGTTCTGAAACTCCTGATCTGCAAAGGCTATGCTTTGCTCCTGCTTTCCGCTGAGCAACCATCTTCATTTCCCTTTGTGCAATTCCAAACTCAGGCTTGCATCCCTCTTGTACAACTTCTGCCCTTTCTGCAGCTAAAGCTTTCATCCAGGAATTAAAGGAATTTGATCCGATTTAATGCGACTTCCTTCTCTCCAGCTTCTCTCTCTCTCTCTCTCCTTTTATCTTTATCCAATTCAAAACACAATTAAATTGTTTTACATTAATTCAACAGCTACAGCCTCGTTGCCTAGTCCTCTGACTGCACCATCCCATTCACACATCTTTGCTTTTCTAGATACGGCTGCTTGTCCATTAGCCATCAGAGATTCTTCTTGAATGCTTTAACCTCCTCCAAGAAGCATCCTCCCTAAACTGATCAACAAGGCCATTAACTTTGGTTTGAAATCTCTATTCAAGACCAGTTTTTCTAACTCTGATACATAGCTGTTCGAAGACAGCAATGGATAGAACAGGGCATGGAGACAGTCAGAGCGTATTTAATCATACAAAAAACTAAAACACATAAAAACTTTATTGATGGAGAGTGCACCTCTGTTCCTGTACCCTTTATATGCCACTGATCCTGGACCGTTAACTCTTCAGGGTAGGCATGGCTGTCTCTTCACGTGTGAGCAGAATCCAGCACTTTGCATCTTTATACTGCATGTGACGTTTACCAGCCACCCAAAAACAATGACAAAAATTAAACCAGTTAGTCCATAACTTTGATAAGCATTCTGGCAGAGATAAGGGTGGGGTTTTTTTAATGGGATGCTAGACTTTAAGAGTCAGGACACTAAATTACTCAACTGCAACAGTTAACACTATTACTGCAAAAATACCTTCCTCAATGGAGCTTCTACAAAACTTTAGTTAAGCAAAGGCAGCCACGCTGCTGGCCCATTACTGCAGAGCCAACTCAGATCTCCGGGCGAGGGATGCAGTATCCTGCAATTAGGATGTCACCATGCCCTGTGTGAGAAGCACAGAAAATCGGTTTGGCCTGCTTCTGCCTCATAATTTTCCTCCTCCAAATCAGCTCCTGCATCCTTCAGTGGGTAACAACCATCAGATACCATGGGAGAGGCTGGGGATATTTTAAGCAGCAGAGGGAAACTTCTTGATCAGGAGCAAAAGTTGTTGTTGCAGGCAGAGCTTTACGAATGTAAGCTCAGTTTAGCCTGCAAACTGTTGTGAAAGAAATGCATTTAACCCTTTTTAACCCACTAGTGTTACTTCTTTTCTGGTTGGAGTAATGTTAATACTGACAACTAAATGAGGATGACTTGAAAACTTTTTACAAGCATAAGATTTGGTGAACAGAACTTGAGACATTCAGAAAAACAAAACCCATTAACTAATGGTTTGTTCTGCAAGACTGGTATTTGAATCCTAATACTAGATCCAAATGCAACTATTGCTACTTTCTAAACAGACATGTCACAAAGTGTTTGAACTTGTGAGTGTCCAAGGGTCTTCAAAAAATCCTGAAATGCTGAGAGAATTTTTTTTTTCTTTTTTAAGCACCCATTTCGAAACTTTTAGAATCCTGTTTTATTGTACTGTAAATATGGCCTTCACATCTGAAAAATCTTTACATAGAATAAGTTATATTGAGAGCCAAATACATATGCTATGAAGAGACTGTTTATTATTTAACTACACAAAAAGAATGCAAGCTGTCAGTGCTTATGCTTTGCAGATTATAAGAAAGAAATGTGAGACAATTTTTTTCAGCTATTTTGCTTCTTAAATGGACAGCAGTCAATTGGAAAAGGAGGAAACAGGGCCTGCAACTCATCTTGGATGTCTGCAGTTACCTCATATGCAAAAATTTTTTACGTTCTTCATCCATAATAGCATAGACTCAGTGTTTTTTCCCTTCAGGTCTAACAGCCACGTACCGTCTCAAATATGATGCTCAGCGATCAAGATTAAAATCACTGTGTTTTAATGCAAACCGGGGTAGCTATTTGTTAAAAGCTATAGGGACTGGTTTTCCTAGAAGAGAAACCTGAAAACATAGCCCAGTTTGGGTAGTCGTGCGTAAGTTAAACTGCGACATTAAGTTCGCGTTGCATTTGAGGCAACCCCCTCCCAATTCCGAACCTCTCTTTTTTAAAAACGCATCCGAGTCCACAGAACACAAACCCACCCTGCCCACACTTCAGCCAGAAGCGGCAACTAAGCTGCAGCCTAATTCCCCTCCGGCTGTCGCAAAGGCACGGCAACTTTCATTTTGTGGCTCCCCAAGCCCCCCGGCAGCCGCAGGCAGCGGGCTCTGCCTGCCCGGAGCACCCGCTGACGGCCGGGGGAGGGCATCGGCAGGCACGGGGACCATTTTAACTCCTCCGGGCGCTGCTGCAGCAGGGCTGGCGTTCCCCAGCGGTCCCTCGGGAAAGCGAGCCCCGCGTCTCGCCCAGCAACGCTTCAAAATAGACCTTCTCCTTCAGCGGCGAAAACACACTTGGGGGAGGGCTGCGGGTGAGACACCGCACCGCCGCCTCTGCTGCCTCCGGGGAGGGGGCCCCTCGCCCGTCGTCGTCGTCGTCGTCCTCCCCCCCGCGCAGCCCACCGGCGCTGCCGGCCCGCGGCGGCAGGTGCCCGGGGCCGCCCGCGGCTCCCCCCGCCCGGCGCCTACCTGCGTCCGCGCCGCTCCGCTCCGCACCCGGGTGCTCAGCGCCGGCCGCCGCGCCCCGCCGCCGCCCTCGCCGCCGGAGACCAGCCGCAGGGGCCTGATGCTCTCTCGCTCCGCGAAGCGGCTCTCGCCCCGCCGCCCCGCTGTCGCCGCCGCCGCCGCCGGCCCGGCGCCTCCTGGGCAAGGGGAGAGGCACCCGTCACCCGGCTGCGCCCCTCGCCCCCCGGCGCGCAGGCTGGAGCGGGGGCTCCGTTCCCGCGGGGCTCCGCAGCGGCCCTCGGCGCAGCATCCCTCCCCCCCCCGTTCCTCCCCGCCGCCCCCGCCCCAAGCGCGGCGGCGCTGCCCCGCGGCCGCGACTCACCTGGGGCAGCGGGCAGGGCGCAGAGCGCCAGGGAGAGGAGGCAGGCGGCCGCCCGCATGGCGCTGCCCGCCGCCCCGCTCGCCGCCGTCCGCCGCCCCGGCTTCCGCCGCCGTGCGCCGCCGGCTCCGCGCCTGCACGGGGGAGGGAGAGAAGGGGGGGGGTGCTGCGGGGCCGCGGCTGCCGCGGGGCCCGGGCTGCCGAGCTCCGCCCCGCCGCCGCGCCGAGCCCCCTGCGAGGGAAGGAGATGGCGAGAGCCGGCGAGGCTCCCCGCAGAGCCCGCTCGGAAGAGGGAAGTGCTGGGAAATGTAGTCGTTCGCCAGGGCGCGAGGGGCCGGTGCGAGAGCGGCGGGGAAGCCCCGGAGCCGGGGGAGCGTCCGCCCCGCGGGGCGGCCGCGGTACCGCACCGGGCCGGGGCGAAGGGAGCCGCCGCTGCAAAACCGGCGGCCGCTGGCCCGCCCGCCGCGTCGGCTGACGGCGGGTGCCGCTGGGGGGGCGGCCGGGGCGGTTTCCCGCCCCACCTGCTCGGGCCGCCCCCGCCCCCCGCTGAGGGAGTCCTGCCCTCAGCCCCTCTGCCCTCCCTTCCGTGCCCCTCCTCGGAGCCAGCCGCCGTCCCCCTCCTCCGTGACCTTGTCTCCTCCTTTCTGAAATCTCCCTTCCTGCCCCGCTTTCTCCACTGGACCAACGCTCAAAGAGAGTTGAAGAGGAAGGACTACGACGCAGAATCGTTCATTTCGAGTTACGACGCGCTCCCCTGGGCTAAGCAAGAGGCAACAGCAAGGCCAAAGCAGGAGGCAGAGGGGTCGAGGAGTCCCCACCACGTCCGTCCCCCCAAAACCCCGAGGATTATCCTCCCTCAGCAGAGGGATGGCTGCATCTGCAGCCCAATTCTACACCCCCACCTACCGGGAAGCCGAGGGCAGCAGTACTGCCTCTCGGCACCGTACATCGCACCTTTCCTAACTACGTTTCTTTCTGAAAATGGGACAAGAGCGGCGGTCGCCCGAGGCTCCCCTTCCCCCACCGTTCTCCCGAGTGGCGGTGGGAAGGGCTGACTGCCACGGGCCGGGGTTAAGGTGAGTCGGGGGAGGAGGAGGAGGAGGAATGCCAGAGCAGCACAGCGGCAGATGCGGCTCGATGCCGACCCGTGGAAGAGAATTCGAGGTCACACTACCCGCGGCGGAGAGGTTTCACGCCAGTTACAAGCACGTCACGAAGGAGAAGGTGGAATCGCGGTAAATGGCGCTGAAAGCTGCTGCTCGTTATAGTCTGGAAGATGAAAAGAGCAACAACAACAAAAAATCTTTGTTTTCATAATCTTGAAACCACTATGCAGATCAATATTAATTGCATTGCTTGCACCGGCAACAGCCAGCACAGCTGACACCTCCATTTCTGCTCTTAGGAGCATTTCAGCCCGCCGGGCTGACTCCCGTGGGCTCGCCCACGGGGGGGACCGTGCTCCGGGCACGGCCATCAGCAGCCGCTGCCTGCCCTGGGGAGCCACCCGCCGGGGAAAGTCGGGGCTCCTGGCCTGATTTTTCTGTAGGTCTTACCTTACTTACATACATCAGCTCGTTAAGGCAAGCAATTAGAGAGTGAGTGGAGGAAATCCAGTTTTTCACCGTTTGTTTCCAGGATATGAAAAAACAGACAAAATGACAGTTCGACAAGCTGGGGATGGGAGCAAGACAGGCATTTTAAGGGCACAATACTGCATCTAGAAATATATATCAACTTTGTGCAGAAAGTGGCTAGCAAGTTTTGCTCTGTCCTGCTTACACTGCAGTCATACACTACAGGCAAGACAGAGTACTACCTCAAAGCATCCATTAAATCCTTGAGCGGTTCCTGAAACAGTGCACAACTAGCTTACAGAACTCTGCTGCAGGGTATCGAAAGGACCATGGGTGAAGTGGGTAAAGAAAATGAGAAAGTGCTATTTATAGAGAGAAAAATCAGTACTATAATACAATGTTTCAATCTTTTTTTCAAAAGTCATAAATCCTTACGTTTCAGGCTGCAGCCAATCTCTACAGTTATTTCAGTTAGACCAAACCATCCCCACTGGCACATTATTTCACAGCTTCTCGTGTCAGTATTTCTGTGAAAATTCATGCCGCTGGGTATTTATTACACCCATTGTGCAGTAGATACACAGTACAGTTACACACTCATTTCCTGGGTCAGTACATTATATATGTCATTTTCATCTTGCCATTACCATTGTCCAGAAACGCTGAGGGGTTTGGTGTCAATGTCACACATGGAGGGTTCACCAACCCAGCACCAGCCAAGGCACGGCTGCTTTAAGCTAATGACTACAAATGCAGAGTTTTATCCGGTCTGCAGGCTCAGGTGAGGCATGATGAGAGCAGCTTCATAAACACAGCATTTTCTTAGTATGCCAACTCTATTTTGGTCAAACTCATCACTGTTTTTAAGAATAATTTTAAAACTGCTTTTTGAAATACAGACAACTGATACAAAGATAAAGGCATTTTAAAAGTATGTGTGCTAGAAGTGATTAGCTCAAACAGTTCAAAAAGTTTTTATGCCCCTCTCCTTGCAAACTTCTCTTGTTTACATCTTTCTACCATTTGTCTAGGAAAACACTTCTATGATAAATAATGAAGATTAATTCAAAAGAGAAGGCTTAAATAAATTGCAGAAATCATCTATAACACACTGAAGGTTCTAAATCACGATGAAGGAAATCCTGATCTGCATATCTGAAGCCCCCTTTTATTGTACACATCAATTAGAAATGAGTGACTAGAAATGGATGATTTGACAGGCTTAATCCTTCAGAGAAATAATATTTTGATTTATTGATGGCTTTTCCATGTTCGTTTGGGAAATCAGGCAAGGAATGTTGAAATTCACTTCCTAGTCTTACCTCACTGGAAGCTCCTTGACCTTGCTCAGGACTACAGCAGATGGTCCACCTGTGAGCAAGGAGTTCTTTCACATCAAGGGGCAGATTTTTTCTTCTTCCAGCAAATCATAGAATATCTTACACTGGAAGGGACCCATAAGGATCATCGAGTCCAACTCCCTGCTCCTCGCAGGACTACCTAAAACTAAACCATATCATCCAGCCGCTCTTTGAACTCTGACAGGTTTGGTGCCATGACCACTTCCCCGCAGAGTCTGTTCCAGTGACTGACCACCCTCTCAGTGAAGAACCTTTTCCTAATGTCGAATCTGAACTTCCCCTGACGCAGCTTCATTCCATTTCCTTGTGTCCTGTTGCTGGTCACCAGACAGAGGAGATCAGCACCTCCCCTACTGCTGCCCTCCTTGGGGAAGTTGTAGACTGCGATGAGGTCACCCCTCAGCCTTATCTTCTCCAAGCTGAACAAACCAAGTGACCTCAGTCGCTCCTCCTAAGTCCTGCCCTCGAGACCTTCCACCGTCTTGGTGTCCCTCCTCTGGACACACTCTAATAGTTTGATGTCCTTCTTGTATTAAGGCGCCCAAAGAAAGTGGTGTTTGCAAATGAAGGCCAACTTTCCAACATTCCTTCTCTTGCCAGTTAAGATTCTATGGAATTTTATTACACTGAAAATTCAGGCCAGTTCTTTTTTAAATGAGCAATAACAGCTCTACCCTATGTCGCAACAGGTCTTCACGACTTGCCAAACATAACAAGCATATTCTCTATGACTATCTGAACCACAGTTGCAGAAAAAATGAAGCCTAAAAAACATATGCCAATATTTCAAAGGATCAGGAGAAAGAAAGTGAAAAAAATGTGATTTGTAAGTAGATATTCAGCTTTTGATTTACCATAGGTATTCCAAAGATTATTTTTGAACCATGATTAATTACAAGTCATAATTTAACCCTCTAAATTTAACATCCAAGTGTTACTTCTCTCCTTTCCACAGAAAATAAGAAAGATACATGGACTAAACAGCTCTGTTGACATTGTACTTCTGATTTATTTGGGGTATTCTTGAAAATTACCTCCCAGTTGTACAACTTAAACTTTGCTGTAATCACTATGATAAGTAGTAATGACCGCAGTCATGATTTACAACTTTAAACTGCCTAAAGTTCTGAAGAAATTAGCCTACTCTGAAATGCTGAAAGAGTAACACATTTTTAAATGCTAAAAAACCTACAGAAATTGCTTTGTATTTTTATAATTTTAATAAAATCTAAATTTTCTGCTTTGAGGAATATACAATGGAGCCTTGTGTATGCATAGACATGACAGAAAAATAACATTGACTCCAATTACAGAACATTACAGCAACTTAATACTGTGGAAAGTGTGACTCTTCTCCCCACACACAACAACTTTTGTTCTCTCAAATATAATAGATTGTAACTGAAATCTAGGGCACTTTTTAACAAACACATTCTCAGTGGTCAATATTCAATCATGATTTAAGTTTATAAAAAACATATTAAGATTTTTCCTGATAAAAGGGAGATCTATTAATATTTTGTAATTGTCTCTATTCATCTGGCCACCTATTACCATAAGGGTACTGCCCTAAATGTTTCCATGTGAAAAACACATTTACATTCTGAATACATGGTAATTAAATTTTCTTGTAGCAGTACCAGTTACATGTCCAATTACAGTCAACAGTGCATTTTTGACTGCATGGTTGTACAGCAGTGACCTTTTTGACTAATGGACATAAAAACATTTGACTCTGCTGGTTATTTAGTTCAGAGCATGAATATTTCCTCGAAACAGGAAGCATGTGCAATTGTAATCTAAATATAGACCACGTCGTACAGAATCCGTTTTGACATTAAACTGGAGGTACAGCCTGGTCTGGAGCACTGCACTGGCCGTTCCCAGCGAGGACATTGCAAGGTTCAGAGAAAGACAATGAAAGATTGGGATTGTTGGGATTGTTCAGGATGGCGATGAACAGACAGGAACACAATAAAACGTCATATAGGTGGTACAGGGAAAGTAAGCTGGTGCCTTCTGTTCTTCCAGCAGCGTGGTACATGAATAAGAAGACAGTCAATCCAATTAAAACCTAGTAAATTCAAAGCTGATAAGAAGAAATATGCTTTCATTCAGCAAGTAGTCCCTTGAAGTCTTTACTTGGGCTGTACTTTCTAATTACTTTCAAAATTCTCAGTGTCAAGAGGGACAGGATGTTCTTATGGTATGGACTGGAAGAACAACTGGACCTGCAGCAATGAACAACCAGTTTTGGAAAAAAGTGCTTCAGGCTTTGTCCAGTTTTTTTCATTCCAAGTTTACAAACAGCATTTTTTTGCTCAGGGGTGTCATCCTGCATCTAGTCCTTGTGCAGGATCCTTTTTGCACTTCTGGGACTGCTGCTCACCACTCTTGGAAATAAGAGATTGGGCTGGGTAACTACAAGTATGGTTTAGTATTGGCAGTTTCTCAGAAAAATCTGGTGGTGTAAAGAAAGCTAAGGTTTTTATTTGTCAAATAAAAAAGAATCATTTGGCTCAGTGGCAGGTGGTGTGGAAATCAAGGCACCAGTAAAGTAAAAAAAATGTTCAGAGATCCTATGTATGTTTTGCAACATTACAAAACTTGCATTCCCTTGGGAACTTCCAGGTTAGATCTTCTGTAGTAACCCCTAAAGTATGTCAGGCAAGTTAGTTGCTAAAATTATCTTCAGAAAGAAGATAAACAGCTACTCAGCTAAACCAGCCTGAATGCAGGATACAGGATGAGATTCGTGCCTCTTTCTGTGGCCAGAAGACTTTCCTTTTCCAAGGGCCATGAAGTTTCTGAGGCCCAAGTGCCCTGCTTGCAGACCTTGCACCAGAAAGCTGAACCCCCCGTGACATCTGCTGGTGTGCCCGCACCTGAAATGTGCGAGACCCGCGTCCAAACTCCTACTCTGCCTGGTGGTTTCAACCACAGAATTGACTACCATTGTTTGACAATTGACTTCCATGGCATGGCTCTCAGCCTCCATTCTACTGGACTACCATGTTGCAAAACTGTTCCGAAGGTCACAGAGGAAGCCTGGGTTTTAAAGCCCAGCTATCTACATACTCGTAGAATATTGGAGACACTGAATCTTGAAGTGAGATCCCCCCCTCAACTCAAAAAAAGAAAAAAAAAAATAAAAGGGAAAAAATGGATTAAGTCTGACAGCCACCCAAATCTACAGCTGCTTTATCCCAAATGAAATTGGACTTCACCCAAACACCTGCATTGCATCCCAAATCTTTTTATGGTGCTATATCTGGGACGCTCAGCATTTATTTTGGATAGCTGCATTCTCTAAAGTGAATACACTGTTGAATATGAGAAGCCAAACAGTAACATTTACAGAATGCATGGTAAAAAAAGAAATGAAATATTCATCTCATATCACATTCAGAGATATTAATCTGGTTAATGAACTCAGTTCACACTTACCATCACTCTGCTACAGGTATCAATGGTGACATTATTACTGGTTGGTATTACCAATGGTATTTACCTTTACTTATGCTTGCATTTGATAGCATAAACAATCTCCTTACGTGGTCCAGAGGACTACTTGTGCTAAGAAATAAATTTTGGCATTCAGTTTCTAGTCCACCTACATACATTCTGTGTAAATAAGCTGTACAATTGCTCAGGATCAATTGGCTGCTAAAATTTCCCCTCATTTGTCTTCAAGAGTGGGGATTAGAGGCATATAGAGGTTACAGCTAAATTTGAGTGGCAGTAAAGCACTTGAAAGAAAATAGCTTATTTTTCAGAAAAATATTTTCATGAGATGAAACACAATAGCAAAAATAAGAGGGATAAAGGGGACTCCATCTCCTGCTGTGATGCAGGTAACATCCAAACTACTTGGTCACCCAAGAAGGATATGAACACTTGTTCACACTTGTAGTTTTATTTTACACTCCGCTGTTTCAGGAATTTCCCATAATTCTTAATATAATCTATTTGCATGTCTCAGATATGGAGCATCTACAGAATGAACTAGGGCAAGGAAGTGATTTCCAGCTTTGGGTAGACTCGGTGTAAGACCAAGATAGACTCTGACTTGATGCTACTGTGGTATCAAATATCAACGTGATCCAAAAGCCCAGTGTGGGGAGCCTTTATCAGCCAACAGCCCAGAGGTCACACGGACCATATAGCTCACAAAGATTCCCCAACTGGGGGGTGCAGGGGGATTCATATTTTCATCCCATGTCCACATACCCCACTGTAACTACATCAATTAGAGCAGCAACTATTTCTTCATCATTCCTGCACTCAGGAGCCTGCCACCAGAGTTTCACAGACACCATCACCACTTACATCAGCTGAGTCCTTCAGAGCTGAGGCTCTTCAGAGAGCAGGATGAAGGCACACCCCCTCCCCCCAGGTGCATCTAAGGAGTGATATACCTTGCAGTCCTATAGGCTGTAAAATAACACAGAACAATGATAGCTTGAATGGATAACTGAAGCGTGCCATTTCATGGCAAGTTTGAGGTGGAACACAGATTCAATCACCTCGATGCACGCTGGCAAGCCCTGAAGGACAGAACGGATGCTAACGCACTCGGTGCTCCTCAGGCTGTAACTACCTTTCCCCCAACTCCAAAGGGGAACGCTGGCTTTTCAGTCACCTCCCTGTCACTGTGTGTGAAGTGTTCTGTAGTCAGATGTCGGGCAAGAGAGATTATTGTTGAAGATCCCGCTACTGAGCCTAGGGCTTACCTGAGTGCATGAAACTCAGAAATCATTGCAGAACTGGCTTACGTGTGTGTGGTTTTGAAGTCACTAATCCCCACGAGTATCTGTCTATATGTACACCCATACACATGTGCACACACAGGCAGAAGCATTCCCAGCCCTTGGGAACTCTATCCTCTCAGCCACACTACAAATTTACCTGAAGAGAAACAACATTTCTGTTCCAGATAAACAGATGCCGTGCAGCGAAGTCATACGCAGTGGTTGGGCATCCACTGCAAAGATACCAAACCAAAGTTGGTGTAGGTGTAACCAAAGCAAAACACTACTTCTTCTAATGCTTTGTTTCTAAAAGCAGATTTCAACAACCTGTCTGTCTTTTGATGTTGTTACTACCATCCCAACTTCGCACTGGGTAGCTACAGTTTCCATGTTAAAAAGTCTTTACTGAAAATCACTTTGCTCTCTCCCATAGCACTGAAACAAAGTGGGTCTGAACAGGTCAGTTACAACTCATCCCTACGCTGAAGTACCAAACCAGGACAGTGTCTGCACAGGCTTTCAGTAATGGTTGTGTGTGTGTGCATGCACATGCCTTCTATTTTAACATTTCAAAGATTATGATAAAACAGTTCACATCCCCAGAAATGTGCTTGCCACACCTATAAAAGAGAAACAATGAAGGCTACTAAGTCACAGGATAATCACTTAGAGTACTTCATAATGTAAAAGTCTAGGGGATTTTTTCAATCAGCCTTTAAAATGAAGTGATGTCTGTCATACACAAGGGTTAAAGCTTTCACTTTTTTGTAACAGTCAAAACTTGTGTGCTTCATTATAATTTTGAATCCCACACTGAGTATAAAAGTGTATGCTGCAGACAGTATGGGAACATAGCTCCAAGTTTCTCTAACCATCACAAAAAGGGAGCAACAGTTAGTATACTAACAACTGATTTTCAATAGAATATAAAACTTAACTTCACCAGCTTCTCAGATTCAATGAAAGCAAGACAATAAAAAAAACCCCAACAATGAAGTGCAATAGTAGAAATTTGTGTACCTATGAAGGAGTTCAAACTGTAATTATGTAGTTATCACAAAGATGTACTTACAGAAAAAATGCACTTCTAATGCTAAACCTTTATTCTAGTGACTACAGAGGTGCTTGTGGTAGTGGTTTGAACTGTTTGACATGGCAGAATCCCTGCCACGTATTTTGAAAATATTAATTCTCTTATCTGGGAGGAAGTCAAGACAGACAGACAAATGTTTTAGTAACTAGCCTTCCATATTTAATTTTTTCAAATAGTAATACAATTCCTTTTAAATTTTTGTAAAAATATTTTTTTAAAAAAAAAAAAACAAGCTTGAAAGATAATAAAGGCATGAAAATCACACACAACATGGTGAATAAACCTGTTTTAGAAATAGTCAATAGGCTTACTATGGCTTGTGACGCTATCTAAACATACTACATACAAAGGGGACTCAACACACACTAATGTCACTAGTCATCTGTAAACAAAGTCTACATCATGACTAAAAGTGCTTTTTGCAACCAGTAGCAGTGATTCTCCTACCTTGTTCTGCTTTACCATGAGTAGTCTTCATATTCTAATGACAAACCTCTGAATTTTTTTCCCCTTGAGATTCTAAAGCCAGATTCTAATGTGTTTAAATCTCCTCTTTACAGTGCCTGTTGACCTAACAAGTTCTAACATTGCATCTCATCACATGCAAAACATACACACTGGTTATCTGATGAGTAGATTTACTAACATTGACTACCTCTCACCTTAATGTTCAACTATTGCAATAATCTTTATGTATATAAATAACCATGCATATACATCCCAGTCAGATGGAGGCCACCACACCAACTAAAGAGTATGTGTCTTGGGGGCAGGAGAAGGGAGATGTCCCCAAGATACCTACTGACAGATTGTTGCAATGTGTTCGGGGAAAAATGCAAGTTTTTGTTAGACTTTACTTTAGTACGGAACAAAAAAGCTAGAACAGAAAACAAAACAAAAAAACCACTCACCCACAAAAACATTCTCAAGAGAAGAAAAATGGACACTTGTTCCTAAAATAGACTCATTGCATGAGAAAGCAATCCTATCATTAAAGCGTTACTCAGAATGAAGAACAAAGTAATTGCTTCAACATTCTACTTTAAAGCCCCATTCCTAAAACACTATATATTGGTAAATTACAGGCAAAATATATATAGACATACATATTCAAGATCAACTCCTTTTTAAAATGTTAATTTTGCTCATTTCTGTAATGGCTTTCTATACAGTTTTCTTGATGTGAATACCGATCAGAAGAAACTATGAATCAAGTCAGAAGTGACCAGCAAGACAGAGAGACCAAAAGCAGTTCTTACCAGACTGTACAGGCAATTATAGGAACAGTAGAATAAAGAACGTCACCTTTATGGTGACAGCAACACCCTAAGCAGCTACTTTCATCATTAAACTTCCAATTCACATTCTCTTTGAAAGAAAGTAATTTTATGTCATTTTCCTCACCCATTCCTGCACACCAAGCTTTACATACTCCTTGTAGAAAATATCCTATAAAGGACAGACAATAATATGCCACAACTGAAAGCACTTTAACCATAAGAACACTGACAGAGTAAGTTTGACAATACTAAATGGACAAGAAATAAAAATGTAAACAAGTAATTTATGCAAAAATTAATGACAGTAATTTCTGCTGGTTTAGATCTCTTATATAACCTTAAGACACTTACATTTATTAATAAAGCTTTGCAATTACCTCCTGTAAATACATACTCATGCCCTGCACTGATTTAGAGTTACGGAATTTCTGAAAGAGATCAGCTCTGGTAAAGATTCAAAGTATTAAAAGTCTTCCTAGTTCTCACTTGTGGCTTTGCCTTTGAGTAATCTAGTCAGACAGGCTAGCTACTCTGAAAGAAAGAAAGGAAAAAAAAAATTCAAACAAATTACCTAAGTCAATCAGAAACCTGTTGGCTGTTTTGTTGTCGTTGTTGCTGCTGTTGATGTGTTTGGGTTTTTTTAAAGAAAAATTAAAGTATACATCTACTACTTTCCTACTGGCTCAAAGACACAATAGAGCTAGTTTTAGTCTAAAAAAATAAATTATGTCAGAGTAGCCAAAAAATACATGCTTTCCTAAACCTATTTCTTTGTGATTACACAGGTTGAGACAATTTCAGCAGAAGAAATATTAGGAAAGCAAATGACTTTTTTCTGCATTCTCTAATAAAGCAGCAGCAGAAGGAAGGGAAGCAACCAATCCCCACAAAACATCAGTAGTGTGCAAGTAATGGACTGCCTTATTTACAATGGAACATCCAGTTATTTATAATGTGGTTATTTAGAACCTACTATAATCAATGACTTTAGAAAATTATTCTATCCAAAGGCAGCTACATCATGCTTACTGGTTTTACCTAGCAATTAATTTAACCCCAAATCTGGGGTCAGAGCCTTTTACTAGCTGTGATAAAGCAGTACCTTTTAAGAAAAAAAACCACAAAACCAAAACACCTTATTTTTATTTTTCATATTTACATATACAGAAGTTTTTGCATTAAAAAACTTGAAAACCAAACCATCTGTACATATGATACAGCCATTAAAGTCTCCATGAATAAAATCTGAAATTTGCAAGTTTGTCTGAAAATCATTATCTTAAATAAAGCAGCATTAAAACCCAACAAATGGGGATGAGGATGAAGAGGAAAATAATGACCACATAACATTTGTATTCTGCCCTTCCCATGTATCTTTTATGCTAGTTAAATCTGAAAATCCACCAAATTCTGAGTTTCTTTCACTTGTCTGAAATAATTCCAGTAGGGCCTGCACTGGTGAGCTACAAGAACTTCTCTTCTCTTCAGGAACACACAGTCCATCTGTATACTTTACACACAACTCCATATTCTGTTTCCGGGTTTCTCTTTTATTTCTTCCCAAGTAAAGCTTCACTTTTCTGTGCAGCTTTCCAGATGGTGAACTGTGTGCAGTGCTGGCAGCCAATTCATTAAGTTCTTTGTTCACAGCAGTATCAGATACCCCAGCCTCCAGAACTACATTGTGCTGTATCTGTTGATGATTATCACATAAATCACGATGTTTCTTGACAAACGTAGGATTGGCATCTGTTTTTTTCAAACACTTTGCTGGTAGAATTACTGCATTATTTAATTTTCGTTTTGGCTGTGATAGGTTTTTGTCTTTTTCACTAAAATCTGCAACTTGAGTATGAGAATATAAAGTACATGTGCCTTCCTGAAAATACTGTAAATGCTTTTTATTTACTTCTGGTTCCAGTATTTCTTTACTGAATGGCTCATAAGCTTGAGACAAGTTCTCCGTGTATGCTTTGCCGTCCTTCCAAGGGGGTGGTTGTATGAAATTTGATGATACAGTCTCTCTTAAGTCTGCAGCACAGGAGCAATCAGTTCTAGTATTTTCATCATTATTTCTCAGCTTACTTTTTAGTTCTGAAGGTTGTGACAGGTGACAAAAAAGAACTGAACAGATAGATCCAGAAATAGGGGTAGGTATTGGCACAGAATTTATTTGTACTTCTGCAGGCTGGCGATCCAGTTTGAGCGCCCGCATTGCTGTATCCTTCCACGAGTAACTTTTCAATGAAACGCGCTGCCTTTTCAGTCGTTCTTTCAGCTCATCTGGTCTAGTTATCTTTCCAATAATAGGCGAAAAATATCCTGTACTACATTTTGTCCTACAATGAAATAGTTTAAAATTATTAAAAAACACTTGAAAAAACATGGGTGACATAACTCTATATGCAACTGATTCCAGAAGAGCAACCAAACTGGCAAAGCAATTTTTGTTTTTACTTTTAAAGGAAAGATACATTTAGGGTAGCAACACACTATTTTTACAGGAACAGAGTGCCTTATATTTGAATTCAATGTTCTTTATTGATTTCTACAGCTCATAAAATTGTTCTAAAAATACACAAAGTAGTCTAGTGTTTCAGTAAACCTCAGTTCACAGTGGTATTAAGAACAAAAAAAGTTAATGAATATAATGCAATGACTGTAAATACTTACAAATATTCTATATGTACACATAAAATTAGTGTAATTATATACAATTTTCTTGACATAGTATTTCAAACCTAACCACTCTGAGTATTATTAAATCACAAATGGAATAAAGGCTTGCCTTCATTAGGCTATCAGCTGTTTGACTCTATTTGCATTTCCTTTGATTTCACTAACAGTATTTTTATTTCTTCAATACTTTTTTTTTTTTTAATGAGAAAGTTATTCCTTATCTCCAAACTCATTTGCAAAATATCAGAGCCATCTTGAACCGAGTTCCTGTTCCAAGTAACAAAGACACTGGTGCCTACAGTCCAAGACATGGAACAAGTCATTCTCACCCATTTAAGCTTTCGAGCTATGAAGAAGAAAGGAAAATTTGCTTTCTTCATCCAGCACAAGCAGGACAGAAGCTAAGAGGCTTAGAGTATAGATAGGAAGATCTAGAGTTTTTCCACTGGTAAGGAGATCAGATTGACTGAGGGGGATATCATTTGCTGTCCTTAGGCTACTAACAATGACAGAAAGTTTTTAGAGCAAGATGTCCAGACATTGCTTCCTTCTGTCAGCAATATTTTAGTACAGTATATCTTGCTTTACTGAAGCTGAAGGATAAGCAGGACAACTTTTGGCAATACCTTTCAGTCACATTTTCCTGTGATGCCATCCGCACTTTTAATTTTTTTTATCTTTTTCCCCCTAATTTCTGCTTTATAGAACTGATTTGCCAGGTACCACTGTACTGAAAATTTCAGTGATTTACTTCAGACTGAAAAACATGAATTTATTCTGTACCAGATCCAGAATTTCAGAATTAAGTATCTTTTATGTTCAATGTCTTAACTCACAGAGCCTTTAAAATTTAGAACATGTAACTTACCTTTTTATTTTTTTTGCATCATCTTTGTATTCGACAAACTCATAAACAAACTTGGAGATTATATCATCAACAACTTGATACTGTGTGCTTTGTGCAAAATTTTGGTGCTGTTCACTTTCAAGATGCTAGAATTAAAAGAAAAAACATGAAACAAATCTAATACTACATATATGAATATACAAGTCAACAGTATGATATGGAGCAGTATGTAAATATCATTAATTTACTACCAGTGTCTCTGAGACATGAACTACTAGTGCCTTCAGCTTCATACACAGCAGCAGCAATCAAGAATTAAAAGCTACAAGGGAAAAAAATACCCACCTGCTGCTTTTTAGGACATACATTCAGAAAATCTTTTAAGATAAAAAAAAATACATTAAACTAGTAAGTAGAAATCACTGTTGATATCACACTTGAGATACGACTGTATCAAAGCATATACTTGACATTTCACATACTGCTTGCAGATCTTCATATTTCTTCCCACAACATTCACAATATCCTCTCTTTTTTTTGTCCTTCTGAGGGAGCTGAACAGGAGCTCCACAGTCCTTGTCACTATTGATTTTGTTTCTGTTAACAGAAAAGATATATTAATGAGTCTCAAATATGGAGCTGAGCTCTAGATTTGTCTCTCACAGTATGTTCATTCTTATTCACTTAAAAAAAATTAAAAACCCTCCTTTATTTCCCCTCAAACTATTTACATTGTGTTAGTCAACGCTTAGGAAAAACAAAGTGAAAAACTATGCATTAATTAAAAAAAAAATATTTACTGCAAGAAGACAGACAGACCCAGTGGAACTATATGTAAGCATAAAACAGATGTACTACTATCACTGTCTCAGAATAAACAATGCAAAATTGCTAAACAAAAAAATCTCACTTGACAAATCAAAGGACATATTGAGATCTCTGTGCATAGCTGATAAAAGAAAAGGTTTGATAAAATCAGAAAAAAAAGAAAAAAGCCTTCTAACATCTCATCAACTGTCAGTATTTTTGATGCCAAGAAAACACACAACAAAAACACTTGGTCTAACACATGACCTCTCATTCTTTTGTAAAAGTAAAGAACAGTCATATTTGTTGGTTATACACAGGTTTTGAATATGCTGACCAAATACCATTTTGTCCCGTTTTTCTACATACAGGCTAAGTGTAAATCAAAGGAAATTAATCTCAAGTTCTTCCTGGACATTAAAACACAAAGAGGTTTTCAATAGCTGCTCTGTGACCTTCAGAGTCCTCATCTGGGAAGAGCTGTTTGCTGCAACTCACTATTAAACCACCTAAGAATATATGCTAGCAGTAAAGCAAAACCACCAATTTCTACTTCCCTTTTACTTCAGAAGAATAGTGCCATCTCCCTGTCTAGCCAAAAATCATTCTGACAGACTTTACCAAGTATTGGCATAGATGTAAGCTCAGGACTTTACACCAAAAAAAAACCTGTCCTGAAAAATCTTTAACTTACAAAGCATAGCAATGTATTGCTCAGCATAATAAGGGTACACTGCTTTCAACAATCACTTTCAATCAACAACTCTAAATTGGTAACACCTACTCCAGCATTTGTTTGGTTCCATAGGATACCTTCCACCTAACTGTGTACTTTCACCATTAGCCCTTTCAGCTTCCCTTTTTAGGGAAAAGTAAAAATGTAAAAATCAGAGAACCACTAAAGCAGAGTAAGCCACAGAATTTATCATCTGAAGTTTGAATGTCTGCAGCTCTTGCCCAATGCAGAAGCAAGTAGAATTGACAACTTTGCTTCAACAAGCTTTTCTCCCAGATAAAGATAAAACAAGTGAGCACTCCTCTTTCTCTCTCCTAAAACTGACATTCCTCACATTTGCCTGCCGAGTATGAAATAATCTCTATTATTCTAAATATCTCTTTGCCATGTGCCAACCTGAAAGATTAAATAGGAATATTCATTCAAACATAACTCCTGAAATTTTTAATATATCATATTCCTTAATCCATATAAATGGAAATAATGCCCTTTTTTTTAATGCTTTTAAAAGAATGGCCCTTTCTAACCCCCTCTGAAAAGGCACCATCAGAAGTTTCATTGCAATTAAAAAAAATAAATTAAAAAAATAAAATAAAATTCATCATGTGAACATCAGCTGAAAACCTCCAGCACTATAATAATTGAATAATAGTGAAGACTGGACAGAACCTGAACAGTGGAGAAGCTGTTTTATAAAGAAAACAAGTATCACACCTAAATAAGTCTCAGAAAAGCAAGGACAGAAAAGCACTAAAAGTTACTAGATACAGAAAATTCCAAGCAAAGCTACCTTTCACCTAAATATCTTTAGTCTCTCACGTGAAGCAATTTTAGAAGTCAACGAAAGTATCATGAATACTCCAGATATGCTAGGTAAAAGAAATTCAAAACAATAGTTTGACTCATCAAAAACAAGATAATTAAGACTCCTAAGTAGTTTCAAATCATAAAATTGATTTACCAAAATTTCTAACTGCATCTGGAGTGCTCAAATAGAGCCTGAATTGCAAAGTGTATCATATAAACACTTGCTGTAAGACCAACTGCAATTCTACTGGGCAGCTGACACCCACTTTTCATCGCTGAAGAGTTGAAGCAGTATTTGCAGAGTCTAATTTCTATAAATTCGACTTTATCAACAACGTGCACTCTTTATCAACGATTTTGCACTATAACCGAATATCACTGTTTTGAATTTTTTTAACTGCCTACTTCAGCATTATACTGACAAATATCAAAATAAGTCTTAAGAAATCCGCTTGCTGTAAAATACTTACTGGATGGCATCCAAGATGAGGACAAAGAAGAAACCAGTGGCAGAAAGGAAAAAAATATCTTATGCTGACCCACAGTGATAGCAGAAGGCCGCATTTTTGGATGTATGCATCTGTATGTCCAAAAAAAGGACTAAAGACAGGATAAAGAGGGTACAGAAAGATAGACAAGACACCAAGAGTTACAGTGCAGCAAATACATCAGCTGAGACATGGCTAGTAGTATTAAATATCACACAAGATTAGAAGAAAAACAATTATTTTAGAAAACAATTACTTTAGAATTACTTTAGAGAACTGCCCTCGTCTCTGTCCACACCTCAATGACAAGTTTTCAACAAACCTTTGCTTAGGCTGAGTTTGCTTTTGACCAGAAGGATGCTTCTTATCCACCTCAAATGGACTATATGGTTTTGGAACACAGTAGTTCAGAACTGGAAAACTGTGTAACTGCAGATAAAATGGTCGGTAGTGGCTGTATTGCACAAAACAAGGGCGTTAGACCAATCAGAAATGGAAAAAGGAGTTTATAGCACAAATTACAATCAGGTCAAAAATCTTGGAAAAGTGTTTCTCTTTTACATACAACATACACAAGAATGCTAAGCAGATAAATATCCTAGAATAACTCATTCCTTCCTTCCTATAAACTTGATACTTTCTCAAAATAGATTTGCCTTGAGTTTCCATAGTTGTCTCACACATTACCCGAGGTACGGCTTTCACACCTATTTATTGTTGAGAGTTGGGTAACCACTAAAACTAAGAACAATTTGGACAATGGTGCATACTGTGAGAAGTAGCTATAGCAGTTCCTAACATCTGATGCGTTAATTTTTTTTTCCATTTTCTTCCTTTTTGAAAAAATTTAATCAATTCACCATTCGAAACATAAAACTGATCTTCTAATTTTCCAAAAAGATCATTTTCCTGTACACCACTGTACTTGGAGAGACATTAGAACCAGCAACCCTACCAATGCTCTGAGTATATTAAAAATGTTTAAAATATAGCACACCAAAGGTTTACATACTGAATCATTTGGCTGAAATGCTGATGCCAGAGTTCAGTCTGACTTTTTTCTCCACACTACTATTGTAAGCTACCCAGGCAGAAAAAAAGAGCAAGTCTGGAAAACACAATAAGGACAGCTAAGCATCTTGTTCTGCTTCTGAACTGTTATTTATGTTGCCTAAACTTTTAAACATTTAAAAAACATTGTTTATGCTACATAAACATTTAAAAGTGTTTCAGGTGTTTAGTATCCAGCTACATTCAGAAGTGAAATTCACACATATTTCATATATGAATTTCTTGTACTTACAACCATGTTTGTCCAATTCTCCCCACTATCCTGTCCTTCATACCTATTACACCAACTACCAGTGTAAGACCAGGTTTAGATCTCTTTTTAATACAGGTAAGTGTCAAAGAAATCAGGTCAAAGAATTTGGAGCTTATAAACTCATCATAAAGCAGAAATTAGTTAAGAATTTAAAGGCACAAAACATGCTGTGAAGAATTGCACTTTTTTATATTCATTGTTCTCTCAATTTCTGGCAAACTGGTACTTCCTTACACAACCAGGTCTGATCGATTACAGGACCAGAAAGATGTGAAAATTTTAAAGGGTGAAAGTATCAGATCTCATGCTACTGTGAATACTGAAAATCAGATTAATAGTTTTGGTTGGTTTTAAACCTAATTTCAAGGGATGATTTTAACTATAACAACTTCCCCTTCCTTACATCTAAACAGTCTCTGCAGGAGATGAACGTTATTGAGTTGGGACTACAGGACTAGAATTTAGTATACAAAGTTTTATTGGCCTTTTAGGCTACAGGATTTGGATCTAAGAAACGATGCCAAGGTTCTAAGCTTCCAACTTTCCACTTCCATTACCTATTGCAAATATTCACTACTATACTACTACTTGCTCAATCTCATTCAGTTGCTAAACACACAGTACCTATCTGGAGCATGCAGAGATGAAAATTTTCTGTCTTACTATAAGAGGACAGTATGTCTGGCATCTGAAGTCAGGAAGTTGAAGGAAATTGAAATCTGAAGGCCACTTCCTCAAGGCATACTAAATGTTTCCGAATTACTCAGTTTGAGAACAACAGTATTGAATGCATGAAGAGAACACTTACCGACTTCTATCTTCCACCTTGACAAATGGATTTTTCAGTCTACCTGCTCAAGGGGTGAGAAAAGGAAATTAAGAGAAATACTTTTCTTCATTCAGCAAGTTACACCAGTAGCTGAATAAAAAAGCAGACATTATTTTAGAACTCATTATGTACATGTTTTGACAAACTCTTGATTTCTATGAAGTTTTTCTACATGCTTTTCTTAGACACACAAATTAGAATACAGCAGCACAACTGACCAGATAAGAACTGTAGTATGTTTTTAAGCATGCAGAAAATAAGGCAAAACAGAAACCTCAACAAACATTGAAATACTTACTTCTTGACTTTTGAACAGTAACTTGTTTTCCCTATTGAAAAAAAGAGAGAAAGTATAAAATCCCTGTGAATATTATTCTGCAGTTTACTTAAAGATTTCACTGTAGCTAATTTTAAGTTATGAGTGTCTCCCGGTGTTAATCATGACTTCGTACACAGTCACCATAAATTTTGCAGGAAACTAAGCTCATTAGTACTTCAGAAATATGGTGACATGTTTCCCAAAGAAATATTTCCACACCGCAAAAAAAGAAGTGTTCTCATTGCGACATTTCAATTTTTCCTAAAACCAAAACCAAACAAAAACCCCACAAAGGTAAATTTATACACTTATTCTCTCTCCTCCCCCAAAATACCTTGCCATGGTTGAAAGCTGATTCTTAAATACGGATAACATTTTTACAACACTTTATAAATGCTAATTAACTACAAGCTACAAAATGCCACCAAAACCTGCAGAGAGCAACATTCTCCAGTTAAAACAATTCTTCTCATTCAAATGGATTTACACAGGTTGGGTTTTTTTTAGTTTTTTTTTTTTTCAATCAAGATTAAAAATAAAAGGATTAGTTTGTCTTCAGAAAAGAGTAAAGTCTACTACACTCAAGCATCAACTGTTAGCTGTAATTGATTCTGGTAAAGGTAAAAACTCGTATTTTACACTACTTGCAAAAAAACCCCACCCTGCTACCCACGAACACTGATACACTGATGATTTAACAGAAGATTTCATGAGGCCTCAATAATTAGCCAATATTGCATTCTGAAACAACATAACATACACTAGATGGTATGTTTCCATTTACTTATCACAGACCTCCACCTGGACTAGAGAATTGTACAACTTCAGGTGTTTAATTTAAATTACAGAGCAACTGCAGATGGAACGCACAAGCAGCTAAAACAGTTTTCAGTGTCTCACTATGTCATACACTAAAATCTAGAGAAATTGGGATTTTCACATGCCACCTGCACATTACTGGCAGAATAGCTCAAAGATACTTTATGCTAGTTCTTTAAAAGACTAGGAAGGAAAAGATGCAGAGTTGAGCAACTGACACAGATACCCTAGAGACAGCTTCTTCAGGAAATGTAACTGTGATTCTTCAAAATGGTCCATCAAAAGGAAAGGGTTTCTAATCACTGTGTCAAAGGAGAAATTATACAAGGCAACTTAACCACAATCTACATCATACTAAAACTAAGCTACTGGTTTTTTTATTATTTATTATTTTTGAGGCAGGCAGAATGGAAATTTCAGACAGTTCAGTACTTCTGATTCTTAGATATTCTTTGCGAGAGCAAAGTTCTACAAATGATTTAATCAATGCTCCTATGGCATTTATTTTTTAATAATGCTGAAATGTGTATCTAATACTTTCCAATTTTCAAAGTTGGGTTTTAAATCAGTTTATAAAACATAGTGGTCTGTGAAAAACTGAACACGAGCAAGACTTTATTAAAATAAAATTTGTAAGCTTCACAGTAGGTTAAGTACACCTGTGTTTTCTCAGTTAATGAAAGAAATGGCATTTTCACAAATGGCAAAGAGCCACTTACCACATCTTTAAAAGAATTGCCTGCTCTTTTGATTAGGTAGAGCTCCTTTTTCTTTTGTTCAATGTAATTCTTAACATCTGGCAAAAAGAGGGAGAGTAATACTCAGCTGAGTTTATTTTTGTATCTTTAAACTGATTTGTCATTTTAAATATTTTTAATTCAACAAAAGAATAATTAAATGAATGTTACACATTCAAGTTAGGCTTCATCAAACAAAAATATTTACCGTCAATATGAAGTACCTTCACTCCCCAACTCAAAGCATTGGATAGTATACTACCAGAGGGGATTAAGTCCTGCAAACAATAAATTGTATCAATAATTTTAAGCAATACATAGTAGATTACGTAAAATAATTACAAATACATTACAACATGTAATATGAAAAGCTGAGATCAAAGCTCAAAAAAGATGCTTTGCTTCTTGCCAAAAGACTATCGCTCTCCTCAACTGACTTTTCCATCTCCGTGTCACAGCACTTCACCATCAAAAGATTATATTTAACCTTTCATAAAGCCAAAAGTGTTCTCTACTGTCACATTTTATACTAAGATTTGAAGACAGGGAATTTATACATTTACTTTAACTTCATGAGCACCTCTCAAATGCTAGCTATATTAGCAATCCTGATAAATTATAATACTGGTCATAAGATTCCACAGACTTTCAATTCTTCAGGAAGTACCCAGAAAGCATGACCTGAGTTTTACTTAAGACAGTTCCTCAATTTCTGCCAGAGTGTTCCATGAGGGACTTCTCTCTTAGACCACTAAGACCACTCTTACTACTGCTTGTTTTCTAGAAGAGCAAAACCAAATTTTCTCAAGCACAAATTTGTTGATTACTTGGCTTACCTGCTCTTTGATTGCTTTTTCAACTAAGGATTTTCCTCTGCTGAAACGTACCTATATTAAAACAGAAACACATTTGTCCCAAGTTAGAACTCATTTGAAAAAAACAAAAGGTGAGACAATTTACATTGTTGCAAACAAATACACATTTTAGCTATGATAGTCTCCTTTTGTTCACTGTACTGCTATTTTTCATTAATTTGCATCTTCTCCACAAGGTTACAGTTGATACAGTCTGGGGGGAAAAAAAACCCAACCCCAAGTAATTGTTTTCAGCCAAAGCAGGTCACTGCATGGCTGAAGCAATGTTAGTGCTGGAACAACATAGATGGTGGGAATAAGCAGACAGTAGCACATGCCAAAAGTTGAGGTTTCATTAGCTGGACTTGCGCCAAATTAAGCTAGCAGTCACGAATATAATCATATCCTCTGTCTTAACCCCATCTTTTCTATCACCAGTGCATCTCCTTTTGTACTGTATGCTGTTTATTCATAATAAGCATGCCTTTACCTATCCACGTTATTTGCAAAATGAGGTGATCTCAACCATGCAATGCAAAGACAAGCGCACAGACTGGCTTGCAGTCATGTTTCTAAGTACCACATATATAGCACAGCTGCTTGTTTCCAACTGTATTTTGAAAGGACCCAAGACTTGCCCATGTAAGAAACTTCACGTAAACCTGCACAATCAGATACTAACTCTTGCAATTAACATGATCCTCCAAAGAAAGAGCTCAGAAAAACTTAACGTTCATAATGTTCAATTTTAATTATTTCCTTGAACTACTGTCAAAGACCGCTTCTGCGAATATCTGCATAAAGGCCATGTTACTAAAGAGAGAACCACCACTGGATGCCATCACAAGCCTATCCATATTGTTATGTTTGACAGCTGGATCAATGTCAATGATTAATTGTAAGTCAGACATATTATATTAGAACAGCTTTTAGCGTAGTCTGCTTATTTGCAGAAAAGGCTCCTTTTTTTAATTAGTTTTTGAAACTTTGCTTAATTAGTTTGAGTTAGTTAACAACTTAGCCTGAACTAGTTTAAAAGTATGTTTGACCTGTTAAAAAAAATAAAATAAATTTAAAAAAAAGCCCTTATTCACCCCAGTAACTGTTGCCATCTTTAGGAAACAAAATAGGAGAAAAATTGTAAGAGTGTATCCCATGGGTTGTACCTGATTTGCAGTAGTATTACTAAGAAACTTACTGTATCTACTATCTTAAATGAACTTCCATCATGTCGATCTTTTCGGTTGCTAGGGTGAGGTGAACTATTTCCTCCATTGCATGCCGATTCTGGGCTAGGAACAGGAGAAATCTGACCAAGAGTTGGCGCAAATTTTGCCTCCTTTTTATTAGACACCAGATAGCTGATATCTTTACTAAGAAAACTCTCCACTCTCTAAATATAAAGATATAAAGCAAGTAATTATTTCAGGACAATAAATCAGTAACTCAATTTTACATTGCATACTTTAAAGCAAAGTGACAAAACTTCTAGAATAATTAAGTACAAAAATATGGAATTAATGAGAAGATACTTTCTAAAGATCTGGATGACGATTACAATTGAACTGTAGTAGCATCTTACCAGTCACAAGTTCTAATTTCAATTTTTTAATTTTGTAATGTCTATCAAAAGAGCTTTGCTTTGTTTCAATTATTATCATTCTTTGAACTATTTAGCTGTAATACTTTCCAAATAGAAGAATTCAAACACTGCATTGAGAAGTAACAGAATAATTCAAGGAAAATCATAGTTTATATAATTTTATGTAACAGAAATTATGTAGAAGTGTTCAGCTAAACGTAAAGACATATGTATGCAAATGTAATTTACAGTTTGCAAGAAGCTATAAATTCATTGAGTTTAGAACCAGCAGAAAAATAAAAATTTCAGGACAGTTGTCATAGTTCACACCTACAGTATTCATAACGCATCTCAAAAACTTAAAAGACTTAAGTAGATTCATAATATTTTCATACTCAGCAAGACAAAATATGTGGTTATCCTATGTTTACTCTCTTCACTTTGGTCCTTCAGTCTTTCGTTACCAACTGTTGTGTGATCATTAGCTCTATTTGCCTTGTTATTTCTTGCCACTTTATGTAGATTAAAATATATTCCTCTTCTCCACTAATCAGTATGGAAAGCACAAACCGCACAGGCAGCAAGCTTGAAACTGTGCCTTCCAATTCTGGTCTATGTACCTTTTACAGAAATGGGACATATACAGAGAGGCACTTTTGAGGGCACTCTGCACAAGTAACAGCGAAACACGTGGTAGTTGATCTTGACGGTGCTGGGCACCTCAGATTTAGGCATATACTCCTCAGAATAAAACACAAAACCCCTCCTTTTCAGTCTTTGATTTGCAACCTCACTTTTCACATATGAATTCCTAAAATTCTGTTTTAGAAAGACAAAAGATAGCATGCTTTCATTTAATGCTAAATGTAAAGAGATGCATTTAACTTGAAACAATGTTATTGCTATTCCTTACCTCTACTATAATTTCATACAGCATCTTGATTAACAAGTGTCAATTTCATAAAACTGCTCAGCACTCCACTGAGGTCAAACTATTACCAAAGCAACGTTCAGAATAGCTAGATTTAAGCAGATCCCTTTTGCTTCTGTGGTTAATACTCTAACTGCCAAGATTCCTCTACACTAATTCAAAATATTCAAGTTTAAAGTGGACTAAGCAATTGCATTGCTTGTGCGTTACTATGATACCCTGTACTTGCTTGTATCAAAGTGTTTCTTCCATACAGAAGAATTAGGAAAAAAAAAAGTAAGTATAAAGATGCTTATAAAATTTATGATTTAAATAAGAGTATTTAAAAATACTCATCAACATACTCTGTGCAGAAAGTACTGAAGTTACTGACTTTTAGTAAGCATATGCAAAACACTTCCTCTAATGTCTTTCAGGTTCAGCTGAACAACTTTAGTTGTAACATGTAAACGTGTCAATAGTCAGAAGAAGCAGAAAAAAAATCACCTCAAACAATGAAACCTATTAAATTTGGATAAAACTTTAAGAAAATGAATAATCAACTGAAAACAAACCTTTATAATAAACACCTTTGTTACAATTACCAAAGCAGCTTCTAGCAAAAAACCACAAAATAATTTGTTGATAAGCTAATTGTTTGTATTAAACATTAAGACAAACATAAAAAAATGAAACCCCGTCACATATAAAAAATAACATTAAAATGCAGTCACAAAGAACATGGAAAAGGCATTCTACATGCACAGATTTTCTTCTTGTTTCATAAAGGCCTCTACTCATTAACTTACCCCTCCTAGCTCTTTGAGGTCCCTTCCTATTTTTTCAGAGATCACATTTGATGGAATATCAAGGTAAAACACCTTCCCAGTGAGTGGCTTATATTTAAGTTTCTCTAGTTTTCCTGTATCTTTTTTCACGTTCTTCAGAGAAGATCTTATCTTTTCTGTTTTTGCTTGCATTCCATCTGCTGCAAAAAAAGAAAAGGGAATTTAAACAGGACAGTGTTTTACAAACCATGTTTTTTTTTTCTTTTCAAAAGTGAAAACTCCTAAATTATGGAAATGGACAAGGCAAGCTTCCATGCAATATAGGACCTTTAAAAAATAGCTATACGTTAAACATGTCAAAACCAAGACATTAATAATAATACCACATATAGCCATTAAAAGTTTCTTCTTAAAATCATATCCTAATATGGACTTTTTATTTCAGTTGCTATGCAATGCCATCAATTTTCTCACCCAGCTTGGCAAGTATTTGCTATCTCTGTACCACAGTACATACACTACTTGCACAGTCACTGAGAATCGCAAGAACACCATTTTAGAACAGAATCTCTCTTACTCATCTGAGACAAAATGATTCATATAGACACATTAGAACAAAAAACAGTCAAAAGTAGCTGAAACGCCAAAAAATACAAGACCTAGATTCTACTATTTATCTGAATTTTGAGCACCCACCTGCGATGCAGGAAAACTAAGCTTAAAGTGCAGAGCCATTCTAGTTACGACCACTCTTTCTGTCCCAGTTAATTTTACTCTAAAACTAAGAAACTACATACAGTAATTAAACTGTGCTGATGAACTTCACTGGTGCTCAGCGCAGAGCCATCCATGCAGGTCTAACTGTTAGGCTAGACATTTAAATAAGCAAATAATAATAATAATAAAAAATTAATCAGTCTGGGTGAGAAATAAGCCTCATTTCTCAAGGGAAATCTTGGAATGTGCTAGAGTTCTATGAGAACATCAGCTCAATACTGAGTAGCAATCAAAAAAAAAAAAGAAATTGCTAAGAAACAGAAAATAAAACGGCTAATTTTATTATGCTACTTCATAAATGCAGGACTTAGCCACATCTTAAATACAGCCTGCAAAAGAGTAACAAGGATGATCAAAGGCACGAAGAATGACCTTATAGATTAAGACTTTGTCAGTCTGTAAAGTAAATGATTTAAGGGAAAAAGAATACAGATACACAAAATCAAGAACATTGAGAGAATGGCTAAACAGCCTATTCCAGTAGAACAGCCATGGGGCACCAAACAATACTAGGAGTCAGGTACAAAATGAAGAATGGGAATTGATTCTCTATGCAACAGGGCAACCCTCTGTAGCCTACTGCCAAAGAATGCTGTCAATACATTACAACCAATGACAGAGACAGAATCATCCATGACATGCACATTGTCTTTTCTTCCTCACTGACTGACAGCCTACTCGTAGTTGCTCCTCTTCTCGAGAGGCTCAAGAGACTTCCTGCTACAGAAGCGATCAGGCCTCTCTGGAGACAAAAAGCCAACATGCAAAACAGTCCCTCTGTTATGTCTCCTCTCCCTCCCTGAAATGGTCTTAGATGGGAGAGGGAGCAGAACCACCCACTCATGCTGCAAGATCCTGTAAGTAATGATTATGAACGCACATAAGTGAAGCAGGAACAGCAGTTAGCTTTGTAGAATCTAGAAGACCAAAAGAATTGGAGATATAGGAAAATGGGGAGACTTAGGATAGTGTAACTGATTCAGAAAAGATGAATGAATGATAAGCAGGTGTGCAAGTGAAATTCTGTAGGTGACCAGGGATCAAACACGGTGTTATAGCCAGCACACACATGTGATAGCCAGAGCAGCTCAAAAATTAACACACTACATACTGGAATTCATATTGGAAAATACATATTATACTTCTTAGGGATAATCAAAAGTTTGGAGTGAGTTGGCAGCACTGCAGTAACAGTAAAGAGTCTCTCCCATAAAGCGGCTGCATTTTAATGCCCTGGGCCTAACGTGCCTTCCATGCAACGCTCCTGATACCGGTGAAGATCTGCCTGGGTGGAGCAGTTTGCACGGCGGTGGCCTAGCGAATTTCAACACAGCTACTAGCTTCTTTGCACTGGAAGCATCCTGTAAAACCGAACAAGTTAGCCAGCTCACTTTTCAGGTACGCGCTCTTACGTTTAATTCCCCAAACCACGCAAAGGTTATTTCCGCTGTCCACCGCTAACAAAGCCTGCCCAAAGGCGTGCTCACCCGGCAGCCTGACGGAGGCAAGAGGCCCAAACCCAGCACCAGGCTGACTGCGGGGGCTCACGACGAGAGACCGGCACCAGGCCGCGGCTGAAAGCGACCTCGCTGCCGGTGGGAAAGGCTTGACCTCCCCCACGCCCCCCCGAGCTCCGAGCCGGGCCGCGGCAGCTCCCCCCCGGGCCACCCCCAGCGACCCGCCGCTTACGGGGACGCGCTCCTTTGTCGGCGGCCTCCGCAGCGCTCGGTTTCATCTTCCCGCGGAGTCACATCCTCCTCCCCTCGCCGCCCGCCGGCGAACCTGCGGGGGTTCAGCGGGGCCGCTCAGCTCCCCGGCGGCTCTCGCCACAGCCCACCCGCCCGCCCCTCCCTGCCGCAGCCGCTGAGGAGCCGGCGCGGAGTTCCGGGCGGTGCTCCCCTCACCGGGCTTTCCCGCCTCCGCCAGCCCCAGCCCGCCGCGCGGGGCCTCGCTCCTCCTCTCAGAGGGCGCCCGCCGCCCCGCCGCCGGCCGCGCCTCACCAACGGTCGGCCCCGCGCCGGCGCACGCGGTAGGGCGCGGGCAGGCGGGGGGCGAGCGCTGGGAGGCGGGGTGCCTCCCGTGAAGGGGAGGGCGGAAGGGAAGGAAAGGGCTCCCCGCGGCGGGCGGGCAGCGGCCGTTACTGCGGCGGGAGGGCGCCGCCGCCGCCACCCCCCTCCCTCGCCTCGCCTCGCCTCGCCTCAGGGAGCGGGTGGGCGCCCTCCTCAGCAGAAATCCCAGGGAAGAGTCTTTTGGCCTGGCCCCCGCAAGATGGGGACGGGGACCTGCCGAGGAGCGAGCAACCGCCCGCCCGCTTCAGCGACCTCCTGCCGGCGCAGGCGCGGTGCTGGCAGGCCGGGGAATTAAGCGGGTTCAGCGCCTCCCGCCGCGGAGGCTCCCCCACCGCTCGCCGGGGCATGCCCTGGCTCAAGGGCGGGTCGGATCGGTGGCCCAGCTCGGGGCATGGCTTCGCAGTCTGCTGGTGGGCTGTGGCAAGCGGCTGGGGGGCCTGGCTGGGAATGCTCCACGTTTTTATTGCGGAGAGCTTTGCCTCCGGCGATTGCAACCCGGTCGCTGCTTATAAACGGGTCATATATGCTATTCCGGAAGGTAGTTTTGTTATAAGTTGAAAAATATACTAAAAAAGGCAATTCCCCCCCATTAGTAGTTGTTAGCATCTGAGAGGCGAATCTTGTTTTATGCAGCTTATTCTTTCTTATATATGAAACTTACTGAAAATAGCAAAACATAATGTTCCCGTAGAGCAAATAAAAAGCTTATATCAATGTAAACTAATAAAGTTATGAATGGACTTATGCACAACGTGCACTTTGAAAGATACACCTTTATTTGGGGATTTTATTTTCTGGGATGTTTTTTGGTTTTATTACTTTCTCCAGTCCTGGCTAGTTGCAGATGCTGGGAGTATATAAGCTTATTTTTACATACTGTGAGTATGTTCCTAAGGTATTGTAACCTTGCCTGTGCAGCCATACAGCAGGATTTGTTCAAGGAATTAATACTTAATGGTAGCATTAATACTAGTTAGTCACTGTTTATTAGATGAGGAGCTTGCCAGGATATATAGTCATCACTAGTAGGCTGAGACTGTTGGATCAACCAGGAGAACTCTCAATGGAAGCAAGAGGAGGGCTAGATGGATTATTCCAATGTGCTACAGTTTATGGGCCACAGGCTGGGAATTTGTCTTTGTACAGATTATTTACATGCTCCTAAACCCTTTGTTGGAGCAAGAGGTAATACATAGTAAATGTTTAACGTGGTTTACAAAAAAATATAAACAATGTAATTTATATAGGAAGGATTTGGAAGATTTATTGTCATTTAGAAAACGTATTTATAAAATGTGGCGCAAATAGTCTGATTTCAAAAAATTACAGAGATGCTTGTATACAAGTAGAAAACTAGTATTTACATTATTGCTGCTTATACATAATGTGTTAGTGAAAATTTAAAATATTTTTTCCTTTGATTTTTCTGCAGGTTTTGAGCACAGTCTTGCAATATGTTTTTCTGTTCCTTAATGGGTTTTTCTTCTCCAGGGATAAAGCCATGACCAAAATGAGGGATAGCAACTTAGAAAAAACAACCATTATTCAGAAAGCAATAGCTTCTTGTTGTGGAGCTATAATTACATCATTATTTGGTAAGGCAAAATATCAAGCTTCCCACAGAGAGAAGCTTTACAAAGTGATTACTCTTCAGTTTGACTCAGCATGATGTCTACATATATATGGTTTATTAGTTGCCACTAATATGTTCAACAAGGATGGTTTCGAATAGTTGTCTCATAATTTTTTGTATTTTAACAAATGTGGTTAATTGAAATCTTTCCCATCCCTGATAATCTTTAACCATTTCTGAAATACGAATAATTTTTATTGACTTCTCATTTTTTCCTCTTGGTGTAGTAGTTAATTGCTTGCTTTCTTCAAGAAACAAAATTAATAATAAAAATTAATTTCCATACTTCCTGCTGCTTAAAAGTAGATTTTAAATAAAAGACTGCTTTACAGTACAAGACATAAATCCTGCAAGTGTGGCCCCTGTGAGATGTCCCCTTCATGTTACCACTTCAGTAGTATCATTAATTTACTCTGCTGTGATGTCTTACACTGGTAAAGCCTTTTATTGGGGGAGGAGGGTTGTCCCTAAACATTGCTTTTAAGGATAGCTTTTTGTTAGGCCTTTAAGCCTCTGGATAATCTGTGGAATTCATCTGCTTCATATTCAGTTGTCTCGCTCAGGACCTCCTTCCCCACCTGTGCCCAAAGAGGCATCGATTGGTTAGGTTCAGTACTTCGTATCCCTTGGAGCTCTTCAAGCTCATTAGCTTATACTTTGTATTTCAGTTACTTTTTGGCTTAAGCTAGTCTTTTGTTCTGGCTTTTAACACTGGTTATGCTACGGGGAAATGTGCAATTTTCTAAGCATGATTTTTCCCCTGCAAAATTTCCAAATTTTTACAAAATAGGATCTTACCAGGACCCTGTCAAATTCATAATCTTCTTAGTCTGTCCTTATACCATGTGTCCTGTGATGTCAGGTAAAGTAGCAAGCAAAGCTACATCAGACCTGTGGCATTTCCAGGATGGATTCCAACTGTGTGTATGTAAGATTCTAGTACGGTGTAAGTTGTTGGTGTTCGAGAGCTCAAGAGGTATAGGAGACCAACCCCTTTCTGAAGTGGCAGCTGGGGGATGAGGCAGAGTATGTGTGAGTGGCTAAAATACTACTAGATGCCAAATTTTAAGCAACTGAATTGAGCTGCAGGAGTCACATTTAGATCCCCACATTTAGATACGGAAATGTGAGCCAAGTATTCAACCTCCTGTTAGTCAACTGAGAGGCATCAACAGAGAGCTAAGGTGTGAGTCAGTTGCCTGCGCACAGGAATGTGTTCAGTGAGACACATGCTAGAGTATTTGACTTAGCCTCTAGCTGCTGCAGTCATTTCTGTCAACTGCATAGCTATTTTGGGTACCTTAGAGACTCAGGTGGCACTAGCTGCTTTTATGTAGGCAACTGAATCAAGCTCTCAGTCAATATAATCAGTAGAGACTGGTCCAGCTGACCAGTGACTGTAGTGTTCAGCATGTCTAGGCCTGTAATAATTGTGAGGGCTGGAGTGGAAACGATGAAATGTTCACTAAACCTTCATTTAATTTTCAACAACTCTAAAGTCAACAACTCTACACACAGCAAAGAAGGAAAGTACGTCATGAGTTTAAAGTTTTTCTTTTGAATGTCACTATTATGGTCAGTTTATTGAAAAAAGAATAAACACATGAAAAAATGCTGTAATATTTTACATGCTTGAGGCCAAAATCTGATCTTACATGCCTTGTGGTATGCCACTTATAAAAGGTTAGCAGCAGGGCATAATAGCACAAGTTTTAGCACTTTCAGACAAGATGACACAATGGGTTTTGGATGAGCTGTGTGTATCTCTAATATTTGTTGTCGGTGCAACTGTTAGTAAATTAGAAAAGATACATATCATCACTTGCAAACCATACAGGATTTGTAGTTCTCCTTTTTGCCTCTGTCTGATAACATTGTAAAATAGGCCTCTTTTTTTTCCCCTCTGGAAAAAAAAAAGCCGTAGAAATTCATGATAAGGCATCTGTACACTTGTACATTTTCAGGACATGCAGGGTGTTTCTGAATGACTTCTGTTTCATTTTAGTAACTCCTCTTGATGTTATCAAAACTCAAATGCAAGCCCAAAGCAATCCATTCTCCAAAGGTAAATGTGTAGTATAACGGAGGGCACAATTCACTTTTTGCTGTTGTATTTAGCTGATAGTAATCACAATGCTGAGCTACAGAATGTTTTTATTTGTTTTGCAATAGTTGTGTTTGTTTCTTAAGCGTAAGGGGCGGGGGGGGGAGCAACACAGCAATATATACTGAAATTGCTAAAGAAAGAATTTGCCAGTGAACAGACACAGTGGGAAAAAAAAATCCTGTAAATACCATTTTAAACAGACTTTTTTTCTGTCTGTCTTAGTATTTTCATTGTGGCAGAAGGTACAACTATTACCGAGTTGAGTTTTAAAGAAAAAAGCTCTTAATAACTTAATATTTCATCAGAGGGCTTATATGATCAGGACTCTATATCAAAGTTCAGCTCCTCCAGAATCCAGAGACTTTTGAAAAAGAGTAGTAAGTCTTACCTAAGTCACTTGCCACTAGGGTTCTAAATAGATGAAGACATTGTACACTCAAAGATATGTCGATGATTCCTACTATTTAGTTGTAATTAATAAATCGGATTTAAAAGGAAAGGAGATGACTGGTGTTCCATGTTATATGTGGAGATGAATATTTCCAATCACACTTGCTGTAAATCAGGAAAAATACTTGTGCCTTCTATCCTGTTTTTTTAGTAAATTCTAAACCCTTCAGAAATTTGAAAATGTGAAGCTTGAAAGTATGTTTTCATAATGGCAATAATATTTTATCAAACAGGCTCAAGGTACATGGTGTAGAAGAAATCAAAAACAAGTAGAGAGGATGATCTAGTATAAATACAGTCTAACCTAAGATATAATGCCTCCACTTGTAATGTGGATGCTGAGGCTACTTAATAAAAAGCTACTTAATAAAAGATTTAAAAATCTGAAAGATGTTCACATAGTTACATACAATATTGCTATTCAGGTCTTGCGTTGGTTTTAGCCTTCAGCAGATGGTGGTATAACATAAACACATTTCCTGGAGCCTGTGAGGGCAGTTTCATTTAGTCTGGCACTCTGAGGAGTGCATTTGTTCCCCCTTTCCTTTTACCTAATGTCATCATTGACTTTCCAAGATTATTTTGCCCCTCTGTGTCTAACCAGAGATAAATCTGTGTTGCCATTATATCCAATTCGAAATTGCTGCCGAGTAAGAACAATCTTACAAGCATTAACTATATTCTTGTACACCATTTTATTAGGAAAGTGTTTTGTATACTCCAATGGCCTTATGGATCATGTATGTGTTTGTGAGAATGGTGACAGCAAAGCGTGGTATAAAAAAAGTGGGCATTTCGAAGGGATGTTGGTAAGAACATTTTACATTTATATAAAACTGTACATTGAAAACATTTTTAAGTAGCATGCTGTAAATGTTTTTTTTTCAAGTTCCAGTAGAATCTGTTATAATTTGAGAGGGCATTCTTGTGGTTACACTGTGTAATTTATATAGTGATTAATGATACTTTTACCTTCTACAAGAAAATACATATTCCTTCCTTAAGATGAACAAGGAGGCAGCTGCACAGCTCTCCTCACAGGATACTGGCTGTATGATTTTATTTTCCCCACTTGAGCTATATTGTCAATAGTTGCTGATTACAGGTACTAATTTTCTGTACCTACTTACAGCTCTTCTATCAACAGATCTTCCCAGTATGCTCCTGAGCTGAACTAACAATGCAGACAGCATTTCAAAGTTAAGTTCATGTGTCAAGTTCTGGATCCATTGAAACTTGTAGGACTACCATTTTACTCAGACACTGGAAGCAGACTTGCTGTTGGACACTGTGATGCTGCTTCATTAATCAAGATTTTGTTTGACTCTGCCATTAAATTACACATGTGTTCAAGGATTTTTCAGAATTAAATTTCTGAGAAGAATGAAATGTTCATGCAAAAGGTTTCTTGAGGAGTTTTACAGTGTTATCTTTTTAAAAAATTAATAACTTCACAAATTTGAATTTTTCAATTAACTTTACCATATAATTTTTAGAACGTCGCTTAGTTTTCCAACTGACATGATTTTAGGTCCATTTTTGCTACGACAAGGTGATTCATAAAGAAAAATGACTATGATATCATTGGATCTCCTTTCATTTTAAAAAAAAAAACAGTGCTGGACAATTGTGCAGTAAAGAAAATTGTAGTGGACATTGTAGGTTTCCAGTGGCAGGACTGTACAGATGTTTTGCTGTATTTGCCCATATAGTTAGTAAGGTATATAAATATGCTGTGCAGTCATTGGATTTAGTTATGTCCTTTCTCCAATCTTTTTTCCATACATTCCTGTACTGTAAATTTGTTGAAGCTAGTATAAACTTACAAACTAACTAGTACAGAATATATTTGGAGAAAACATAAAATACTAGTATAGCATTTTCTGTCTTTTTTTTTCCCCTCTTAAGTGTCTTTTTTGTCAAATCATCTTAGGACCTTTTAGGGCTTCTTGACTCCCTCTCAAAGCTGTATCCTCTAAAGCTATTTGCCTTTTTCTTCCTGTGAGTCCTTTTTGTGGTCTGTCAGGCTCTGTATCTTTTGAGGCCCTGTGATAATGTCTGGTCTTAAGCATATTCCAATCCATCAAATCTCAACCTCTTCCCCCAAATGTTTAAGAAAATTAGGTATCCTGATATTAGGAAGTTTGTCTTTTTGATGGTGATTTCAGTTGAATGATCTTCAAGGTTTAGTGTTCCTCTGCTGTCAGTGGTCTGGGAATATATGGGACAGCTGTGGTATTAATTGTAAGCTTCCAAGAATATAGTATAGTGTATATACATTGCATATATGTTGTCAACTTGTTGTCAGAGAAAGCAAGTATTGAAGAATCATTGAGAATTAATTACTATTTCATGCCAAGAACTCCTGTTACGTATTAAAAAAAATATTTTAGTGGATTATTTGGGGAAGTTTGCACAAGTTGCTGCTTTGTTGTATTAGTTCTGAAAATAACTTACTCACAGGCTGTCAGTTACTGATAAAAACTTACTACTTTGGTCCTTTAAAGATGGAAGGAAATTCTTAATTTCAAACACACAAATATTCCTGTTCAGCTCAGTAGAACTATTTGTGTGATTAAATGTGATAGCTAGTGTTAGCAACTACAAAATTGGGATCTTAGAATGATAAGCCATTTTAGAAACATAGTTTTTTAATACATTAATTTTGTGTTCTGCCAGCTAAAATATATTACTGAGTATAAAAGCTTTGTAGCTAATTATTGCTCTTTGCCTGGTTATATTTTTAGGATGCATTTGTGAAAATTATTCAAATAGAGGGAATAAAATCACTGTGGAGTGGACTTCTCCCAACACTGTAAGCTGAATGGAGGGTTTTTTTGGTAACTTGATATTAATTATTATTAAAAATTTAACTCCATTATTTAGACAAATGAGTATGTTTATTTGTAAGTGATTTTAAAAATATTGGTAAATTCTGAAGTTACAGATAGTGATGTAATCAGTTGTATCAGAAACATCCAAAGACAGTATAATTTCTGCCAGATCTTGAGATTCCTCCTTGCAACTTCCTTAATATATTCTCAGTAGTTAAGCAGGAATATCAGACTTCGTTCTGCCTTTTAGAGATGGTATCCTTACTGTAACCATCCCCTTGATAGTATCATTGAATCATAGGGTGAAAAGTGATCGTCAGAGAATGCTATACTTTGATTGATATTTGCTATCCTAGCTTGTTACTAATGACTTGCAATAAGCAACACAGCTGTTTCCACAGACACTGTAGTGTTGCACCTCATTACCCTGATGTAATTTTTATTTTTAAACATCTAACTAGAATCTTCTTTATTCCAAAGAATTTATTGGTTTTTATCCTATACAACTTTGTCATGGAAAACAGATCATTCCTTTTCTCTCCACAAGAGCAATTTACATATTCAAACACCGTTAACAAATCCCCTCCTCGTCTTCTCTTTAAGCTTAACAGCACCAATCTGTTTTATCTTGTTATTCATATTAACCGAGTATGGATAGTAATTAAGACCTCTATAATTATGTCCCCCTCCATAAGCAATCCGAGAAAGTGGTCAAATCTAACATGTATATTAAAGTTGTAAGACTGAAGTGTTGTGTTACAGTTAGTTCTCTTGTTCCAAGTCAAAGAGCCCAGTGGGAAAGCACTGGTACACTTTTGATTTGCACACAGTGTTCAGTATATAAACACAAAAAAGCAAAGCATGGTGGAGCTCAGGCCTTGTTATTTAACCTGCAGCATGTGGCAATTTCAAAATACAAACCTTTAGGATCTAACTGAACTAAGAGGTCTCTATTTTCAGCCATGACAGAGTTTTTTCTTCAACATGTGTTCTGTACTCCTGCAGAGAACAACCAGCTTCTTGATTGGAGAGAGGTACACAGTATTTAAAAGAGCTAAACTATGAATTGTTGGTTTTCCAAGCATGACAGTCTTCATTGTTTTTTGGTAATGGTGGTATGTGCTATATTGGCACAGACATAACACAAAAATATAATTGCAGTTTTATAGTAAGATAGGACACTAGCTTTACCCCTACACTGAATGATTACAGATCTAGCTGTTTTTATTATAGTCTGTACTATGCTGGAATGAAAAAAACTTATATTTACGCACTCCACATTGTCTTTCAAGTAATGAGAATCATAAGTATTGATTAAGATAGAGAAAATACTCACCAGTTGTTAAATGAATAAAAATTTAAGGTTAGTAGCTGCTTCCATAATGTTTTGTTTGCTTGCTTCATATTCACATCTTTCAATTCCATTCCTTTATCCAAATAGTTCTGAAGCTGATATGAAATACATTTTGACTGAGATAATCCACCATCATTTTACTTATAGTTTTTCCTCATGAAATTAAAAACTAGAAAACTGAGAAATCTGTGAATTTGAAACTCTGAACTAGAGACAGTGAATCAAAGCCACGGGATTAATGCTTTTTCTTCATCCATAACAACATACAGCTGGAGATCTAACTTTTCCTTATTTAAGCAAAATATCCATACAAGTTCGTTGACTTTATGTTTCTGCTTTCCTTGTATTAATTTAGATTCCACCTCTTATATTTTAGAATAATGGCACTTCCTACCACAGTAATCTATTTTACCTGCTATGACCAATTGAGTGAAGCTGTGAAATCTAGACTAGGAAAGGATGATGAACACATTCCAGTTCTTGCAGGTGCCTTAAGCAGATGTAAGTTGTTATCTGTTTAAAGATTAAAGTGAAATAAAATACGTGTATGCTGTTTTCTTGGCTTTGTTTTGTTGTTCTGTTTTGGTTTTAAAGTAAATTTACTGTGGCTTTAAATGAGGGATAATATTACGTGGAGCTGGGCATAGGAAGGAATACTGTAATTACGCAGTATTTCTTGGGCAACATAACCCTCTAACCTGGAATAATGTGAATTATTTTTGGTGTTACACTTTCACTACATGTGTAATTTATTCACGATTTGATAGTTCTAAACTTCTACCAAGGACAGTTTAATTTAAGTCTGTTCTGTGGTGAATCTAATAATAAATATCATTATTTTCTATAATGGAAGCTACACAGGTAATTACAAGGAAAATTAAAATTGGACTTGTACTTGGTTTACTGCTGCATGATATAAAAGGACTGAATTTCTTTTTATATATTCTTACTTTTGTTTATTCTTTTCCTTATATATTTTTGTAGAAGTAGCTCATGTCATATATTTTTGGGCTTTCTTAGAAGACTCTGAGAATGTAGTTCCATATTCTACTTGTGACGTCTATGAGGGGGACTGGAAGACTAGTAGAAAAATAATTGTTATTCTGTGGTGATGTGGCAAATTGTTCTTACTAGGCTGCTCCATGTTTTAAATTCACATGTCAAAGAAACCTTATCCCAGCAACAGGAGAAAAGTAAAATCGTTTATTACATGTGTGATGGGAGCTTGTTAGTGAGTGGTGACTCACTGACCTTTCCACGAGGTGCAAGAGAGTTACTTTATCAGATACAGATTGCCTGCTAAATAATCTTGATAGTTTAAAATAAGAATGGCAAAGATGCTTAGAAATCAATAAAAGCTTAATCTCTAACCATCATTTTTGTCTTTAACAAGAAAAAACCCCAAACCCCAAGTACTCTTTCTTCAAGTTACACTTAAAAATGGTAATTATTGAAAAGTAATCTTTACAAGTACTTGACATTTTCAGCCTATTTAAGTAATAAATCTGAAAATGAGGATTCTTAACATGTTACATGGATTACAACGTGTCAGTATTGAAAAAAGGTAGGTAGCGTGTGTGCCCAAATGTTTAAGTACTGTGAATAGATACGGTATTATCTGGAAAGGAAACTTATTTTGGGAATTATTTCAAGGAAAATGGGAGAGCTGAAAGGAATCAAATATATAAAGCAAGGTGAGACCTGACTTTAATGTTCAGGAAATACTACTAGTAAATGTTGATTTAAAAAAAAGCCCACATTTTTCGCATTTGCAGTTGGTTCAGTTACTGTAGTGAGCCCCCTGGAGCTGATCAGAACTAGAATGCAGTATCGCAAGTTGTCATACAAGCAACTGTACACATGCGTCAGCAGTAAAGTGGCTACAGATGGATGGTTTTCCCTGTGGAGGGGCTGGAGTTCTACTGTTCTGAGAGACGTACCTTTCTCAGGTGGGGTTTATTTTCCATGCAAGTTTGTGTTATGTCAGAAGATCTGTTTATGCATAACTGTTAGACTTTTCTGTGGTTTTTAGGTCATTTTAATGGTTAGCTTTCAGAATGACCGAGATTTGCTCTCTTTTGAGTGTTTTTATTTATAAATTCTTTGAGGACCTGATTTTTATTTTTTCCCCCATTTTGTTTGTGAATACCAGTTAGGGTTCATTGTTACATTCCCTTTCTCTATACTTAAGACTGTTTCTTCTCACCTTTAGAATCATAAAATCATAGAATACTAGGTTGGAAGGGACCTCAAAGATCATCTGGTCCAACCTTTCTTGGCAAAAAATTAGCTTATGCTTGGCAAAAATTTAGCTTATGCAATGACTGTTTTTGAAGACTTTCAGTAGGAAATTTTCTCTGTAATAGGTAGAGTGGCTATTTCCTTATAGAGAAACTTGCTGTATCTAAGTGTTCTGATGCTTAATTTTGAAAACATGTACAAAGAGAGAGTGACACAGTAGTGTCTTCAGGAATTTTTGTTAGCAAGATGAATGAGTTTGTGTAACTGCTCCAAAAAACATGAAGCTAGAGCATCACTTGTGTGAAATATGTTCATCTGATTCGTGTCAATATAAACAATGCTAGGGCCGCATAATAAAATGTGACCCTCACTGTCTATGTAATCTTTAACCATTTTGTCGATCCTTGTATAACCGCAGGCCGGGAGGAGACAGATGATATGTATATAGTTCGCTCTCTTTTTGCCAACCCAAAACCGGTTTTGTTGTTAACTATCCTGGAGGAGAACTGAGGCATTTGGATGTGTGTTTGGCCTCAGGGACTGCAGTGCTTGGGATCTTGATGGGCCATTTGTTGTACGTATTTGTTGAGGGGGAGGTGTCCGTTGTGAACTTGTCTGGATTCTGGTGACCGCAGCTGGTGCTGTGCAAGTGTCGGCTGTTACGCAGGATGTCTGCTGTCTGGCCCGAGCAGTGGGGAGCCTGGTCAGAGATAAGTTTCTAAGCTCCCACACAACCAGGAGATGGAGAAGAACACGCCTAGTATGAATATGTAATGAATGTTAAACTATAAAAGAAGCTGTCTTGTTTTTCACAGCGCGCGTTGTGGTAGAGCAGAAGCTCCCCGTGTGCCCAGCGCTGTTTGCTTGCCTTTATTCATTTAATAAATTGTTAACTTTGTTTGGAATCCTGTTTGGGACTAAATTAATTTATAACACTTGTTAGCAGAGCTCCAAAGCTGAAAATCTAGAAAAGTCTGATACAGAGCATAGCTAGGGCTAGGACTATTCTTTAAGATAACACGGACAGAAGAGATCATGCTTTCTTCCTTTTTGTCACACGTCTGCTACGTTGTAAGCTCCAGAGGTAATTGGATGACTCTGCTAAAGGACAGTTTTCCCACTTGTTAATGCCACTGGTGAGAGCCCCTGTCTCCTTGAGGCCTGTTGTTGTCAGAGCAATTGGAGATCGTTAGGCATCAATTGTCCTTGAAGCAGTTTCTGTCCTTTGGATAGTACCAGGAATAACACCTTTGAACACCTTGTGCTGGCCCAGAAAAATGCTTCAAACCTATTTTTGGAGGCAGAGAACCCTTGAAGTATTTGACCTGCTATCTTTGTTCTCCCACTTCATTCTTAAGATAATCTGACATGTAATTTAATTTGTGGTTCCAGACAGTCTAGTGAACTGGTAATTGTTTGGACTCATGGAATTTGAGCACATTTAGATGTGCACCTGGAATAAATTTCAAATTGGCTGTGAACCAAACCAATGCATGGTAAATGGGGGTGATTAGGATATTTATTTAAAAATTGCACTTAGCAGTTAAGTGAGTTAACAGAACTAAGTTATTTCAGCCGTTTTCTTTTCAGAATGAATAATACTCTGTTTTCTTTCACTTTGCTACTGGTAGGTGTTTGAAGATTGTGGTTGGACTGTATTTCCTGCTTAAGGATCCTGTTACTTGATGGGATTTAATTTAGCCTTCTGTCATAGGGAAGGCTTCTGAACCTATGGAAATGTGTCTTCTCTAAGGCTAAAGATAACTGTCAGAATTCATCTCAACCTTTTGCCAAAGTACTTCCTGTTCAGTATTTATTCTTTAATTTACTTATTTTTCTTCTCTGCCAAATGCATCTTTCTCTTAGGCTGTTCTGCTAAGTTTTGTAAGGTAACTCTAAAATTCTTCATCTAATTCCTGTTGCCCGACTTCAGGTAGAAACTCTTGTTCTCTTACTGATTTTTGTCTGTAGCAATGTGGCAGGAGCTAGTAGTGATCTTCCTTCCCTCTGCTGCTTTTAACAGAGTGGGAAGATCAGAGGACTGTGAGGGACTGCACAAGGAAGATGGCACTAGGGTGATGTCTGTGTGTTCTTCTCAGCCCTTTTCAGATTCTTGTGTCCAGGCCTGCTGTTCCTCCACTGATCCAAAACATCCTCATTGATTTTAAGTCAGTCTCCACACTGCTCTGGCATTCACTTCACAGCTATGGGGCACTTTTGTCTGTGTCCAGTACTTTGTAGGCGTCATGGGGTGCTGGAAGGGTAGAGGCACAGGTTAACATGCAGCTCCTGCCTTATGGGTTAAGGACTATTGTTAAAGAGCCAGAATTGAGCAGGCAATTAGGTGCATGAGTAAAGGAAAATGTATTTAAAAAAAAAAAAAAAAGAACCAAAATTAAATGCCACAAAACTCTGATGATATAAAGCTAAGAGTGTTTAATGCTGCTTAATGCCTTTTCCAAATGTGTTTTCTGATTATTTTTTCCTTATAAATACTCTATGCAGTTAAGATGTTCTCCCTTAATACCTTCAGTCTTAGCTTTTCTGTTTGGATGATGCCCCAACAGCATCGTGGTTTCTGGTATTCTGACAGCACAGTCTGCACTTTTGCTGCAGTTAGCTCCACTTCGCTCTTTCAAGAGGAATTAAAGTCAGTGTAACAACTGTACTGAGAAAGCAGCTCCTCTGTGAAAACAGTCAAGCAGCACCGCATGACTCGAGCAGCAGAGAGTGATTAGAATCCCACTGTGTTACTAGACCAACTGTGAACGATGTGCTTCAAGCATGTTCCCTTGGGAGGCTAGCTAGACTGAATAAAACTTAAGCTGTGAATGTTTATAAGCACAAGAATTGGGTTAACAATAACACTTGAGTCATTCTTTAAGCAGTGTTGCAGAGAATATAAATGTAAAAGGTATACAGGGAAGGGAGTCCCACATGGTGCTTAAGCGAAGTTTTGGATTTAGATAATTTATATTGAATTAGAATTTGATACATTTCAATAGTAGGTTTTCCTCAAACCCTGAGAATGCCTTCTGAGATACTGCCTACATTTACTTTTGCAAAACATTGGAGGCCAGGCATGTGTGCTGGCAGTGTTCATAGCAAGAAAATACTTCGATATTTCTCTGCTGGCACAACCTCCAGAAATCAGTGCTGAATGAGGCACAGTTATCTTTCAGGATACACAGCTGTCATTTGCAGAATTTGACCAACTGCCACAAGGAACCACGCTATAATTCAGCCCAGTAGCATACAGTTTAAAGAGTTTTAGTTAGAATGCAGAAGGAGTGCAGTTTAGTTCAGCAGATAAAACCAGAAACAGATGTTATTCCTAGAAGTTATTAGTCAGACTTGCCTTGACAGTCCTAATGGAGGCATTCCCCCCCTGAGTAATTCCAGAGAGCAAAATTGTATTTCTTGGTTCTCTCAGGATTAAATTTTACACTTTGTCCCCCAGAAGAGTATGAGGCAGTCCTGAGCAACTTTTCATTTTGTATGAAACACGTTTTTGTAGAATTAGTGAGTGAGCTCATGCCTGAAAACATAGCAAATAATTAAAAGCCTACATTCTAATTTATGGTAAATTGAATTTTAAAAAAATAAGTTATGTGAGTTTTGTAGTGCTTGGGTTAGATTGTATTAAGGTAGGGGTTACTTTATGGGAATGACAAAATGATTAGGCTAATTTGTATCATATGAAGAAATTTGGAATATGGAGATATAAAGGGAACAAGGCAGTCTGTCCATGGATCATCACAGAGAACACTTTTATTTTGCTTTCAGCTCTTGTGTCTTTTTGCTGCTGTTGCCACAGTAGAATTCTTACATCTGTACTTCATAAAAGAATTTCTGTATTTGATGTACAAATGTGTTGTAATGCGAGTTTATTTTTTTTATAACCATAGCAATGTACTGGTATAATTATGAACGTTTCAAGAAGATGATGTGCAAGGAAGTTGGTGCACATGAACCAACATTTTTTATTGCTTTTACTTCAGGAGCAGCATCTGGCTCTGTAAGTATGTATTTTTGTTTCCAGTACTACTCTTTATTATTATCACTAATAAAATATTTTAAAGAGGTATGATTTTATATGATTCTCTCAGAAATGGTGTATGTTTTGGGATGCATCTACTTTAAAAGACATGGCCTGGCATTCAAGCTGATTGGGTGTATCTGAGTAAATTACACTGTTCTGAAATACAAGACTTCTAATAATATCAGGTGCGTGGAATATCAAATCTAGTTTTAAATTGAGCGCACTTTAATTTAAAATTTTTAATTACATTTTAATTGTTTGTGCTCTAACATTAAAATGGATTTCTTTTCCTAATAGATTGCAGCTGTCATAACTCTGCCATTTGATGTAGTGAAAACACATAGGCAGACTGAACTTTGGGAGAGTGAGACTTTAAAAAGTAAGTTGCTGGTAAGGAGAAAAAGAACACATAATGTTTCGAAAAATAAAACTTAGTGTTTGAGTATATAAACTTTTGGTAGGAATTTTAAATATTTGTCCTTTCTTCTGAAGTTTATCTAAAAATTCTATCACTAAGGCCTTTTTTCTTCTGCAAATTGTAACATCTTATAGGGTATTTTTTATCTCCTAGGATAAATACAATATTTCATTAATAGCATGGAGGAGGGAAGAGGTGTGATTTCAGTACCGTTTAGGTTAATAAGATGGTATAAAATAGAAACAAAAATATCCAGAGCTATTACATTTAGGTAGACCAATTGCAAATTTGTATACATTTAAGTAAGTTATATTTAAATAGGCAAAAATTTAATTTCTTATAAAACAGTCAGGTGAACAGTGATCTATTGAAATAGACTTTTGAGTTGATAAAAATAACATGATAAAATGTTTGCACATTCACTACCACTTGCTCCTTCACAACGATACTCTTCTTTTGTTAAATATTAGTCTAGAGAGAGAAAGCACTGTACTCAGGTTATGTATTTTTTACCTTATTTTTGTGTGATTTCAAAGAAACTATTCTTGCGGGCATATTAGTGAATATCTTAACAGCTTTAAAGGATGAAAGAGGAAGGAAGTTTCTTTTCTGTTCTGCATTCAGTAGAGCACCACTGCATTTTATACAAATTCAAGTTGTATCTAAAACCTTTTTTTTCCATTACTTGAGACCTGGACCAGTGGGGGACTTTCATTAACTTAAATAAATGTTAATCATGGCTTTAAGATTACAGACCAGTAAAAAGGCTGAGTGCCCAAATAGTTTCTGCTTAGAAACGAAGGCCCTAGTTTAGAACAATGTTATGAAAACTTAGTGCTCACTTTTTGGCATGAGGTTTTGTTCTCTCAGGCAAATTATTTTTAGCTGGTATAATTCTCAGAAAACCATATTTATGTTTCATGGCAGAACAGACAAAAATCAAAAAAGCTTTAAATATAAATAGTTTCTGTGTTTCAATTCTTCCCTTGTGCTGATGAATGTAAAAATTCATTGCTAACACCACTTTGAATCACAGGTAGCTGCCATATATTTATTAGGTCGTTATTAACTAGATTAATATATATCTAAAATTTCATTATGGGTATCTATAATTTGTACTAGTTCAATTCTTTCCAAATCCTGTTGCTGTTACAGTTGGACACTGACTATACATCTATATATTGTCTCTCTGTGGCCGCAAAAATATTTTGCGGCTTCCACATGCTGTAGGATGTTCCTGCTGAATGCATTCTATGAAACTGTTTTAACTTTACTCTAGAAAAAAACGCCACTTTCATATTACAGATCAATGAAAACAGCACATGCAGAGTGAAATAGCACAAAAAAATTTCCTCTGTTTAAAACAGTTGCATATGTCTGCAATGCAGATTGCTTCTTGATGCTGCTGTAGTTAGGTTGCTTATGGTACCTGATTTAGCTCTACAAGGGACTGCAATCCATATCTCGTAGACCTATACTTTCTTAAACTAACTTATACATGTTGGGGGATTTGATTTTTGTAAACTTAGATGTACGTTGTAGTGTCCTAGCTTAATTATGATATTCATTCTTCTGATACCAATTCTCAAAACTTACCTTTAGATTCAGTTCACCATAAAGGAAAGTTCTGGTTTAAAAATCTGAATTGTGATGATCTTTTAGCGGCATGTATAAAGTGACATGGAAAGGGACTGGCTCGTTTGAAAGCTAGCTGACTTTTTTCAACTCTTATCAGTTATTCTAGTAAGGAATATTGTCTCTGTTCATGTATCTTACTTCAGGCATTACTACACATTTTTCCATGTCATGCTATTTTAACCTGAGTATTGGATGAACTTGCATACTGTATGAATTTAACATCCTGTATAAACACTATGGATAAAATTAACATAAAATTAATTAAACCTAATAATTACATTTGAAGTGACTGCCTTTGATTTCTAAAAATATTTTTCTGTGGTATTGTGTATATTGCTTAATTTACTGTTCTCTTGTGCTATATTGAGTTCCACAGAGGGACTGTACATCAACCTGGGCAGTTATGAGGAAAATTGTCGCTAAAAATGGGATTACTGGATTATTTGCTGGTAAATATTTTGATATCTTTCTAAAAAACCTCAGACTAGAGGGAAAGTTTTTTAATCAGTACCAAGTGATTATAGATATTAATGTGCATAAATTATATAATATTTACATCTATGTGAACACTCTCAGTTATGGAATATTTTGCATATATAAAGCAACAGACATGCATACATCCAGAGAGAATTTTGGTAAAGTCTTTATAAGTTACTAAGCTACAGCTGTCCAAGATGGACATGATTTATTTAAAAAATAGAGGGATTGGGCTTGACAGATATGGCTGTATTGGCAATGAAAAATGGTGGGAAAACATTCAGTTCATGAAATAGTTTCTTTCAAATTTAAATAATTTGTTGATTTCTTAAACTGTAATAGTTGGGTTTTTCAGAAAGAATTGGTACAAAGGAAATTTAATGGCTTGTGAGGTTGGAAGCTACAGTATGGAGATGTTTCTAGACTGAGAAAGTTTCTTAGATGCAGTTTTTAGTCCAGTGCTAAAAATTTCAAAACAGTCAGTACTGTTGCAGCACGTATATTTAGGAATAGCCACCCTAACTTTTGTTCTTCATCTCATACTGGTTTCTATACTCAATTTTTTTGGTTCTTTCTGTCTTGGAAACAGAGCTTAAGCTTCAGTGGTATTTTTCTGTCTCCTTCTTAGTCTTTAAAGAAGATGCATAATTGAGAACCCAAGAAGTCTGAGTATGGAATAGATATTTTGAAATAGAATTCACATAATAAAATACTGTTACTGGCCTGTGGAATACTAGCCCAGGATAGATCCCATCTATCCTATGATGCAGTCCTTTTAAGTTGGACTTTGATGCAGTTTTTTGCAGAGGACTGGAAAATACGGCAGTTATATTAGTATTTGTTTGCTAGATGGGAGTAATTATGTTGAATACTGTATAATATTTGAGACATTCAAGGTCATGCAACAACTATTCCCCAATAATTTTTTCCTTAAAATTTTCTATCCAACTAGAAACATTATTTAAAATATGTTAAATTTTTATGTTTAAACAGATGGAGAAACACAATCTTGACAATTCAATGAGTTCTGATTGAGACAAAGTTTTTAAATTTTACTTGTACGTTATTGCATTTGTGTATATACAAGTATACACGTCTTACAGACTTTCTTACCCTCACTGAACCTATCAAGGGACCATTGCTGCCCAGCTGTGTCCAGTGTTCAGCACGTCAGTACATGATTTAGTATGTAGCTGGTGTTGTTTCAGTTCGTCTGAGCCATTCAGTAAGACAGAATATCACTGTTACGACCCCATTTAGCTGTGTAATTCCTTGATGTATTTTATTTTGCTTCTTGCATGGGCTGTCTTAAAGACTGTCTTCTAGTCTTTTTGATAGCTTTGGCAAAGACCACTTTTTAGCTCTGAACTATGTGCAGTAGTTATTTCTACTGCTGACCAGCACAGATGTATCCCTGACCATCATAAGATATCTTGGCCATTTAAACCCTGCGTATTTATAGAACAGAAAAGAAGCCCCCAGGAATACCTTCTGATGTCTTTTTCAAATCCTGGCAATTCTCTGAAACCAGTGAGGCCTACCTAATCATATGACCTAATTCTTGGTACTAACTCAAAACCTCCAGCAACGAAGCTGGCCTTTTTCCTGAGAGGTCCAGTAGGAGGTACTTTTCCTCCTTATTTTAATCATTGTGGCTAATTGTAAGAGGACTTTCTGGCATCAAGGAGTGATCATAGAGCCTCCTGAGACCTCATGAGACTTAGAAGTGTCTTTTCCACTGCGTAATCATACTGCCCTGGCCAGAACAGGGACTTTGTGAGCTGGCAAGTGTGACATGAGACAAGAAAAATGACATTCCATTCCCTCACTGTTACCTCATCCTGAAACTGAGGATTTCTTTTAATTCTTAAAATCTTTCAGGGAATGTTCCACTTCTGTAGTTACCGAAAAGGATTGACTCCCTTCTGAGATAATCACCAGTCAACTCAGTAATTCATGCCAAATTTAGCCAGATCCCAGAATATTCTTGTGGAGAACGACATGGAAATTTGTTCACAGATTTGTAGATATTTGGCAGCAGCTATCATGGATCCTGCTATATTTCGGTCAGCTTCTGTCAGTTTTCTACTTGGCACGCTCTGTCAAGCAAAGCAGGAAGAAAAGATTTGGTTTCCCAGAAACTGGAGTTCTTGCATTCTCATATAATCTATAACTACCTATAACTAAACATTCCTCCACCATTCAAAGAAATGCATTTCATGGTGAATGCTTGTAAGTTTTGCTTCATGCTGCTCAGTCCACTATTCATATCCAAGTAAATATGAATATGGAGGTTACTATGTTATGTTTTGGGATAGCACATGTATGCTGTGCTGTGATTATCAGTTAATGGAGTTCTTTGAGACTTGCCATCCATCCACAAGTGCGCTCACTACCTTCTTTCCCTTTCCTGTATTGTGGTTGAGTGGGAATTAAGAGGAAACTCAGGTAGTGCTAGGCATTTCCCACTCTGTGTACCCGAGTATGGACAAAGGCAGTCTGGGATTGCCGCCACATGTGACAGGAACTGAGAGAATAAGAGTTTCCAGCCTCACGTGTCAGTGCAAATAGATATTCACAGTGTGAATGTTCAAGCTGATTACACATCCTCAAGAATTCTAATTGCTGGTTCATATCTTTTTGTGAAGAACTGCTATTATGCATTAAACAAAAGAAAATCTTTACCTGGGGGTGAAACTTTGCTTTTGTTGAATATGTACATTCTGGTAGTTCTATCAATAATTTACTAGCCCAAGTATCACCAGACTAAAACAGTATCGCTTCTTAACTAAACTGTTCTTAAAGTGTTTTGCTTTTGAAAGCTTCCTTTCTATGTATGGCAACTGGAGATTGAAAATTCAACCCTGAATGTATATAAAATGTTCATAGTCACAAAGTGCTCTTGCCTTCCTGTGTATCCACCTCAGGATGCTCATCTCCCTAAGCTTTCTTAATTCCTTGGTACTTGTTGTTCAGCTCCCCCCATGCCTTTCTCCCAGGCTGTAGGGGAAAAGATTCCCATGTCTTTCTGTCTTCAGCAAGTCTACCTGATGGGTGAGGCTGCTGTTGTCCTGTTCTGTTGGATGGCTGGGGCAATACTCTGTTGTTGCCATGCACAGAAGTCCTTTGTAATGCACATGTGTTGTCATGTATGACTCTAGCAGCCTAAGGAGGAAATGACAAGATTCTGAGATTAAAATGATATTGAGATAAAAGCCTACCATAGTTCATACTTAAATGAACAACTGCGGGAGACATTCCAAACCCAGGATACTTAAAAGTCTTGACAGCACTGCATTGGTTCATTGGGCTTCTTTCTTTGAATGGCTACACAGTTGGTTGAAGACTTGCAAGACTTGTTCGTGTTCGCTGAAAGAGAATAAATTGCTTTACAGTGATAGGTAACATAGCTGGGTAACAGGATTTGCATATTTCAGAGCACTGATGCCAGCAGAATGCAAGACACCACAAAGCATTGATATTATTAGACACTTTGGGTGGAATTTAGTTCACAGATTAGGATACCTACATTTAGGTCTTGACACATGAGTAATGGACTGTAGAGAGGTTCACTTGATCAGCCACTATCTCAGTTCAGTCACCCACATGTAGGTGAGATGACTGGGGGTATTCTGCCTGGCTTCTTGCTACTGTTCCAAAGGGACACAAGTTTTCCATAAGTCATGCATCATCTGTGCTAGCTCCATGCAGATAGATGTCTGCGTTTCAAGTGGAAGTAGATGGCCATGTGTAGACATGTGGATTCAGCCTTACTCTCCTACCTCTAGGTAAACTGAATCACTTTCTAAACTCCACTGACAAGATGACAGTTGATTTTAATGGGAGACATTTAACACCTAAATTCTGTCATTTATACATGTGACCAGGATCCTTCCATTTTAGTAAAGGTGCTATAGGTCTTCAGAGACAGTGGCAAGAGAATCACGCTTTTTACTTAACCGTTGGCTTGAAGGGCTGAGGCACATACCTACAGCAGAGGGTACAGCCCAGCATGGTACTTGAGCCCTTTCCTCTCTGACGTTTTCCATTTCAGGATTCAGGGCTTCCTGAATCTCTTGCTGTCCCACCCAAGAGTTCAAAAGCCTCTGCTTGTCCCACACAAGCAGCAAGTTTGCAGTGACACTTAGGGGAGGGTGCACAGTCTGTCCCCCCCAGGGCCACCTCTTCTGTGCTGGAGCAAAGTAGCCCTGCAGGTCAAGGTGTCCCACCTCCGCGGAGAGACAGAAGGGGCAGAGACACAATGGACGCGAGGCAGGCAGGCCACACAGGGTGTCACAGGATTATTACAGTGGTAATACCTACAGCTAGTAATTTTAGTATTTTGGACAGGTAGAATCCCAGTTCTACACTGATATACTATGGCATCAATATAGTATGACCACTAAATGGTACTACAGCCCTTCAGTCTGAAAACAAATTATAGTGAATACTTCCCTTTCTCTTCTGGGCAGGTATTATTCCACGGCTGTTTAAAGTTGCTCCTGCGTGTGCCATAATGATCAGCACATATGAATACGGAAAGTCTTTCTTTTCTCATTTAAATGAAAAAATGAACCAACGCCCTTGATTCTCCTTCTTCCGATTGTATGAAGTCAAAATATATGGTGAAGGTTGTGCCAAATTTGAATCTCTCAAAGCATTTTCTAGAGTTCCCAGTGAATTTCTGCGATTACATTTGGTAACCAAATACAACTTCACAAAAACAACTGTTTCACACAGGATAAGTTCACTTTTTTCTTAAGACTAAGAAAATACACATGACCCTTAAGCTATCATTGAAGATTTTGTGACTTGTCTTGTAGCTAGAGAGAAAAAAGAAAGAAAGAAAGGAGAAGGACGGGGGGGGGAGGGGAGGAAATGTGCTCTGACTGTTCTTCAGTGATGATTAAAAGGGGAAAAAAAATAGAGGCCGGACAGAGCAATGAAGAATAACCACTGTCACTGTGTTAATTTTCAGTCTGACTAAACATTTTTGTTGGGTATTTAAAGTGATGTTTAGAAAATGTTTTGGGCTTCCAATTGTACAATACAATTCTTCCTCCATAAGGAGGTTGATACCGAATGAATTCAATAAATGCTTATTTATTATTGCTTAATACATGTTTAATTCTGTGCATGTTTGTTATTTGCAGCTCTATATTTTGTGTAAATGCATATTATAAAATAGTCTTCGGCTTCTTCTCAGGTTTATTTAAAATGAAAAATGCTTTAGGTCAAACTGGAAAAAGTACATCATGCTCATTAGAAACCCAGAGAGCATGGTGAATACATTAAGAGGTGCTGCAGTGGCTTTTTAGTTTAAAGTAATACTCTAAAGCACACCCAGGCACTGAAGACAACTGCCTGTACGTGTGTTTTGGAGGAACGCTCCCTTGCATGTTTTTGGGAGGTGCAAGCGGTCACTGTCACACAGCTCCAAGGCAGGGCCAGGCTCCCTGGGGGGGGAGCTTTCCCCATACCCAGTTTGTATGGGATCACCTGGTTTTGAAGGCTGAGTTTGCTGGCATTAACACAGGTGGTTCCATGCCAGTTTGACTCAGCCATGTATCTATCTGAAGGGAAGAGCACATTTACTTTACTGCTGTAGACACAGCCCCTGTCTGCTACTCACGTGTGCGCTGCCCACGCGTGGTATGAACAGTTGCAGCGTCTCCCTTGCCCATAGGCACTTGACTTACTGAATCACAGCTTCCTTTGTATGATTTTTTTTTTTTTAAATTATTTTGTAACTACCCTCACTACATCCTTTCTTCCATGCATTTTCAATGAAGTGGTTGAATTTTATATGTTTTGTGTATTTTAATGAGGGGGTGTGCTTTACCCAAGAAATGGACTTCAGTCCTATTCTACCATGCAGAAGGTATCCCAGCACATGTTTGGCCTTGATGAAAATTCATCATGCACTGAAAAATGGTCTAGCTGTAAAGACATCAGGTACAAAGTTATTGCATACAGTGCAGGCAAGAGGTACTGCCATAGATGTTTGACACTGTTCCCCCATTGTGATTTTTCAAAGTAATTTTACACTAGAAACTCAAAATAAAGCCTAAGAGAAAGAAAGTAACAGCAGATTTTGGACCACATTGAATGAAATATAGCAACAAAAACAAAGTCTCCCTGTTTTGCAAGAAAAGAATTTGCTATAAGCTCAATAATACTGTAATTTGTCAAATGGCCTTATTTTATCCTGTCTGATTAAAACAGAGGCAAACCCTAGTAATTAGTGATGATACAAAATGTTTAATTTACATGCAACATTTATGGAACGTCAAGGCAACAAAACATACAGTTTCGGCATTTTTTTCATTTTTTTTTGAAAAATGATGAATGTTTATAACTGAGAAAGACACACATAACTGATTTCCCATGCACAAAATGACACCCAGAAACTCACAGTGGTGTCAGACTACGTAAAAGACTTCAGTTAAATGACACATGAATTTCACACCAGTAGCTCCAAGAAAAGAGCCATCAGCAAACATGACTGAAGATCATGATTATAGCCCCCTCCAAAATACTGACGTAGTGGGATGTAGAAGTGTTTAACAGCAAACAAGACCGATTAAATCACTGTACCTTGATGTAGAATGTTAACTTGTGGAATCCAGATTCCTTCACTGTATTTGAGGTAAAAATGCATCTCTAGTTTACAAATTAGTATTTAATAATGTTACTCAACTGCCATGAGAGAACAGATGCTTAATGTGATAACAAAAAAACCAGTTACATGAAGTAATGGACATTCTGACAGTGTATGAAAGGATTTAATGGTCAGTTCATTACAAAGAAATTAACTGAGTGGGTACATGAGGGCTTGAAAGACAAGGTCTGGTGGATTTGGCTAAGCTGCTTAAAAAACCTGCATTAAAATGGCATCGGTAGTTGTTTACCCTGACATGGATGCAATGACCTCCAGCACTGTGGACTGGAGAGTTGAGGAGGTGTATCTGGAACCTCCTCCAGCTAAATCCAACTGCGTTGCATTCCAGAGATGCAAAGCCCCATACTTACAAAGGCTAGACATTTCCTGTAGTTTTTAGTAAAGGTAAGAATGAATCTTCTCTCTTTCAAGCCCACCCTAAAATGACGAGATTATAGTAGTAGTGCCAAGGTACCGTTACAAGAGGCAAATCAACTAAAACCATACAGTGTAGTGACATACTGTAAACATCTAAGAGTAAGCAATAATTAAAAATCTGTCTTGTATTGCAACTACTCATGTAAACAATTTATGAAACTTCTTTGGCACAAAAAAGCATCTTCCCTAGCACTTATAAATACAATGTACTTACATGCATTTAAGTTTTGTTTAAAAAGTTACTAATCATACTGATAAGCATTACCTTGATTAGCAAAATTCATAGATAAAGGATCCATTGTATCTTACAAAGAATTAAGAATATAGTTTGCAATTCAAAAATTAATTTGCAAACTTTGAAACTGTAGGATAATCTGGAAAGTTAGTTTAATTTAAAAAATGTCTCCCTTCCCCCCCCTCCCCCTTCAGTAATTTAAATCAATGGCAAGTAATTTGAGAAAACTGACTTAAATTTAAGTTCTGCAGTATTACCTAATCAAGAAAAAATACCTATTGCACTACTACAGGAATGAGAAAAATCTTTAACATGAGAATACTGTCTTTACATTGTCTTTGTTTCCCTTTTTTCACTCTCCTTGGGATCTTGCCAATAAACACACAATCCAAACTTCCCTAGGTGCTAACTCCACCATCCTTAGTCCCCATCTTTCCAGCAAGGCCAATAAACCAAGAAGTTTCTTGTATAATGTTTGATTATCTGTAACTCAGGTCACTCAAAAGCATTTAGTGAGTTTCCTCAGCATTTACAAATCGCTAAGTATGCTTGACTTAGATGATCAACTTACATTTGTTATTCACATGCAACTTCAAGAATTAGTAGGAGTGTTTCAGTGTGATTCTTCAGTGCGATTCAGACAATCTCCTAAGTGCCATGATACTAACAAGAATGCAAAATCTAACATTGAGTCAACTTCAGAAGAGCTGTTGATAGGTTAAATATGCTATTTGAGGTCCTATGCCACATACACAGATGAAAAGCTGGATTTTTAGGTAAAATATTTATTTGCCTACAAAGACTGGCATTAAGGATTCCCTGTCTGTTCTGCAACAGTTGATAGATATTTAAAGCACTGCAGAGAAGCACCGTGGCTGGAGTAGGGCCAGGCCATTGCAAAGAGAAACAAAGGTCGTGGCAGTTAAGTAGGGACTGATTTGCAACTGTTTCATTTTAAAAATCAGTCATAAGGATCAGATTATATGTCCGCTACCTGGCCAAGAGCTTTAAATAATTCAAGACTAAAATAGAACATCTGAAAAGTCCTCTGGGGGAAAAAAAAAGTTTGAATGAAAACTGACAGAATTTGTGAATTAAACAGGTAACCATGAGAAGAAAAATAAAGCAGCTTATTTTTTAACTCAGAACTAGCAGTCTTCATTGCAAGTCATTTTATGGAACATAAGCCAAATGCATACAACACGAAGCTCTTCCTTCTTGCGTGTATCTCAAGATGGTGTTAAGCCTGGACTTGTCATCTCTGTTGTGGGACTTGCAAGATATTCACTTGATTTCAGACTTGTGAGAGATTTGTAGCTTGCTACTGAAGTAAGAGAGCCACAAAGACCAAGCAATGATGGAGTGTCTTCCTTCCCTGTTAAGAAAATCAAGAATTAAGCTAATACTTTTTACAGCACAAGATGACCTGACCACAAAAAAAAAAAAAAAAGAAAGAGAAAAAGAGGGAATAGAAAAAAATGTTTCATCTACACTATTATGATTTACCTATTAGTGCTTCAGCACACGCATACTTCATAAATGCAATTAGGAAGGCACGTAATTTATGCCATACCTTCCCTGTCCAGGTGGTAAAGAGATCCCTACCCATGCACTGCAGGCTGGGCTGTAGTCAGTCTTCTACAGAAGGAGATTCAGAGACTCCATGGTGAACTGAAGTTACTAACTCAAGCACCAGTTTTAGTTGAGTACATTATGTATAAATGGGAGTGATGCTACTAATACAATATCAGTACCAGAGATGTAATTTTAAATCCCTCAGAAGGGAGTAGAATTAACTGGAATCAGGATATATTTCTTTAAAAATAAACATGTTTTGTTTTTTAAACCTTGGTAATTTGAAGTGCATTAGGCTCCGACCACTGGAAAAAGCCCTACAGTGCAGGAGCAGCAGTGCAAGTATCTGCCGTGTCATCCACATACACTTGACAGTTAACGTGAAACATACCTATAGGTATAAGACTGCATTGGACAATTTCTCTATTTATTTTATGTCTTTCCTTCTCAGAAAGAACATCCATTCAAGTTATTTTGTGACAACTCCGCTAATAAATTACATTATAAAGAATTTGATCTACAAGCATCTCCCTATTTCATCCTCCTGGCTCATCTGCAGAATAAAAAAGATCACCTTAAACTAGAGATTAAAATGAACTTAAAAAGGTCACAGGCACAAGATTTTATTGATAAACTAGTCTACCAGATTTTTTTTAAATCACACCTATAAAGTAGCATTTCTTAAAACTGCGTCTCCTGTTCCTGACAGAAAAGTTTTATTCTCATGACAAGGATGTAAGAAAACAATGAAACAACCCAAATCGTGCCCTGCACAATAATTCTTTATTCCCATAAAAACTACCCTTTAAAGACTACACTCAATTGGAGGACATAAAATACACGAAGAGCAGTATAACACTGTTTGGGGACAGCCCTTGATTTCAACAAGTGTGCAGCTAAAAATCTGACTACATGAGTGGGCTTAATAGTATTGTGAAAGTTTACTACTTCTAATCTTTTAATTAACACTGCCATACTGAGAGTTAGACCAGAGGTATTTTAACAGCAGGATCACATACCATCTTATAAAATTATATTAAAGCTTAGGTACTGATGAACCTCAGTAATTTAGAATTGAGATGTTATGATACCTTTAAAGATAGAGTCTTGAAATCAAAACCTTAACTATTATTATCAGTGATTTTGCCACACCTTTATTTACAGAAGATAAAACAAAGCATAACTTCAAATGATTAACATTGCAAAAAAACAGTTGAAAGTAGATCTGCACAAGAAGTCTCTTCATAATAGCCATGCTGATTCTATTTCACTTTCTCTAAGCTAACTTGAAATAATTTAGATTTTAAGACTGTTCACAGTTTTAAAAAAAGTTCTAAATTTTACATCCTTGATATTTTAAAACCAAGAAATTTTACAGTTATCAACTACTAAGGCTCTGTACTGTCAAGTCTATTTAAAGTTAACATTTGATGAGGTACAAAAAGGACTTTTATAGCAGTTTGTTCTGTACCCAAAATACTACTACTTCAGAAGTCTTTCAGCATTTTTCTGCTTTTCACAGTCACCCACAAGATGGAGCAGCTCAACTTTGATAAGATTTTGAAAGGGGGTGTGTATGTGTATATTACATTTATATACTAGCATGGTTCATATCACGTTCCCCTCTCTGTTTTAACAGAAACACTGTCAGGCTGCATCTCCACAGATTAATGTTGAATGCAAGATGTAAGCATGACAGTGGTAGTTGCAAATCTGGTGTCTTTAATCTTTCTTTTAAGAAACAAAAAAGGAAACTTAAAAAACTCAAGAGATTTGAGTTAGTTATAGCAGAAAGATGACAGAAGATCCTCCTTGTAGCTGAGCTGTCTCTGGTTCCATGATGGAGAAAGAAGATATGCAACGTATCTAAAGCTTAGCTTTAAATACAGCACAAAGTCTTACTTTATTGGGGGTGTGGGCATCTTCATAAATGCAAACTTATTTGAAGTATAGTCCTTAGGGAAACTGAAACAATTTGCATAACAATGAAAAAATATGCTGTTCAATGCATATTTTGTTCACACTGAAAATTCATCTCACAGGGACTGAAGATCAGAGCTATGAAGAATAAAATAAAATGAAGCCACTAGACTGGCTCTGTACCTTCATTTAATAAGTTCATTCCATCCTGCTTCCCATCCTGTGAGTGACCTGGATCCAGAGAGGACTGAGAAAGACTAACTTCTGCTGAAAGTTGGTCCAGACTTTGAAAACTCTTCCTGCAAACCAAGTAATATTTAATAGTAACATATTTAAAGATCTAACTAGATATCTTCAATTGTCCTTAAAAAGTCTTCTAAAAAAACCTAGGCAGTTAATCTTTCTTCTCCTAAATACTCTATTTTTGTTTGTTTGTTTCCTAAAACACTGGTTTTTTCCTAAAGCAATTACTTCCTTTTTTTTTAATTAATCCAAAGGAAGGAAATTTTTATGGTGAGATAAACTGATTTTTTTCTGCCAGCTGATCCTTGTACACTGTAAGAGATAATTCCGATAGGGTACACTTCAGAGTATGCTAAGGGAAAGATAAAATTTTGAGTTTCCCTGTTCCTTTAAAGGTGAATCAAAATAAATAGTCAACTTACTCATCCCATTGTTGATTGTGCTTTCTATAGAGTAGAGTGTCCAAGGCAACAGCATTGACATCCAGAGCTCCTGGGGAAGGCCACTGATTGGTAAGGTGAGTAGTTAATTCTTGTCTTGATCTCAAGTCATTATTCTTTAGCACAGTCCTGTGAATACAGAAAGCAGTAAATCTCAGTCTATTAAATGCAGTTCCTTAAGGTACAGGAAGAAAGACAGGGCAAATAGTCCTGACCAAGCTGATGTTCTACTTTGAGTGACCAACAGATTGCAGTTTTCATAAAGCATCTTAAACTGTTCATTTTTTTCTAGGGGAAGCAACTGAGAAACCTACTGAGAAGGATTTAGGAGCAGAAAAAAGTTGAAGTTAGAATCTTGCTGCAAAAGCAATAAAAAAGCAACAGCATTCTAAAGATTCTTTGTGCCAGCATGATGGTAATTAACAGTCCAACTATTTTGCAAACCAATTATGGGAATGTGATGTCCTTCTCCCCAATATTTCTTTTTTTTTTTCAGTTTAAACACACCCCCACAATACTTTTACAGAATGAACTAAAAACCAGACATGTTAATTTCATTATATGCTTCCAGGTGAAGTATAACACGTAGTTATTCTGTTTTCTACCACCTTACAGTTCCTAGTAATTTATGTTTTTAAATTACAGAAAATGGGTTAACTGAGTACCTTACATGTTCAAATTAGTTTTGCATCATATTCCCATGAAGCAGACCAGTTTTCTAAAGTTCTGGAAATGAGGAAGCTAATATGCCAATATGGGAAGTCATCTGCCAGAAGTCAGACAGAAATAAGGAAAGTACATGGTTCTTCAGGCTCCAAGACAAGATCAGCCTTTTTCAAATTGTACAACCTACCCTTATACTGCTGTAGAACAACTCTAGAAACAAAACTCGTATTGCTTGTTAACCCATAACTCCTCCAATCCATGAAATACTAGGCAATAGTAGAATGCTGCTTTACAACAAGTTTAGCTATTTGCTTCAGGCCACAGATAGTCAATGTTACATATCTCCATACCAAATGTACTCAGGAGTTCAAAGCTAAATGCTGTGTTGTTATCTGAAATGCCAAACTGCATAGCAAATTAACTATTCATGGTACACATACATTTATGTGAATTCACAAATAACGTTGTCAACAGGTCTGTTTTTACAATGCAGTTTTTATTCCGGTGGTATCTGAAGTGGTGTCTGACATTAGACAAGAACCTCAGTAAGGGCACATAACACCAACCAAAGAGCCAAAATTTCCCATATAACAAGGTAAGACAATAGCAAGTTCAGTAAGGATTTTTTAGTAGCTGAGTTTGAGAGAGGAGACAGATGCACAGCAATTTTGCAAGAGAAGGTGGTAAAGCACCACAGCGAGCAAAACTATTTTCAAGAAACTTTTCTCAAGATGACGAATTTCCCCAGTGTTCATGCAAGTAGACAATCAACTTTTCTACCCTGGGATCTCCCCCCTCACCCTCCTCTCTGAGGGGTCTATACCACTTTGATAACCCAAAGCTCTCAATAATTTCAAATATCTTGAATGGTATTCACTTCCCCAGGTAATTCCCCTAATCCCATGGAGTACATTGAGCATTAAACAGGTCTGTTAAAGGCTTGTTGATTTGAGGAAACTGAAACAGTGACCTAGCATGTTCTTATGAGGTTAGCCAGTTAGACTACATCACCTCCTTATTCAGAAGGACTTCTTGTATGTTTTCATAGAAGTTTTGTAACAGGACACAGTTAGCAAATATGTACACAGTAACTAAATGCAAATTCATGCATATAACACACACGTGTAAATTCCCATTTGGACAACTCCTGTATGTTATCACCACACAACTCAGCAGCAGTGTTATTATTAAACAAACATGCTGAGCAAAGGTGACGAAACCATGCATCTACACATAAGTTGCTAATAGTGGAATTTTGGCACTTTATGTAGGTTTCTATATTGAGGCTTTTCCCACAAATCTTTATGCTATAGTAACCTGAAATGTAACCCTTTCTGTGTGGACAAAGAAATTCTGCAGCAAAGACTAGCCAAACTGCTCCAGGGATTTTAGCATAACAACATTTAAAGACAGTTCCAGTAGATCACTACTTACACCACTCCACCATGCTCAGGAAGAAAACCAGGCATCAGGTAGGATACAGAAGTGACTATTTTCCTCTTAAAACTTTTACGCTTTTATTTTGAATCTTTAAAAATATGTAAAAATAACGTTGAATATATAAAATCTGTCCAAACACAGTATTCAGTATATATGAAATAGTAGTATAGACAGTAGGAAATTAGACAAAATATACCAGGAGGTGCTGGTAGTTACCACCTATTTTTTCAGCCTCGTAGATTATTTAGCTGTTTGCTCTTTCGCAGCCATTTTTAAAGTATCATGAGATTCCACTGCAGCAAAGACTTATTAAAGGCACTGCTTGCAAACAGCAATTCTCTCAAGATAAACAAAAGCAGTATCAATTTATGCATATTAACCAGACTTATTTTAAGAGTCAAAGTATTAAACTGCACAGAATCATAGAATCATTTAGGTTAGAAAAGACCCTTAAGGTCACAGAGTCCAACCGTAAACCTAGCACTGCCAAGTCCACCACTAAACCATGTCCCTAAGCGCCATGTCTACGCAACATACATCATCCTCAAACTCTTAATCACCGTAAGGCAAAAATGATACTGCTACAAATATTCAAAAATGTGAAGAGGAAGAGAAATGGGAGACAAAAGCATCTACTATAGAAATGAGTTAAAAAGGAAGGAAATATCATCATGTTTTAATGAAAAACACAGACAAATTTCAAAACAATGTGAAAAAATGCTGCACAAGATTATTGAGTGCTATCCTGCTCTTGGTCAGACAAGAGGAGCTCTTTCTAGAAGTTAAGAGCTCTCAAAAGACAACAATTTATTTTATCCAAGGCAGGTTGAATTTCTACGGTAGCACTTTTGTTCCTCAGAATGCAAACTTTGTAACTAGTGCTGGGCAACTCTAGGCTGCAATACTGCAAGGTTTGAATTAGGACTTAATGATCACAATGAGTGCAATGAAGATTTCCTCTATGTGTTTACTGTCAGGCTGTTTAACCAAAAGAAGAATATTACTATTAAAACTTATTTATCTTGCTAGTATAGGAAAGTAAGTTTGGCATATAAAAGTTTTCAGAGGAAAAATTAGAATAAAATATTCATAGAGCAAAACTAAGAACTGAAGAATTGGTAGAGAGGTACAAATGGCAAATAGGGGTATTTGTGAAATTTACACATTTCACAAAATATTAAAGAATAAAATATAAAATGAATATTTTCTGTTCTTTACACACACATAAAAAAAGGAACTACTGAACACTTTGGGCCTTGACTGGGAAATATTTCAAAAGTGTTACCAAAAGTTCACATAAAAATAAAGTAGTATCTAAGCTTCTGTATAAAATGCTGGTCTGTAGTAAAACATACTGAACTGGAATGGCCTATGTACAAACAGATTTTATTCTATTTCTTCTGTTCCCAAGAATGAACCGCTGGCAAGAAACACGAACTGAAAACCAGAATAACCTGAATGCCTGTAGACCAAGACTAAAAGCCTAGATTTTATGAAGGATATTACCTCATAACTTATAAGGAACAAAATCCATAATACATCATAAGAATAACACTGAAGTATGCAGTTCTATTTTTAAATAAAACTCAATAAAATTTTGTTGTATTGGTTTTGTAGCTGCGATGATATAAGGATAATTCAAAATAAGGCTTGTAGACAATACTTTTAGCCATTTAATACAGGAATAAAAGCAAGGACATTCCAAAAAGGGAAGAGGAAAAGAGAGACAAGAGTTTACTATAGACAGAAGTTAAAAAGGAAGGAAATATGACCCAACTTTGAGTGAAAACAATCAAATGAGCATACAAAACAAGCTGTTAACTCCCTTTCTTCAGACTGGAAATAGAAAACTTGAAAGCCAAAAAGAAGATAAAAACAATGGCTTCTAAATGTAATAATCTCAGGAAGGTAGCTGGTACATGGAGAATACAGTGGATATTAATAAGAGATTGTATGATTATTTTCTGAATGAAAGGCAGGCAGCATGTGAGTTATGGTTAATAGGGTATCCTGGACTAACACAGTGAAACTGCAGAGTGCAGAAAGTTTTGTGTAGAGTAGGGAGAATATTTAAGAATTTATTATGAGAGCAAGGGGGGTTAAACTAATTTATGGTACATCACCTAATCTAGGCATGAAAAAATTCTTGGTTGTCTGAAAGCCTGTGAACTTTTCCCCCCCATCCACTAACTGGTATCTTCTCTACCTACAATCATTTCCATCTCTTTATAATCACATTGGTAAAAAGTAGCAGAAGCTCTCTTTTGTAATCTGCAGAAAGAAAACAATTATTTTTCATACTCTGAGCAGTCCTCACCCCAACAAGTATTTTTATAAGATACATTCATATCATGTTTAAAGCTCTTAAAAACATTACAAAAAAATCAAGAAATAGTGAAGAGATGGCAGGCAGAGAGACAATATTTCTAATTCCTTTGGAAGTAATTTCTGAATTACTATTTTCATACTGAAAAGTGGTAAAGCAAATCCTGCAAAATGCTTGTTGGGATTTATTACATGAGAGAGGCATTGGTGACACTGAGGACAGAACGTATTTTCAAAAAATAGCTTTTAAAATGGTCAAATATCCTTTGTATTACTTCATTACATAGATTTTTCCATAATACATGTATATAAGAGAAATATAATATACACAGTCTCACCACATAAGCCCAGGATACCCTGTTTAAGTTATGACATTTAAATTGTGGTCTTTTGTTGTTTTTTTTTTTTTTAATGGCTACAAAAAAAAAAGAAAAACTCCATACAAATTCAAAATACTACTGCAACTAATAATTTGTTAGGAAAAACAAGCAGCAGAATAGAGGAGAACATCATCTTAATGCTAGAATACATGGTTAAAAACTAACAAATATTTGGCTTACTTTTATATTTTTTGTTCTCTACATCAGGAACCGCTATTTAAATTAAGCTCCCTTAGAAAACAAACAAAAGTATTCAGTAAAAACATCCTGCTAATAAATTCCTGCCTATTACAAAAGAATACTGATGATTCATTAACTAATCAACACTAACATACTCCCAAGTTAGAAATAAGTGTCTGCTTGAAGTGCACATACATATGCTCCCTCCAGGCCTGTAAATTTACTTACTTTTATTCAAGAATAACAACAACAGCCAGAGTATTAACATCAGGTTTATGCAGCTATTCACAGAAACGTCTCTGCGTGCTTTTGACTTTCAGTCCTTTAATTGTGTATTTAAGAAGTAGGGAAAATTGAGATTAGTGAAGTCTTCTAATAAACATCATACTCCACTAGTATTCACTGGCCCTGTCTTTGTCACGCACTCTCCAGAATATTTACTTGCTGATTTCATCAACTTTTATTATTTTGAGATGTTTATTTCATGATTTATTATTTTGAGATTATTTATTAAACACAAGCAGAATATCATTTTGTATGGTACACATATAATAAATGCAATTGACAAATTACTGCTCATTTCCATCGCTCCTCCACAGTATGCTGCCCTTTCAGTTGTTCTGGTACAATCACATACGAGCCACTCTGAAAAGGGATCATCCAAATGGTCAATTTTTTAATTTTTAATTTTTTTTTTGAAGCAGCTTTTTTTTTTAAAAAATTAATGCATAAGGTAACCTCACAAACAGTTCTGTTTGCACTACCATCACTTTTGGCAGCTCAGCTACCTCTCATAAGGATAAAAAATTACTCCTTTGAATTAACACATCTAAGACTTCTGCATCTTGAAAGTGTGACCTGACTTGATTCACCCATTCATAGTGGAGGATGGGGACAAAAGACAACCTGTACGTGGGGTTCCTCCATGCAAAATAGAAATTATATAAAAAGGTGATTATCTTTGGTCACTTACTATACTGTACTATATTACCTCTGGGAATTTAAAAATAAATAATAAAAATTAATCTCAAGTTTAGCCCAAGCTAATACAGAAAACCCTTATCTTGGTAACCACATAAAATTTCTGGTCTCATTTCAGCTAGACTGGATTTCCAATTTCCCTGAGATCAAATCCAGATTCATGCCATTGGAAGCCTATTCTGAAAGACCCATTTACACAGATTTTTTTTGTTTAATAAACAAAAAGTCAGTTCTGTTTCCAATTATACCTATGAAAAACCAGTAATTTCTTACCTGCAAGTTTAATTTCTCCAAATCCAGAAAATGCCAGTCCAGTTGGCAATTTGCCCTCCTACCAGCAGATGAAGACAGGAAATAAACCAAACAGACTAATTCCCTAAGAAAGGGAATTATATCAGATGAGTGCTCCAGTTCAAGAACTACCTGAGTAGTAAAAAGTAAAAGTGAAAATAAAAGCTTAAAAAAATAAAAACATTTGAATAAGAAAGAACAAGCTTTAAAAACCTTTATTTAGGACAGGAAATATGGAATGCAAACTCAAATTAATAGCATACATGAATATAACTAAAATCTGTAAGAGCAACTCTAAAATAAAAGGGAACTCTCAGATTGTCAGTACTGTAGCAAGACAGTGAGCTGTCTGGACTGGTATGTCATTGGACTTTGAGAAATTAGATCAGCAGGTATGAAAATGAGTTACTTACCAGTAGATTTTGATGCTGCAATATATCACCACTCTCAGACTTGTGCCCTGTGCACAGATACAGTATTCCCCAAATTAGATGCCAGAGCAGTTAGATCCCAGCAGACTTTCTAATTGCAGCCGCTGTAGTGAAAAAAAGCAGGCATGTCCTACTGCACCACATTTTCTTACTCTTTCTGACTGGCCAACAGATCTTTGTGTGTCACAGCAACGGTACTAGTTGTGCCACAGAACAGATACCCTTGAAGCTTCTTCAGCAATCCTTTTAGTCCTCCTTAATTACCTCCTAGAAATTTTGAAATATATCCTCCAGTACTAAAATTACTGTGATCAATTTTATACAGCCTTTGATTTCCTTGATCTTTGGAGTAACTTTGATAAGCTTATATTGGCAGAAGTACCGGCAGCTTGACTCTTGAGTTCTAGTCTAATTATGGTGGAGATTTTATTTCAGAATACCAACATCCAGAATGGATCAAACCACACTATAGTATGTTAACTTTGCGTGTGCTCATTAAAATACTACTGCAGTGCACAACTGACACTCTTCATGTCCTTGGACAAATAACCAGGCCTGATTCCTTTGGAGGAAGATAGCAGGCACAATGAAGCCAGTTTCCCCAGACAGTGGGTCTTGACTGAAAACAAGAAAAATACTGAACTTTGCTAGCAACCAAACTATTAAGACGTAAAGAGCAGCTTTTAATTCAATTCTTCAGCTATCAGGTCCTTTCTGCTGGAAAATGGAGGACTCTTAGCAAACAGCTTTTTTTGACAGATTATCAAATTTGCCATTAGTAAACATCCTCTCAAACTGAGCTTGTCATTCAAGGATTTTTTTTTTCCATGTCAGTCATGTAAATACAAATTACCTGTCTATAGCTGAACTTTTAAAAGAACATTTTTATGGGGGTGGGTTGGGGGGTGGGGGAAGAAAATCAAGATCTTCCTTCAGAATGGATCAGGAAAACTTCACCAGAAACAGTGGTCTTCTCAGTAATTTTTTGCCATTTTAACACGCTTCTTCCCTTGGGTTCAGTAAAAAGAGCAGTATCAACCACAAACTAGTTGGGTAAACTTTGGGTTGACAGAACAACCACTCTTTTAAACTTCCACTCACATATTAAGCCAGCAAGAGTTTCAGCAGAGATATTCAACATTATAACTGTAAGATGGAGCTTCTGCATAGAAAAGTATTTGCCAAAATCAGCATCAGCTCCTTCAGAATGCCATTTTTCTAATTACAAAAGAGCAAATATGGCAATGTTGACTTACTTGGAAGGCTAGAAGACCATATTGGTTTAAAAAAAAAAAAAAAGGGGGGGGGTGGCAAAAGGAAAAAAAAAAAGCAGCAGCACGACATGAGTCATGTAAGTTCTTCCTGGTAGCTGAATGCAAATTAATACAACTACCAAACTATCCAAACAGTAAGATTGAGCTTCAAAGTCTAAGACAATTGCAGAATGAAAAAAATGCAGGACAAAAATCTGATCCAAGGCAGGGGGCGGGGGGGAACAAACAAAAAACCACACACACAGGGAAAAGAACAGCAGAAATGGAGAAACAGGAAGGGAAAACAGGTGGCAAATAAAAAATTTTGCCAAATCTAATTTGAGTTATAATTTGGGTAACAAAATACTGTAAATTTTATTATGTTAAGTGGTTGCATAAGAATATCTCAATGACAAACAGAAAAATCACCAATCTAAATCTCAACCACTTGCTATCCAAACAGAAAGGCAGCTAATAAAAGTTTCTTGCTCAAGAAATCAGCTGCTCCTTTCAAAAATGAGTATTTTTCACTCTGGAGGCAGCCAGCATTTTTCTGTAAATATACCAACACATCTTGTCCTTGAAGACACCAATAACTTCAAGAGCTTTTAACTTTTTTAAAATTTCAGATTTATTTTAATATAAACCTTTTAAACCACCTTTTAAAAAAGTTCAGAATGAGATACTAAAATAATGAGGGGTTTATAAATAAATCCCTCCCTCCCTACTGCATCTTGCAGAGTAAATCCTTTCCTTCAGACTGCTATCAATCCAGAAACTTTGGGCTTCCCGCTGCTGTCTATCCACTCCTTTGTATAATGTAAGTATCATATTGCAGCAAACTTCAAAAGAATTCCACAAAACCAAAATCCAAATCACTGCCTAAACAAAACAGTTTTAACATCTGCCAAAATAGGCAATATTTTTTCTACACCATTAAAAAAAAAAAAAGTACAGACAAGTTGAGAAAAGGAGCTGAAAACAGACCAGATTGGAATACTAAGGATTTAAAACTGCTGATGCAAACTTGAGGGAGACAGAGGACATACAGGAAGCATTACAAATAAAAGTGTGGCTAATGTGAATTATGGTTTGATAGCAAGGATCCATGAAAGCTTTAAAAGGAAAGAAGGATTAGCATTCTCAGTTTTGACATTCTAGGAAAGAAATTCGCCAAGAAGATCAAAGATTAAATTTTAATCTCCCACTTCTTTTCAGTGAGAAAATAAAGCAGCTACAACAAATTGGATTTACTGTACTTACACAGTTGAGGAATTCTTTAGTGTACTTACACAGCTGAGGAATTCTGTTTCTTAAAAAAAAAAAAAGTCTTACAAGAGGACTATCTGAAGATGAAGGTAAGAGTGCTAAAAAATTGATCCAGCTTTCCTTTTTCTCCAGATGATTTAGTTTTTGAGCAATGATTTCAAAGCCAGGCAACCCACATTTAAAGTTTTACTCACAGGGAGACACAAAACACAGGCTAAATCTCAAAATTTCAAAGCCTTTGCTCAGACCCTTCTGCTTATGTTTCCTTGGACAAGCTTTTCTCTGCTTTGTCCCTGACAGCACAGTTATAACCTACATCCTCTACAGCTTTGTGACTTCACCTGTGACCCTCCCTTGCCTGCTCTTGGGCAAAGTATTTGTGGCAGTGCTCTGAAGGCTCTAGAGCATTTACAAACAGAATCTTAACAAAGCAAGGAAAAGCACAGATACTATTTTCCTAAGCAAGTTTTTTCAATCAAAGGGGCATCATCAATCTTTGGAAAGGAATCATCTTTGCTATAAAGAATACAGTAAAGCTTCCTTTAAATACTCCATAACAGATCTGATAGGACATGGTGTATTTGAAACAGAGAAGCTTATTTTGCCTGAACTTAAACACGTATGAATTTACTCTGGCATGCGGCTCTCACAGAACTATTGTGGCTATGTTCAGGTGCTGCCAAGAATGAGCTCATGGACAACACAGGGAAAAATAGGTATGTGGACAGAGTACTCCACCAGTCAGTGCCTAGAAAAGAGTGAAGCATAAGTTACAGGCTATGTACAACTCAGGAGTGGAAACATACACAGAACATTTACTGTAATTAAAGAGCATCACTGAAACAAACAGGTCTCTGAGGGTTGCAACTAAACTGTCATCTCCTATCTTTAAAAAGACATTTGTATTATCCAGATAGGAAATGCAGTATTCCTGGATCTATCAGACAACTATATTAAAATATTAAGAATGGAGTACAAGCACTGTTTGGGCCTTGAAAAGACTGACCAATTCTGAAGTAACAGCCAGACAAATTAAACAAATCTAGCTTTAACACTTGCTAAAATATACAAAATATTCCTAATTATACAGACAAGCTTAATACAATGTAAGATGTGAGTGTCCCTACAATTTAACTTGAGTCTTATCTGTGCCATAACCAAAGACAGAATTCCAAACACTGAAGAGTTTTCTTGACTTTCCTTCCCTTCACATGCCCCTCCACAAAACGTCAGAACAAGACAGGGATATAGGAAGTAACAGCAGAGGGAGATAAAAACCAGAGCAGTATAAAATATAGCATAGCCACTGAATCCAAGAAATACATTTTCAATACATGTGATAAATTAAAAATAATAATAATAAAAAAAAATATTGCACCAGTTGGGACAAAGGGGCTGTATCATCTTACACGAGGCACACCAGCCTGAAAACCTGAAAAATACCTTAGGAGGAAACCCATGTGGGTAAACATTATGCAAATCAGTATTGTCATTTCAACAAAAATCACAGCAGAAGAAAAAAAATTTAAAACATTTTAAGTTGAGGGTTTTTTTGCCTTTGTATACAATGCTTTCCTTATTCCTTATCACTTTACTTAAAAATATTTTTTTGTTAAAGTGATTAGCTTTTATAACATCAGTGAGTCACTATGCAGGAGATGAGCCACTATTCAGGAAATTGATGGAATGTCTCTTGTAATCATACATCAATATTTAACATATATAAATATCAATTTCAGATGCAGAATCTGAACTTCAAAGATCAGCAGACTTTGCCTTAGACACACACAGTGTGTAAGGCAAAAGAAAGACTAAGAATCACCCTAAGAGGGAAAAAAGAGTGTTTAAGCTGAGATAAAGAGTTTTAATGCAATGATGTTGTGGGCAAAAAGTTCCAATTTTGCCCAGTCACTTCTTTGACTGGGGTAACTAGTCCTTCAAGGCAGTGGTCTCCAAAGTGTGGTGTGCAAGACAAACTTTTGGGGTACAGGAAGAAAATACTTTTTGTACTGTTAATAAATGAAAAAAAATAGTGTTTATTTCATCTTTATCTCATCCTTTTTCATTTCTATTTTGTGTATGTTTTATAATGTACATCATATATTAGTACAGTAGTACATGTATATAATTTATAAATAAATAAATATACCTATATTAGAGGGGTGTGCTCAAAATTTTTGTACTGATGGGGTACACAATCAAATGTCTCTTTGCTCCAAGAGACATTCAAACACTTCTTTGCAGGATCTTAGAGGAGGAAGAAATGGCTGCCTCTGTGAATTCTGAATACTCCAGGATACAGTTCCTTGATGATCTGGGATTCCTCTCCCATCACATTTTGAATGTTACAGAATTCAAACTGTTTTCTTCAGTTATACATGCCATGGATCACAGGCTTCTCTTGGCTGTCCTCCTGTGAGCTGTTATTTTTAAGCACTTTAAGGCCTTAAGAACTGCTCCACCCTCACTATAAAAATACACTATTTCTGTAGAAGAGTGGAGCCAAAAGTACTGTTCTCTAGTGTTCAACTACAACAAGTCCCAGGCAAAAACACGTCCCAGTGATGGCAAACACTTCTGAAGAGCGCAAAGGAAAGTTAGAATACGCTTCATCATTATTACAATTGACACATATCACTAGGCAATCACTTCATCTGGAGATGCTAAAAGGGTGGTAGAAGAGCAAGCTGTTCTTAGAATAGAACAGAATAGTTCCAGTTGGAAGAGACTTAAAACGATGATCTAGTCCAACTGCCTGATCACTTCAGGGCTGATCAAAAGTTACAGCGTATTACTAAGGGCAGTGTCCAAATGCCTCTTAAACACTGACAGGTATGGGGCATTGATCACCTCTCTGTTCAAGTGTTTGACCACCCTCTTGGTACAGAAATGTTTCCTAATATCTAGTCTGATCCTTCTTCTTGATCAGCTGTGCATTAGTTTAAATGTGTCTGACTGATGATCAGGTGGTCTACTGCAGTTTCACTTCACTTGATTTGCCATCAGATACCTGCCAACAACATGAGACATCCAGTCCCCAGATGGATGAGCATATTACGAAGAAATCCAATTAAGTTGAGAGACACAAAAAAAATGTTACTCCTTTGTGAAGAACTAATTTGAAACATTTTCAGCTTCACTATTTTCCAGATATTGGTATTCATGAGATCCATGAAATGGCTTTTAACTAAATTGAAAACTGTGTTGTTCATTGCAGTTTGGATACTCAAGTGTGTGAGACAAAGTTAAGAAAACTGAAAATTGTAGAACATTGTTTTGCATAGCAGCTGTAAAATAAAAATTACTTCCAGGTTTCTCCAATCTCCTATCTCCATATTTATTTCATGCTTTACAGCAAACTGCCATATTAAGTGTGAACATGGAAAAGTTTATCTGTAGGTAAACTAATTTATAACCTGAAGGCCTTGTTGATCACTAGTGTTACCTGGTTTCGAAGTCAGCAACAATAACAATGTATACTGTCATGAAAGTCAGATCTCTATTCCCCATGCCCCTCCTTTTTTTTTGGGTTGGGGGGAGAGGGGGGGCAGGTAGGGAAGGCAGACCAGACATAAACTTGGATTCTGCCCAGATCCATTGAGAATATATGTAAAACATTTTGACTTGCATGCCTGTGAAATACCATTTTGGAAACATCAACAAATACCCAACTGAAATATGCAGTGGTAGAACTTGCTGCCTTAACAACAACAGCCAGTGGAATAGAAAAGCATCATTAAAAAGAAAATATAGAATGTTTATTTATAATAGTTTCCATTACACAGCAAATGATCCTAAATCAGATCTCAAAGTGTTTTACAAACAGTAATATAGTATGTCTCAGGCAGAATTACAATCCCAAACTTGCTCTTACCTGCTGATAAAGAATTCAAAAAGATTATAGCGTACATTCACTACTTCAAAATGCTACAAATGGTAGGGGAGCAAAACACTAAGATTTGGGATTACGTGAACACCATTCTAAAACAGCTGGACCATAAAAAGCAATTGGCCAAAACTCATGCCTCATTGCAGACACATTAATGATACAGCATATTCTGCTGCCAGGTCAGAATAAAAAACATAAGAATGGGGAAAAAAAAAAAAAAGAGAAAAAGGAGAGAGGAGGGGAGGAGAGAGGAGGGGAGGAGAGAGGAGGGGAGGAGAGAGGAGGGGAGGAGAGAGGAGGGGAGGAGAGAGGAGGGGAGGAGAGAGGAGGGGAGGAGAGAGGAGGGGAGGAGAGAGGAGGGGAGGAGAGAGGAGGGGAGGAGAGAGGAGGGGAGGAGAGAGGAGGGGAGGAGAGAGGAGGGGAGGAGAGAGGAGGGGAGGAGAGAGGAGGGGAGGAGAGAGGAGGGGAGGAGAGAGGGAGCGGGGGAAGAATGATTACAAGATGTTAATTATGACTGGCGTTGACCATCAGAAACCTGCTAGGAATAGTTCTTCCCTTCCTTCACCCCCATAAGGAACTATGAGTTCCTAACACACTTTAAGAAGAGTTCATCTGACAGTCATGCTAAACTCACAGAAATAACAATGCAGAATTATACCTCTCTCTCTCCAAATATCTAGTGTAGTCCAGGTTCCTGACTGCAGTGTCTCACAAACAGCTATACAAGAACACACTGTCAAGATACAACAGAAACTGCTCCACAATTTGAGCCTTTACGTAAGAAAGCCAGCAAACAAAAATCAAATGCCAAAGACTGAGATCTTTAGAATAGTCTGACTGCATATAGCTCAGCTAAAAATTAACAGCAGGTCTGAACATTCAAAATTTCCAAGTATCAGAGTGGGTTTAAATGAGCTCACACCTTCCCTGCACCTCCCCCAAATAATCAGGGAGGCCAAAGAATTATAACATGAATCATTAGCTATATCAGCAAGTTCAGAAAAAGAACTCAAGAACAGGTATCTCAAAAGCTTACAGGCAATCAGAAAAAGAAAAAAAAAAGACTCAGAAAAACATCTTTTTTTTCCCCTCAACTCTGAAATTGGCATAAATAAAACGCAAATGCTGTATTCCTAAGGATTTTCATAAAATCCATTTCAAGTACTGGCAATAAAATTACCTACCACAAGACAGTGAGAGAGGAAGGGGAAAAAAAAAAAAAGACAATACAAACCAAAATTACTTTGTTTACAAGCTAGAAGTACTTTTTACTGCATAGAAAAGACCCTTCTGGGTGGTGTCTCTGTGAGACATTAGGCAGAGGGAACCAAAGTACCCCAAAGCCATCTTTATATTCTCTTCATCCTGTATTGTTTCAAAGGCCACAGATGACTTCCACTTTACTTCAGGGCTCAGACACAAACAAATTACTCCAGATATAAGGTAAAATAATTTATCTTGTATCTGTTATGAACAGATCAGAACATACAATTACCGCAGATGCATACTATAGCAGTCTTGTGGCAATTTATCACCACACAGAGAGTCTTCCATCTATCTGGGTCTTTAAACATTACCAGGGAGTGTCTCTGCGAAAGGACAGTACCTCCCTACTCAACAGACAGGGCTGGGTAGATAAACTATATTTACCACATTAGGAGTCATACATGCTGTTAAAAAATTAAGCCTTCTCCTGTTGTTTTAGCATTTTACCTTGCATTGGAGAAAGGGTGAGTAGCAAACTGTTTCATCAGTTTGAAGATTTTTAGGACTACCAGATGAAATTCTACTGTGTCTGAGCCACATGCAAATAAAATGGAATCTATACAAAGAAAATAAATATTTCTTTATCCTTTCCTGCCTAACATTTTAAAAACAGTATTCAAAAGGAAGCTGCTTCCAATATTTTTTTAAAGGGTAGCCTTAAAGCTGGAAGTAATAAAATATAAAGAACATTTTATAAAAATTTGTTAAAAATTTAAGCAATTTAAGTTTACTGTAAGCTATTTCAGGTTAAAAAAAATTAATCTCAGAATTATTCTGTCTTACATTACTGCAGTTTTCAGGGGAGACATTTCTGAATATAAGACATGTCAGAAAAAGAAGCAGCTAAAATACATCAATTTCTTTAAGAAGTTTGACTCACTTCCACATGACCAGAAGTTCTTCATATTATATACTTAAATACATTAAATAATTTAAGTAATACTGCTCTAACAACGTTTCTCCATTATACTAACTTACAACTGGTCTTGCAGTTCCACAATGATATATTCCAGCTGTTCCTTCTCCATTTTATGGGCTAGATCCATATCTTCAATTCTTTGTAACAGCAGTTTATTCTGCGAGACAGATTCAGACAGCTGGTTTTCTCTGAGTCGTACCAATTCTTCAAGGTAACCCTGGAAATATAAGTGTTAGAAAGCCTTAAAGAACACACTATCAAAAAAACTTTTCATTACGCATGTTCACATTTTTCTGGTTTAAGATGTACACAGTTCTACTTTGGTTTTGTTGTAGGTTTTTTTATTTATTTATTTATTAACAGACTAGTAAATTGACTTAAGATTAGTATGATGTTTCTTAGTAGTATCAAGAAAATCATGCACTTATTTATATTCCTGCAGAGGAATAGAATAAAGGATAAAACAATGAGACAGGAATGCCACCAGCATGAAACACTAATTCATTTTTCGAAAACAACATAGAACAGTCACTAGTACAAGAAAAAGATCAGAACTCTGCAACTTAACAGATGCAGGACGCTAGATATTGTGTAAGAAGGACAAGAGTAGAATGCATCTATATGGAACTGTATAGTTAGTGAAAGGGAGCCAGAATTATTATTAAAAAAATCCCAAAATACCACATCACACATTAAAATGACAAAGAAGAATGTTATTGAAACAAATACTCACCTACATTAAAGCATAAGGTAGGACAACTGGTGAAGGTCACTTCTTTTAGTAACATTGAACATGTACAGCTGAAATGTGCATGTGCATTTATGTCATCGTTTTTTCATACTATAAAAGATATGGGGCAGTACTAATCACACTCCAACTACTTAGTAATTTACAAAAATCCACCATGTGAGTATGTAACAGCAGCTGTGATGGCATATTGGTCAGAAAGTATGTTCACAAATTACACATTTGGTTACAATACTAAAGCAGCTATTTCTTTTTCTTCTTCAAGCAGAGTCCCAGCATGTCCAATGCTAGTAACTTCTTATCAATTCTTAGTCAAAGATGGGTATAGTAAGTCTGTACTGTGTAAAATCTTGCACATTCCTTGAAGCCTGTGGAAAAATGTGTAATGCTTTCATAGGTGCCCAAATTAAAAAAAAAAGGTAGTTTTCATAGACACAGAACAGGAGTAGTCCTGTTGAGTAAGAAAACAGGTTTCACGTTATCTGGTAGTAAAATGCTACTAATACAATTCATTATCACAAAGACTATTAAGAGTTTGGAGCATCTCTCATATGAGAGGAGGCAGAAAGAGCTGGGATTGCTCAGTCCAGGGCTGGGGAGGAGGGAAGATGGGGAGGAAGAGAATCATATCAATGTTCATCAATATTTAATGGCAGGGTGCAAAAAGGCTGGAGCCAGACTCTTCCCAGTAGTATCCAGTGAAAAGAGGCAACAGGCAGAAATTGAAATACAGGAAACTATTTAAATGTGTGTTTGTCTTCTTAATATTTTTTTTTTTTAATTTTTAAATGAACATTGGAATGGGTTGTCCAGGCAGGCTGGGGAAGTCTGCATCCTTGAGTTATTCACAGCCTGACTAAACAAGGCCCTGAGCAACCTGCTCTAGTCTACCTTTTTTTGAGCAGGGTAGTTGGACTAGAGAATCTCCAGAGGTGCCATTCGACCACAACTATTCTGTGATTCTATGATTACATACAGTTCTATCCGCTGCATATATATTTATATTTAATAGGAATTTATTTTAGTCTCAGTACAAGTTCCAAGGAATCTCGAGAGGTTTTCAATATGCTTAGTTCTGCCCCATCAAATGTTATCTTGACTGTTAAGGTACTCCTTGGAGCTCTAAGTAGTGCTTTGAAAGTACTAAATGATGCATTAAGACATACACAAATTTCCTGCCTCCTAGAAATGTCAAACATTTCAAAAAAGATTTTAGATATGAAGCATCAGTATCAGAAACAGAATACTATGAATAGAAAATACCTCTATCTATAATGACACAGAGATGCATCATCCCACCAGTGAAAGCATATAAAACTCCAGTATAAACAGTACACAGAGAATGTAGGAGTTCACTACACAGAAGTGAACAGTTTACAGCATTCCAAAATAGGGAAGGGGTAAATTCCACGTAAGTAACAAATGTGTAGACTATGACTCATTAATCTGGACAAGAGACAACTTGGAAAAGACAAACTCATCATATTTCCAGAGTGGCCTGGAGAGGGCAAGAAGGAAGTGACTGTTCATCAATTTTTAAAATACAAGAGCTAGGCACCATGAAATCAAGCTAGTAGGAGCCAGATTCAAAAGACAGAAAAGGAGGTGGCTTTTCACACAACAGATGGTAGATACACATAATACTTTGCCAAAAAAAATGGTTTGGATGCTAAAAATTTACATGGGGTCAAGGGGATATTTGAGAAGTATTTGGAAGAGACATCCATCACAGGTTACTAAACAGACAAACCTTATCAGCTTCAGGAAGTCCTTCAGCTGATACACATTGGCCAAAAAAGTATTAGAGGAAAAACAGTGCATATATATTTGCTTTGGTTTTTTTCTTCCCTCCACATGTATTTTGGGCAAGTATCCAAGAGGATAGTAGGATAACCAAGGATTCCTGGTCTAAACCAGCATAGCACTGTTGGTCCAATAAAGCAATGCTAGGATTTACCTTGCTAAAATAATACCTGACCCTATCCTACCATTCAAACAACTCAGAAGATACAGATACCTTTTTCTTAGCTGCAATCCAATCACTTGCAATATTGTGACCCTGGTAAACATCATTCACCTATGCTATTAATGACTGCAGTACACATACTTACTTAAGTATTTACAAAAAGAATTTATCATTATTTGCGCAAAGTGAATGACAATAGAGCAATCAGGCTCACTATATCAGTTACTAAAAATACATTATTTTCAACTTGGTCTTCTTGTCACAAACGTCCGGTTTTCCAACACACAGAATGTCAGAAGGCCCCTTTGTTTGCAAGAAAAGTTTGTCTCTGATTAACTGGTACCTACTGCACTGTGTGCAACTCATTGCCATGCTGCAATTTATTGCCATGAAAAAGGTCCCAAAAAGGGAAGAAAACACTCAGGAAAGAAGCTCTATTCCATAGTCCATCTAACCTCTTAATGGTCATTTTTTCAAGTTATAATAGAACAGATGTAGCATAGGTGAAGTGAATGATACAAAAATTTGGCAGGCACATCCCAAATGAAAATTAGACAATGGAAAATTTTCTGTCTGTGGGAATAAAAAAGTTATTTTGCTGCTGCAATTGTCAAGTAGGCATTCTAAAGGAGGACAATTAGGAACATGTCAACAGCTGTCAGAGTAGCTATCATTTTGAAAATTGTATTTTGCACCAGTTTTCGAAGAGTTATCGTAAAACTGACTTGAATTCACCTCTACATTAAGTTGACTACAGAAGTTGGCAGTTCATTAAGAGAATGCTACAAGGAATAACGTGACTCACTAAAGTAGTAATGCTCAAAAATTTGAAATACTAAGTGTCAGATCAGCAAATAACTTTCCGTGGAATAGACATGTTTCTGGATCCTAGACTTATGAATAAACCAAAATCTCCATTTGCAGTTACAGCCACTGAGGATCTTTGTGCTTTTGCAGACCTAAAGCTTCCCAGTGGTTCTGGCTAGTGGATTTGGACACCGTGTTTCAATATTGTTTCTATGTGCATCTGTCACAACTTTGATGGGGTATCCTTCATGGGGTATCCTTGAAATGAACCACCTGGGTTTACCAAGAAAAATAAACATCCACCTATTTTGTTCTCTTCAATGCTTTTCCAGAGCTGATGACGCTTTTCTCATTAAACCCCAAAATATTTTACAACCTCGACAGGGGCTGAGGAAGAGAGGCGTTCAAACTGATCATATGTTTTTGTCTGGACACAAGGATGACATGCTGTCTTGAATACGTTCCTGTGCTTCAAGGACTGTTGGGGTGGGGAGGAAAAGGTTTTAATTTTGTTTATCTCTTTGAAGAGATTCCTTTTGAACGGCACATTTTGGTTTACAAAAGCAGGGAAAATGTCCTCTGTATCAGAGAGAGCCACCAAGAACACAAGTTTTTTCCATATGGAAAGTGATACTACACTGGCCGAGAAGATTGTACCAGCAACCTGGATGCCAACATTTAAGGTCATTATTTCAAAAAAAAAGAAGTCTAAGGGAACCAAAATAGAAAAGAAATAATCATATACGTATTTTTAAAAAATACTTCTCACATCTACCATCCCACAGTAAGTCTGACTTTTTCACTGTTACTTAGAAAAACTTTAACTAGGTTCTCTCACATGCATTAAAGTAAACCAACTTTGATGCATTCCAACCATTCCATATTAAGACTGACATTTAGCTATCCATAGCTACATTTAACCTAATTAACATAACTAGGACTCCTTCTCAGGTATATTCTCTCAGTCTGGCTATATCTATACCTAAACTCAAGTTCCAAAGGACCATGTCTGAAATCATACTGGTTATTTGGAATGATCACTGACAAACACTAATTCACAAACTGTGACCTGAAATAATCTGGGAGAGTACTAGTTGTCCCAGACCAAAACCATGCCAACAATCATTCTTAGAATTTAAATATGTATGTGACTGAGTTGGTATCAGGACCTCGGCCACACTGAATGTACTGAGTCCCAACTGGCACAATATCCATTCTAGATACTCTCTTTTTTCTTTTTTTTAAACTATTTTTTCTTCTCAGTACAGTAAAAACTAGAAAGGCAAAGAGATAATCTTGTGATTCTAATGCTCTAAACTAAGGGAAATAATTACACCTCCAAGCACCCTTACGTAGTTCCAGCCTTTCATATGGTTGACGGTGTTCAGAGTTCCATAAAAATCAAATTCTGACATTAGGAAAAAAGAACACTAAAAATTGTAATGAAGGTTTTTAAAAACATTAACCATTTGTCTTTCATTTTTCTTCCCTTTAATTTTTCCTGACCCTTCCTTTCTTTTTCTGTGCAATATTCCTGCAGTGTCTATGAAAATTCTTCCCCCTTCTCTCTGCCACTAGCTAATACGCATTGCTGTTGCTGTAGCTGTAATATGCTGTTATGAAAAACTGACAAGTACTTTGCTTTTAAAAATAATAAAATGCTAAAAAGTTTGGACATATATTTCACTTTAACTTACAGCATTTCAGGTGGTAGAGGGAGAACCTACCTTTGGTTTCTATAATAACATTCAATATGCTACCTAAATTATTGAAATCAAATACAAACACACTTTTTTTTTTCCTTTCCCATTCTAGCTTGAAACAGGTCTTAAAACTATGTATTTTCTAAAATCTCAGTATCATTGAGAAGATATTTTTGCTTTTTGTTCCTAGACAGATTACTTTGCTGATCATTTTTGTTTATTGTAAGAATAAATATTAAAGTTTAACATCACTATAATTATAAAAGCTTTCAACTGGCAGTCTACCTACATCAACAAAATTCTATGGCTTCTAAGGAAGAGGAAAATCATGTGGACAGTCATGTTCATGTTCATTTCACAACCTAACAGCTTCAGAGATACACTGCCTGCAACTCTGAGATTGGAAAAAGGAGCCAAAGTGTCTACATTAGATTATGCAGTCTGATCCTCCAAATTATTATTATTTTTATTATTATTATTTATTTAATTAAGTAATAATTATTTAATTTATTATTATTATTGTTGTTATTATTATTATTATCTCCCCCCCCCCCCCCACCTCTTCCCTCAAATCAATGTACAAAGATACTCTGAGGATCATAAAATTTAAGACCACTTACAGGAAGCTAAATAATATTTAATATATTTTTCTCCCTTTACTTAAATGGATATGTCACCAGTTGGCTGGTGACAAGCTTTGGGTCCATCAGCCCCCCACAAAACTAATCTTTTACCTTCTGTTCCAATGCAAGCCGGTACTTCTGTTCTACCCTTTTGCATTTGTTGTACCAACTGTTTTCATCCATGATGAAAGGAGGACCGATGTTCTCTGGAGTACTGCCTTCACTGCCACTACTGCCCAGCGTCCTTAGCTCTTCTTCATCACTGCTGATGCTGTCAGAACTGAAGGATCATACTTATTAGCCAAGTCAAAAGCTGTGTCTGTTAAAGTGCAAATCCCCCTTGAAATTAAAGCACCACAGTTCTTACGGATATCTAAAGCTCTGTAAACCAAAAAGAATCAAAATGTTGGGATAGGATAGATCACCAAGCACAACTTGTATTTCAAGCTTTTATTTGTATAGCCACCTAAAGAATGGGCAAAAATTTGCTTGTGATCTTAGTCAAGTTATCTTAGGCAAGTCAGACAACTGTACGTGGGATAATTTCCTGGAATACAAAGGACCAATGCATTACAATATGCTATCTAAGAAAGTGGTGACTTAAATCTTTCCTTCACAAATTCAGGGCAAAGAGTCGTCTCTGAAAATAGATTTTATTTGTTTCTAAAAAAGCGGAAAAATAAAAAAGTGATTGTCATTATATTAAATTACGATAAATTTAAATGAGAATGGATAGTTATGGTTACAGCAAAGACCATGTGCCTGTTATTTCACAGGACATAAGCATCTCCATACATAGTATGCAGATTCATTGTTAAAGTATCTCCATAACATCCAGAATCAATGTATGCCAGAGAATTCAGACATCGTTCCCAAAGACAAGAATTTTAATTTATCCCAATATCCATTTGAAATCTTCCCTTACAACTAACTATGCTTTCCACTACAGTAACAGCATTTACTAGTTTTTAAAGTAGTGATTAGTGCAACCCCATGATCCTGCCATGATGCAAATTCTGCTTTAACTGAACCATGCAATCTGTCATTAACATGTAAGCTTACATGAACTTCAAGTGAATAACTAGGATGTTTCATGTTCAGTTGTACATCTTCAAGACTACTCCTAAGTCCCACCTGCTTCCTTCATTTTGCCAAACCTAACAATAGAACACATCCCATTAATTTCCATGCTTTTTGGAGATGCCAGATTGGTATCTGATCTGTTAGCGATCATTCTTTTTATTATTAACCACATGGCTGATCAGAGGAGCAAAATGTAGCTGGAAGGTCAGATTATACACACAACTGGTCATGATTTTCTATTATACACTAACTGCTCATACTGCATACTGCTTATCTGTCATATCTCACCATTTACCAGGGCATACATACTTTTTATTTACAAAATAACTACTTTTAAGTTTATGGCTATACAGAAAAGGCCCAAAAGAAAGGACAACTTGGTCTAATGATCTTCAAAGGAAATAAAAAATTTGTTTCCAGCTGAACTGTGATTCTAATCCAAGTAAACAAAGCTAGCATGACTCACTTATGAGTCATGTAATAATTCCACCAGTCTGAAAAAGTAAGGTAGCTAAGTGTACAGGTTTGTATTTAGATATGGATATTATTTTGAATGGGAACTGAAATGTAAGAGGCCCAGTATGACGTAAAATTTTGCCAATGAAATAAAATAAAGAAAAGCATTGTAAAGATAAAGAGTACCTTTGGGTGAACTTCAGGTACGGTGTATAATCTATGACAGCTGGAAAGCTGCCATCCAATCCTTCACCCTTCAGACAAAAACTGATAAAACAGAGAAAAACAAGAAAATTAAATGACAGTGACAGTTGAATCTTACCAACATGAAATTTGACTTTTCTTAATTTTTTTATAATAAAAAAGGCCTAGAGCATTTAACACTGAAATCCTACTCAGCTGAGCTAGACTGTTTAATGTTAAATGAGAGTCACTAAGCATATCATAGTATAATGAAACCCCCAACAAACAGAAATTCCACATAATCAGGAAATAGATCAGGACAAGTGGTATAAACCTTGATTTTTAAATATTTGCTTTTATTCTGAAAATACAGATGGATTGCAAGGGAATAACAGGAAAAATAAAGTTAGCTGAAGAAAGAGAAACAGAAGAGCTATGGATGAGCTTGGAATCTTCAGTATTTAAGCTCATTTAAAGTGTTCACAGAGTGCTTATGTACCCATCCTACTAACTTTAAGTTAAAAATCAATTCTCAAAAATATTTCAGAGTCTTTCTCCTTTCAGATACTTTCTGGTGTTGGGCTGCAGGAAGATGAGGAACATTAATGAAACTAACTTTCAGAAAATGTTCTTAAATGGCTGTGGCCTTATAAAGTTATCATCTACACTGTATTCTTTTTGTACTGGATATAAAAGATTGCATTTGAATCATGTTTAATTATCACAGAAGTGACAAAATTAATTATGCTTCCACAAGGCTCATTTTCCTCACCCCTCCTATCTCTGTCATCAAAAAAGAGATTCTAGTAAGACACAGCTTAATTGCAAAGTGCCATTTTTGACAATGCAGTCACTTAAGTGGTATTTGGGAATTACATCTGAAGCATTCTTTTTTCCCTAAGAAAAGAAAAGCAAGGAAAACAAAAAACACCCTTGCAAAACCACTATTATTTTAAGTAGAGACATAATTCTGCATTGCTGGGGGGGGGCGGGGGGGGGATATTTAGATTCTGTTCTCACCTGGGTTCCCCCACCTCCACCCCAAAGTCTTATTTACAGTTCCACATAGATAAGCCAGTAAACATTTGTAAGAGACTGCTTGAAATGAAAAAAAAAAAACAAAACCAAAAAACTCCTCAAATGTAACATGTCAAGAATGGCTACAGCTTCTTAGCCATTCAAACCAAAAATACTATGAATTTTATGTGGCACAATAAAAATGCTCATGTAGCACTATGTTCCTCCTTTGCCCAGAAAATTTCTAGGCTCTTAAAAGCTGCATTGACAAAAACTTTGCATGTCCCAACAAGAACCAATCATTACTTTGAATACTATTAACAGATACCTATACATATGCTTATATTAGAAATCAGAGGACAAAGGAAGAACAAGCACACTCATACAGCTAAGCTCTCGTACCAGTAGTATGTACCACTGAGGATTATAAGAGACAGTCACACAGTCGATGATTATTTATGGGAGGATTTACATACTGCAGACCTACTCTTGCTATGCTTCTTACTGATGTAAGGCTACAGTCCTTCAAGTATAGTGCCAATACAGAAGCAGTTTAATTTCACATAGTGTAAAGCTTAAACTAATAAAATCTGGCAAGATTTGAATTTTCTGTACACAAGGCTAGGTCTCTTATCATCCTGAAGCACACTTCCATTCCCCCAGAACATATGTTGAGGATGCAGTTAAGCCAATCTAATGACTAAATTCTGGCAAAAGAAGGTATCATGTGTTTTCAACCTCTCCCTCCTATTTTTTCTTTCTTTCTTTTAAAAAAAAAAAACAACCAAAAACAAGCAGACATTCTCTTTCCCCTCCTTACAGTGGTATTGGCACTTATTTGACTCCATGACGAGCTAGTTCAGCAATCAAGACCTGAATTCTTAGGTTTTTTCCCCCTTTAACATCCAGTTGCAGTTCCACAGGCAGCTGAACTAAATGCTCACTGTCACCAGAAAGGGAAAACATTATGCAATCCTTTTTATTCCTTCTCTTCTCTAAGCCTTATGGTCCCATCATCTCTGCCACTAATAGGATGATTCTGTGAACCAAACTAGCTGACAACAAAAGAACTATCCTGCCTTCTTACTAGGTATGGGGTTTTTGCCCTTTAACAAGTTGAGCTGGCTCACAGAAGGGTCCAACAAGCCTCAAAACTGGTATAAGGGTACATAAGCAGGAGTAAATCTCCAAAGGCCTTTTGGCAACAGTCAATCACTCAGTGCATCCAGTGAGACTATGTGCTGTTTTCTGCCAGTTTATCTCCTAAACTGGTTTGTGACAAACATTAATACTACCACAGGGTAAATTTTAACAGTGTACTGCGAGGAGACTGGAGAAAAGTCATTCTCCTTTTCCCTATGCGGTATTATGAAACCCTTCCCCACTGGCTCTGTATGAGGCTAAGTGGGCCCAACCAGGCATATTAACAGGGTGTTGCACCAGCCAGGTTTGATCATTTCATAGGCACTGTAGTCTTTATACCTTGCTGATATTTTTAACATATATATTTACATATATACACACCAGGATGTTTTTTATATTCTCTAGCATGTGCTCACACCTTTATTACCCCAAAACACAGAATTAATTAAGTAACAAAGCACACAAAAGTCTAGGTAGAGATTGCAAAGGTAAATTCATGTAATCTGATGACATTTTGCTGTTCGGCTGCAGTTAATTATAACACAAATGAATACTAAACGGTCATTTGTAGGTTAAGCTTTTAAAAAAATCTAGACGTGCTGAAGTTAAAGACACCTACACCCTACACCTTCTACATATGCAGTTACAATGCTGTCATTGAATACCAGGGCATAACCATGTACTTAATCACACAGTCTTCCTTGCAGTTTAAAAATAACTAAAAGATTCAATTGTCTGCAAGATTCACTTAATAGGTTTGATATATCTTCTGCAATTATATTTCTGATTGCTTTCAGGATTTTGATACCTGAAAGAAAGACCTTATATGTAATCATGCAGCTATATAAACTATGGAACAACTTTGTTCTTATCTATAAGAGCCATTCAAGATCTCTCTCTCCCTCTCTCTCCCCTCCTCTTTCCCCCCACCTAAGTTTTGCCTCTCAAACTACCACGGGAATCTAACAATGTTTTCCATAATGCATTGATTTATAAGTACTTTCCCTGAGCATTTTGTTATGAAGCATGCAAATGTAATACCTGAAATCAATTGCATTGAGTCCCAAGAGCATACCAGCAAGCATATTTGCTTCTTCACCAAGAACAATTGCTCCATCCTCATAAAATCTCCTTCAATAAAAAAGAAATTAGTTCAGTTAATACCATTTTCTCTCAAATAATAATAAAGTTTTTCATAGTTATCACAAAACTGAAGTAATCCAGTTTAAATAAAAACAACTAATGTGAACCCCAGGGGTGTTCATATTTCATTTCAAATAAAGCAAACCAATAGACTGCACAGCACAAAACACCACAATCTTAGAGAACATAAAAATTTAGACAGAAGCAAAAAGAATTTACAATATTAGCCCTAAGAAGTAGTAGAACAGGTCAGACAAAATGAAAAGATACTAATGAAGATATCTTATACTTTACTGCTGAAAGGAAGAATTTGGGTCATGTACATAAAAAAAATAATTGTTCCATCATATGAAAAAAAGTTCTCTCTCACAATTGTACTTGCAGGCTCTTTTAAAGTTCAGCATTCACTCTTCATTCTTAGTAGTTGATTATTTTTTAAAAAATCTTTTCACAAATCAGCTATTTTCCAGGTAGCATACGTTTTCTTAAAATACTGCATGCTGGGAAGATGCATGCTGCATCCAGTTATTCTGAGATTTAAAATTTTCATTATTTGAAGAAGGAGTGTTAACACCATTTTTTTTATGGTAAAACACCCATTGACCAAAGTTTTTTATGGTAAAACACCCATTGACTCCACATCTTGATCTCAAAATACACTTCACATACCCTGGTATATGCAGATTTGTGAAGGCTGCTTGAGAACACTGACTGATAAAGCAACAATTTTTGAATCTGTATTCCCTCACCACCTCCCCATTCTCTCCCATTTATTTTGATTTTCTCCTCCCAGCTACCACAGAAGTTATTTCCACACAGAAACATTCCATGCACAGGGCAGGTGAATAGGACCCACCATTGCCACACATGGACTTGTAAAAAAGGCATTTGGTCTGTTTAGCAAAGTAGCACAGAACTTTAATTTCTGTGTTAAAGGAGTCTTGGCATCAGCAGAGGCAGAAAGGTCACTAGAATTCACCTGAGCGTCACACATGGAAAGTGAGGAACCAAGAGCTGTTCAGTACCAAAGGCAAGGTTGAGAGGTCATTTACCAGAAACTGAGATGCGCAGTCCACCTATACGTGCTACCAATGTATGATTGCAAGAAGGTGCCAGGTTATTGAATGCAACCCACCTTTCAGACAAGTATCAGCAACACTGCCCTACCAAAAGCTCCATATGTTTTAAGAACTGCATGAAAGCATTGGGAAGGCTCAGTGAGAGCTTCAGTTGACTGCATGGCAAACCTCCAGAAAAGACACATTTTGGGGCACAGCTCCAAAGACTGAACTGTGTTATAATGCACACTGTCAGAAGTCCTACTTTTGCTGTTTCATAATGGACATCCATTTGCTGTTAAGGAAACAAGCTGTCCAAGACCTTGGATGTTCTCCAGGGAAGCAAGAAATCTGGAATATTTCCTCTGGGAAGATAGAGATTATAGTCCTGACACTGAGGCTATGATGTACAGATTCAGCTTTCTACCCTCTGACTTCAGGAAGGGCACCAGGAGGCTAAACTGGCCACTGGTTGAGACAGAATACTGAGCTAGATGGACTTTACAGTCTCATTCAGTACAGTTACTCTTATTTGAGAGCTAACAGCAATGATCCCAGTACAAGCTGATTACAAATCATTTCGCTGGCATTTGTCAAGTCACTGCCAGGTACCAATCAGTACTGTGCTCAGTTTAACTTGTGAAATGGTGCCTAGGAAGTAATCACACAAAAAAAGACAGGGCATACTTGTAATGGTGAGACACACAGATGGTAGGCTGACAGTGGCAATGTTTCTTAAACCAGGTACAGTAATCCAGCCAAAACAACAGTCCCCTTGGAAAACTCACCAATCTTCTTTCAGTGCTATGCAGTTGACATTTCACAACAGAACAGTCCACTTAAGTTAAGAGTCTGTGCTGACCAATTTGTTAGCAAAATAATTGTGTGCCCATGCTTAATCCAACTCCCTTCCAAGTGTAATATGCAGATCCAGCACTAAAAATGTGCTGCTTCATTAAAGGACTAGTCCTAAGATCAGGCACCTAAACACAACAGTGAGGTTTAAAAAGAGCTAGGAGTATGATAGATTAATCTCATATTCTACATATACACATGTGTAACATAGGATATTTATAGTTTATATAAATAATCATTAACTATACATATAGCACAATACATAATTTAAAATGCTAAATAAATGGTGCAAAACATCACAAAAAAAATCAGGCCACTTATTAGGTATCCAAAATCCCACACAGGAAAAAGAGATTGTGTACGTTATTGCTAGTGGATTTGAAATCCACACTACCAAGATCTGAAACTCTAACTTTTATTTCCATTTGATGTATTTACTTCAAAACAAACTTTGCACTTCCTATGTTTGGAATGCAAAAGAGGTTGTTTCCAAAAGCTGTACCACTGAAAGAATATTCAAATATATGAAACATTAACATGTTCAAATAAATGAATTTGAAACTGCTAACAAAATAATACCACTGTTATCCACTAGCAAACAAACTGCACTACCAAACGGGGACAAAGAATGTACTACTTAACTACACAGTTTGTGACCCGCCTCATTTCCCCCTCAAAACCCCAAGTGACTTTTCAGTTTGAGGCAATGTGAGTAAATCTTTTCCAGAACTCTTTGTTTTACGAGCTTCTTGTCTATGGTAAATGCAAGCAAATCTGGGTAAAATAAAGATGACAGGTCTGGAAACTTCAATAAAATGGGATGCTTACCTAGTTGTGTTTCAAAATCACCTTAAAATTGGCAAAATATATGGAGATTTGTGGACAAATTGTATTACAAACAGAAATAATATTCTAAATGAACAGAAGTCCTTACAGAGAAAATTCTTATTGTTTAAATAGCCAATTCAGTATGTCTAAAACTTTTAGAGTTCAACATAAGGTACCACAACATGTTACAGACTCACTCATATTTAGATGACTTCATCATAAATCTACGAGACACACTTCTTACAGGATAAAGCATCATAAAATAATCCCATTACCTAGAACCAGTCCGAAACTGCCAGAGTATTTTCTGTCACAAAGCATATTCTTGTCCATAATAGCCTTTACCGTTAGAAGATACAACACAAATGCATTACACATTTTTCATATTACATCAAGAATTCTAGCTATGCCTGATCACTAATTCTATTCTTCTATATTTCTCAAAAAGTTCCTGAAATTCTCTTCCTTTCTTCTTCAAGAAAAGTTCCTATAAAAATTATTTTTACTGAGTCTCTAGGGCTTTCTGTCAACCATACCTAATTTTGAAAGGAACATTACAGCTTCTGTCCTTATGATGCTACAATTTCAGAATTATTTCCTTCTTTAGAGAGGCTTTCCTCTCTTTTGACCTTTCAAGAATTCCAGACTTATTTTCACATTTTTAAAATCAAATAGGGATTTTTAATTTTGCAGTTTTAGCCATGCTAAAATCCAATCAATTGATACCAACTCCAAATATCTTTTACTGGGTTACAACTCTTTTACTAAAGACATTATTTCCTATACAAATCAAGGAGAACGTTCACTTCCAAACCTAAGTCCCTCACTTAAGCAACATTTGCTAAAATATTGCAAAAAAACAAAAGTCTTGGAGACCTGGTTGTTTTGAAGTCTCTCAGAGCTGTGGAAATATATTCAGACAAATGTTTTTCCATAAGTGCTACTCTGATCCAGGCTCGACCCTGCAAGAAGAAACAGATATCAAATATTTAAGTAATATAGAATGAAACACTTAGTTTTACACTGAAAATGAATACAGTTGATTTACCTGGGTGAAATGAACCGATTAACAAAATTACCACTAAATAGAAATAGTTGCTAAGATGTACTCCATTATAGTAATAATGAAAATAGAAAATGCGTTCTTACAAATAAACTTTATTGTGAAATAAAATTCTCCAAAATTTGAAGGGGGGAAAAAAAAAATAAAAATTTTTTGCTTTAATTAAATACTCCAGCCTTTTGAAAATCTCATGTGCATAAGTGGTAGCAGATCAGGGCAGAGAGCTTTTCATTTTAAAGACAATGGTATTAGAAGCATCCAATCAGTACCATTGTAAAGCAGCAGTAACCTACCCTCAAGGTGATTTAAGAACTAATTCTCTGCATTCATTCAAATATTTGTGGGATCAATAAAAAAAAAAATTATAACTCAGTGACATATTTTTATTATGTAATTTGCATAAACTATTTTTTCCCCTCAGTAAGGACATCATTATAGAGGATGTACATAACATACAGGAATGAAATAAAATCTAACAGGCCTAAAACTTGTAGTTCAAAAGCAAAACTTGATTCAAACAGTTCTATAGACAACAGTAATAGCTTCAAAAATAACTTTTAGGAATATATGTTGCACTATGTTTACAGGTCTAGTGCATAGGATTGTAGTTTACAAGAAAGAAACATTTCAAATGGCTGCCATAGTTACGATTGTCAGTTTGAGAACACCAGGAACATTTCTTGTAACCCATATAAACTTACAAATAGTTATATAAGTAGTAAGACATCTTTCTGCTTAATATATTTGGTGTTTATCGACATCTATCTGAATATCACTACAGACATTCTACCCAAACCATCTGTAGTAGATTATAATCCTATTTTTATTTTATATAGACCTAGATCAAACTAAATTTATAATAAGATAATAACAAAAAAACCCTATTGTTTTCATAAATACCAACAATACAGCAAAAACTTTAACACAGAGTGCACTAAAATTAAAAGGATATTTATCTGGATAGCTGCCTTTACATTGCAGTTATTTAGAACATGAGAGAAATAGTCAAACCCTGATGATGATGCTTAGCTAACGACTAAAGCCTATGCAGCTCCAGTGAAAGCAGGGCTCATTAGCACTAGCAAACCCTTACTAACAGCTTCCAGGCTGAAGTGACACCCATTTGGGCTACCAGTAAAACTGATGCATACCACTGGTACTTGTGTCGACATGCTTCCAACCTTTTCAGATATGGACATCCAAAATACTCCCATAGGCACTTTTAAAAATTCAACACCACTTTCCACACTTACTGCACAAATTAGCTTCTTTGTTTACTATTTGGCATGGAGTTTTCCACAGAATAAAAAAAAAAATTTAATTTATTCACAAGAGTATTTCAGAAAATAGCTTTGCATCTTATTATATACTGAATTTAAATATTCATATCTATTAAAATCTTAGAATTCAGAAATACCTTTAAAATAAACCTCAAATATAAGCAATACAATCATCAGATTCTAGAACATGAATGTCTCCAGAAAGTATTTGGAAAGAAGTTCTCTAAGTTCTCTGAGTTTCCAGATCTCAACTTAAGTAGGGAGAAAAGCTGCATGACATTTCAATCTTCAGTCTGCTACTTCAGTACATTGAGTGCTAGGAAGAGCATGTAATATTCTGGATAGGAAAACCAGTCAATAGCTTTTTGCCATAGAATCTCAAGTGTTTCAAAGCTTTCCCACAGATTACAGATACTTTTACTATACAAAATTTAAAACTGAATCTATACAGAAGAAAGGAGCAACACCAGACATAGCAAATAAGCTGTTCTGCAATACTATGGATCATCAGAATGGCTGCTCAAAGATCTATTAGATTCATGGTGCTGCTTGATCTAAGCATCATCTTTTATTGAAGAAATCTGTGGTTGTGTAAATACACATAATTTAAATTGTATTAACCACAGTCATGCCCCTGAAAAAAACCTACAAAATTTTTGTATATAACAAGCTAAATATTTCCACTTCACCAATGATACCAACTGTGGATAATCCAGAGTATAATAAAAATCTGAAACTACAGGATTTTTAAAATAGCCATGAAACAGTTTGGAAACTTGTTCAAACAACTGATTCCAGTTTATTTAGGAATAAAAAGAATTAAGAACATTAATTTGGGTATCGTTTTATACTACTTATACTTTCAAGTCAGAAAGTTCTCAGTTATCAATCAAGGCCGATTTACACAGAAATAGAAGCTATTGAAAAGCAATCCAATCTAGTAATAAAGAACTTGTAATCTCTGTCCAACAGTATTTTTTTTTTAAAGATGTTAGTCTACACTGTCTCACACTATTAAGAGTTAATGATAGGTCAGTTTAAAGCTTGTTCTTATTCAGGTCATATGCACATAAACACATTAAATAGTTACTTCCTTAACGCTCCCATTGTACCTACAATCAGAAATTGTGATGTCATTTCTATATAGATCCTTTAAAATGATGGATCTTTATTAGCAAATAAATCTATTAAATGCTTCCTGCACAATCACACCAACAAACTCAAGAGTTGATCACACCTTTCCTATTAGTGCATAAATTACATCCAAAATAAAATGATACTTAGGTTAGGGGAAAAAAAATAAATCACATTTCTACAATTTTAAAATAATATTTGTTAGGCATGCCCACATGAACTTAATTTCCCTCAACATACTGCATTTTCAAAAAATCATGTAAGTTCGAAGTGAAGGCAATCATTTTATAATAACAACATGCTCACTGAATAGAGAAGTTGAGATTTATTCTACTGAATAAGATGAATTTAAGAGAAAACACATTCAGATTTAAAAGTGGCTTTTTAAGAAGTAAATATTTACTAGGTACATATAAAAAAAATTATTTCAAACAATGAAAAATTTTGTGGGACAAGCTTAGTAATATGTTTTTCTTCTGGGTACAGAAATGTCAGCTATATTTTACACAGAAGAAACAATGTAACAAAAAAGTCAATTTGACCTTTTTCTTCCCTACCTTAGCTCTAGAAGAACCGACATTCTCCATGTTCTCAATACTGCAGATGCAATTGTGAGAGACTTTTCGGCAAGCTACTCGAATGTAGTCCCAGAAACTACGAGGACTTTCATAGCCGAACCAGGTGATCTGACCTTAAATCAAAATACAAGATATGTAAATATTTATGAACCTTCCTCTCTGCTTATTGGAGATAAACATAATTAAAGTACTTCCCTATAGGTTGCCTGCACTGACAGGATTTTATACTAGCAAGTCCATAAATTCCTACTGTAAACTGGCTCACAGGTGTAAAAAAACCTTGCATTATGTCTCTCACCCTGGTTTGCAATGCACAAAGAGAAGTTTGGGGCTTTTGTGTACATATGTGTATTTTGTTGGGTTTTTGCTTGTTAGTATGCTACAATAATACTCCAGGGTTCTTCACGGGACTCTCAAATCACAATAGAGCACAGAGTTGTGACTTAAAAATACGATGCAAGAAGTATTTCTGTTACCTGCTTCAGGTAGTACCACATGTTTCATTAATACAGTCAAGTAAAGGGAGTTTTGTTCTTTAAAAAAAAATATTTTTTATATATAAATATCTATCTCAAGACCACTGTTTGCTGTGGTAGTATTATCTTTATTTTAGGAGCAGAATGGAATTTATAAAAATGTGCTTTCATTGAAGGAGAAATTGATGTATGATCAAAAAAGTTTTGCAGTCACAATTTATTTTGAGGACACACACAATATTCCTTAGGAAGTTGACCAAAATGAATTGAGCAAATCAATACCTCTTCTGGAGCTTTAACCAAAATTCTTCATATTTTTTCCAGCTTGGAATGTATTACAGTTAGAAAACAAAGGGAAAAATTGCATTCTACTTTCAATCACTCCACACAAAATAAATTTCATCACAGGCACAACAGTTCAGCCCCGTTTTTCAGACTGAACAGCATACAACTGTGAACAGGTATGTGAAAAGATGAACATTGCCCTCTGGTGACTGCCATTATTACATACATGCGAAACCTTTTTTCCATATAAAATGAGATCTTATTGTTAAGCTAATTCTATTTTATTTCAAGTTTTGAGTTGTACTTCTGAAGCTTTACTAATGTATCAGAAAGACTTTAATTCTTTTGCTGTTAGAAAGCTCAGATTTCAAGACAGAATATATTCAACTGATACTGCAAATCATACATACCAAAATGCCAAAATATCATGACAATGATATTTTTATCTAGCATGACTTATCTTAACTCCAAGCATAGCCAGAGTAATGTCAAAGATCTGTCCCCTATGATCTTAAGAGATTCAAGTGGTGTTGGGTTTTTTTCCCTAGAGGGTGCATGTAACTTGACTTTGTGGCCCATCTGCTTACTCCGCCTCATGGATTTATTTATTAAATTCAAAGCTTGATAAAAGTCTTGTTAAAAAAAAAAGCAGGAAGAATTGATACATATTACTCAATATGTCAAAGGGAAAACAAAAAAACAGGGTGCTTCAGTTGCTGTAGATTCAGATCTCAGCCCTAAGCACTAAAATAAAAGAGTTTCCATGAGGCAAGTGCTCTTACACACTTACTATTTTCGTTGAAATGCCAAGTGTAGCGGACAGCAACAAGAATTTAACAGCATTTTAACAGCATGAAAACGTACAGATATTATTCATGTTCTTTGCCATACTAGAAACATTTATGCCCTGGGGATTATACCTGCAAAATTAAATGCAACTTAAGTGTGAAGATGACTTTGTGTCACCAATTCCAGTGCCAGCTAATAAAGGCAAGCTTATCATAAAATAACTTTTGTGGCCTTTTGAAACTATCTTCATATTCTTTGCCATACTAGAAACATTTCTGCCCTGGGGATTATACCTGCAAAATTAAATGCAACTTAAGTGTAAAGATGACTTTGTATCACCAATTCCAGTGCCAGCTAATAAAGGCAAGCTTATCATAAAATAACTTTTGTGGCCTTTTGAAACTATCTTAAGGACAGAATATATTCTGCAAAAACCAGACATTTTCACTCTATAGTTTTCTGAAGTCACTAATTCAAAGCAATTCCTTTGAATGTTCCTCCAATGAACACCTGAAAAACACATCATTTAAAAACAAAAATACCTTTGCAACAGAAATACATATCAGCACACAGCGCTTATTTGGCTTACGCTGATCAACAAAGCAAGCTGGCCATAATTACAATGAACACTGGCATAACAGTGGGTTCTCGTCTTGCAGTCAGCTCTGCGAGAGGGTATGATGGGTTTCAGACTTTAGTAGGAATTGTCTTCACTTGAAACTCACAGCCAGCTCAGGACCTTTTGTGAACCAAGGACTTCTATATTTCACTATTTTCTCCCTACGACTTTAAACCTTGCCCCACTCTAGTAATTAACACCATCTGAAGAAAAACTTCCTTAATCATTCTATACACAGAAAAATGTTGGAAAAGACTGTCTCAGAATAGTGAGAATGTATTTTAAGAACTACTAAATAAGATATTAAGCTGTATATTCCCTACAATTTTAAACGCTTTCAGCGTATGGAATTCTATTTGGCCCTCAATGCACTCAATGTACACAGCCACAAGAACTCTCAAGAATGAGGAATGAAATAGCTCTCATTACTCAGTGCTTGTCAGGCTGTGCCTGGAGTATTGTGTCCAGTTCTGGTCCCCACAATTCAAGGAGGACACGGACAGATTGGAGAGGGTCCAAAGGAGGGCCATGAAGATGTTCAACGGGCTGGAGGACCTGCCCCATGAGGAAAGATTGAAGGCATTAGGTCTTTTCTCCCTAGGGAAGAGAAGACTCAGAGGGGAACTCATCACAGTACTTCTGAACCTAAAGAACTTAAAGAGGATGGAAGCTCTCTCTTTACAAGGAGCCACATGGAGAAGACAAAGGGCAATGGGTACAAGTTGCACTGGAAGAGGTTTCATCTCAACACAAGAAAGAGATTTTTTAAAGTAAGAACAACTATTCACTGGAAGAACCTCCTCAGGGATGTGGTAGAGTCCCCATCACTGGAGATTTTAAAGATGTGATGCTAGGGACAGGGTGCTAGATAATGTCACCTGGGCTCCCTTTTCCACAAATGGTTGGACCAGATGATCTTTTGGGGTCCTTTCCAACCTGGGCTGTTCTATGATTCCAAAATCATATCTAAATTTTAAAGGGTCCTAATAAACTTGAAAGCTAGTTTTAGTATACCATTTACAGTCTGTCAAAGTACTTCTCAAGGAAAAAGTAAGTTTCCAGGGAGGTCCAAAGGACAAAAAGTACATGGTCTTTGCCATGAAGTTTATACGTCATCAGAAGACACAGAAGCTGACAGCTATTCCAACAGGAATGATGTTACTGTTTTTGTCAGCCAAACAAAAACGTTAGATAAGCATGGAAGCTGCATGTTTAATATTAAACATTGTTCAAATTAATTCAGTTCTTGCCTACAGAACTGCAAAGCAAATAGAAATTTTTTAATTTCACCACATTTTTGAATACTACTACACACCTATTTGTATCAACCCATTTCTGCTCCAGTCTGACAACTAGTTGTTGCGGATCTTTTTTCATGCCCCCAAAATTCTTCACAAATAAGACATTAAGCAGTTTGATTCCTACTCAATCACAGTCCAATTTCATATCTACAAAGTTCCACAGTTGAAAGTAGTAATGACTAGGATGCTCTAAGGTACAGATTTTCTCCAGACCTCCCTGTATTATTTAGTTTGCAGCAAATTTTTCAATCCTGAAAAAAATAAGTTTTAATACAACTTGTTGGTAATAAACTGGTATGGTACTCCTTTGAGGAATTTCTGTGATACCAACTCTTTTATTTTGGGCCTACAGAACCAACCATTAAAAATTAAAAATTTACAGTAGTTCATAAACACAGCCCTCCAAGACAATTATAAATTCATTTAAGATTTTTCTCTACACAGGAGAAAGAAGAATGAGCTGAACAACAAATTACACAAGACCCCTACTTTTCTTTTTAGCCAAAACCAGTAATAGGGTCACTATGTGTGTATAAATATTAAATCTAGGAACAAAAGCTATACTGCTAACAGCATTATTGCACCAAATAAAGGCCCACCACAGCTATATGCTTAGACTTTGTCTTTGTCATGACAGTGGTGCCATCAGCTCTTATTTCTTTAACCTACCCTTTTCACCCCCATTATATCGCCAATACCTTAACTATTTTATCCAGCAGACTTGTCTCTCTCAGGATGAGCAGCATTACAAGCTGTACCTTATTCACTCAAAGAACTGTGCTTCCTCACCTTTGACCTAGACCTACCAGCACAAATTGTCTTCTGCAGACATAATTCATATCCTTTCCCTTTGTAACCACTGTTTGTGTCTGAATTATTACAATTCAATGAATTTTGATTAATATAAATTATATCAATATTCATTGCTTAAAAAGAGACTCCATGAAATAGCAGATAGTAGTAAGTGCTTTTTTTTTTCCACCTAAAAATAAATGAGTAAGATAAAAACCATATGGGAAAGGATAAATTGTGCACTGCAGATATAAGAAAAGTCTTTCAGTGCTTCAGAAATGAATTATTTAATAATTCACCTTACTATGAGGAAGTACAAAAACTGAACATTTACCAGTGGCATCACTAGTACAGCCATTTACCATTACTATCACCAGAGTATTGATGATGCGTGAAACTAGAACATTTTATAGAATGAGGAAAGGAAGAGAATTATTACATTTATCTTTCCACTCCAGCAGCACTGATGAACCTAGAAGCTTACTACTTATAGTAAGTTTTCTAAAACAAAATAGAAAAGCAAGCAAACAAACTCCACAGTCACTAAAAATTAGGAATGACATAGATCAGATAGAGACAAGCAGCTTCCATGGGCAACTCTAGCAGAAGCTTTTGATATGTTTATAATACCTTCTAAATGTACATACAGGAAAAAAGGCATACAAAGTCGTGCAAGTGTCAAAATAGCACAGTACAGCATAGTCTTTCGTGTCATTATGGTGGTAAATGCAAATAAGTGTATAAATGACAAGTATGTTCACAGTAATAATGAAATTCAAAAACTACAGAAGTCACAAGCAAGATGCATTATATACGTTGTCAGTGACAGAACTCAATTTATACACCAAAACTATTTCAAAGCATGCAAACTGGCTAGCAGTTTGGATATAAACACATTTTGCTGTACATTGAAAACCTAGTAAGTCAACAAATACATACAAATGACAACAGTTTTCAGAAACGTTTGAGATGATGGCCATAAAAATCTACAATAGTTACTGAAGTTCTTCAGCACTAACTCAGTTAGAACTAATTTAAATTGATAGAAAAAGGCAGAAAACCATACAACATTGTGATATAGTAAAGACAAAATATACATCACTTTGTATTGACTTCAGGTTTTAAATAAGCTAGGATACACCTCTGATCAAATCCCAAGTACTGTTGCTGAACACATTGATGCCCCTACAATTTCTTCACTAACTATATTTACTTAGCTGATCTGATAAAAAGGACACTTACACGAAATATAGATGAAAAAATCTGTGGTCAGCAGTGAAAACAAGAAACCACCAAGACAACTACAAAATATGGCTTAATCTCCCCAGTACAAAATAGTTAAGAAAGGAAGAAATTCTAAACAACTATCTGGGGAAAAAAATGGCTCCTGAAATTACCCAGCTTGCTTTAAATATTGTCAAACACACATACATTTATATACAAATTCGTAAAATCCCTTTCAGCACTACAGGTCTTATTTGGTCCAGAGACCTTCAAATACATTGTCCCTGTATCTACTCAGAAAACCACTTACTCTCTACTGCATTACAAAACCATGCAAAATCTTATTTCTGAGAAGGAATAAGAGTAATTAGTCACTCATCTTCCTGTTACTCCTACCTTTCCAAGATCTTCAGTTGTCCTGTTCAATAGTATCATATCTTGCCAGCAGGCATGCCACACAGCTTATTTTAATAACTGGAAGAACACATGCTTTATACCCTCCTCATTACCATATTTGGTCTACTCTGCATTCACAATAAATCCAGAGCTTCTAGGGAGTACTGGGTATACTGCACATACAGTATTACACAGTACAGGGATAAGTATCTCTCCACTTTCTAGAGCAGAAGGCAGTCAATGGCTTGCAATCCCCGAAAAGACAGTTAATACAGCTTACCCCCACTCTCTCTCTCTTCCTTAGGGCAATTCAAAAATAGATTGTGAGCCAAACTGCTTTTTCTAACAGTGGCCTATTCCTCACTGCTACTTATTGGCACTGGTGTACATGTAACTGTAAGGTAGTACAGATGTCACCTTTTGGCCATGGCATGTTACGTTACCTTTTTTTGGAACTATTTTGGTGCCATATGTGCTAAGTCTTCTGTATCACATAAACAGATACCTGCAGCATTCACAGATCTCTGTTGTGTGAGCTGATATATTTATGCTGACCTCATTTTATTACTAAGCAAACACCCACATCTAACCCACTCTTAGGAAAATGAGCAGCTGCATTAAAGAAGTGCATCCATGGGGAAAGTCATTAGTTTTCTGCCTGTTTGACTTCCTGGTCTGGCTCACCACAGGATCCAGTGAAGACCATGGCCAATATCACGGAAAAGTAACCACAAAGTGGGGGGTGGGGGGGTGGGGATAAAAATTCTGTCGCAAACTGCACTGAGTTTAAGAAATCTTGTGGAGATTTTCAACACTCAACTGGAAAATGCCATGAGCAATCTGAGACAGCCTTGGTTTAAGCAAGAGGTTGGACTGGATAACTTCATAAGGTACTTTCCAGACTAAATTCTTCAATGATTCTGAAAAGAAAAAACAAACTAACAAAAACACCCAAACCACTGTGAATGTTGTTTCATGACGCTTTTGCTATTCGGAGCTGGCAACTTCAGATCAGTTACCTGTGGAGGACCTCGGCTGGACCGAGGGGCCTGGGGAGGATATTGACCTTGACAAGATTACAGTGTTCCTGTGAGAGAACAAGAAAGAACGAGAAGCATGCTGGGAAACTAAGTTTAAGGAATGTGTTGACCGTTTGCAGTTGTGATAAGGAACCTGAAAAAGTCACCCAATGAGGGGTGAGAAAAACAACTTCTGACAACTTTTTGACCAATAAGGGACAGACATATGTACAAGGTAACAAGTATAATGGGTATAAATTTGCTAGCTTGTAGTAATAAAAAAACCTTCTTTGCTTGTACTATAAGAATGAGTACGTGTTGTTTGTCCGTCTCGACCGCGACAGTTACCTATCAAAAATCAGTTTAAAATGGCGCTCATATTGCTATAACTGGCATTTTTAGCAGAACAGCCAGGAAGATGAGGCTTGAAGAACTATTATATCAGAATTCTTAATTGCAATGGTTTCTGGAAAAGCATAAAATTCTAATCCCTGTAGTTGAACATTTTTTTCCATTTTTGGCTGTCCTTATTCCTTCCATTTTGCTTTGTCTGGATCCTGTCTGAACATGAAACCAATAAGCAGCAACAGTCACTATATTCCGTCAAGACTATGCTTTGCTCCTTAAAAACATATTGTATTTAAAGTCAGAAAAGACAGTTGCCAGTAAAAGTTTTCTAATAAAAGTAAACTTAGTCCTTTACGATGCAAATTAAATACTTTTTTTTTTTAATTCTTCCTTTCTCACCCAGTACTTCCAAAGGAAATTAAAGATTAAGAATTGTTACTTGCCATGACCTTAAGAAAGTAACTTTCTATATATTCCAACTCTGAAATCTGATGATCTGTTTAACTACACTGCCATGGCATTATCTTGACAACTTTGATACAATGAAACCATTTATCTTACCATAGACAAACAGATCATGTATGTTCTGCCTGCTTTAAAACATTTTATACAACCCACTGCAACCACCAGTCTGCTTTTAGTGTGCTCCTACTGACACAAAATATGCATTCAGAATATATCAGTCCTTTTCATCAATAAAATGCAATTTCTTTCAAGCCCAGTGTTGTACAATACATACCCTCTTAAATTTTGAATTGTCATGGTACATTTATTATCTTAATTTCCCTTTCAAGTTTTTAAAGAATAAAGCAATTACTCACAGTGATCTAGCTTATTACCAAAATATTCCCTGTTTGCAGTACGATGCACAATTGCTGCCTTTTTTGGTATTTTTATTTAACTCTGCAAACTTAGAAAAACTGGTAATTACAAGGGGAAGACTGAAACAACAATTTAGCTTTTTGATTTTCTCTATTTCTTATTTGAAATAATTTTTTACTTGCAAATTTCATTTGCCTGTAACCCATTTGCCAACCTGTCAAGGCTTCTTCTCTGTACTGCCTGTCCTGAATAATAGACTGTGAAGCAAAAGAATGTTGGGGAAAAAAAATATAAAAGGGAAAAAAATTATAAAATTCATAATGATTTTTGCTCAAACATCACTGAAGCTGAGGGAGAAGGAGAAAACAGAGCAATTTCCCTGCAGTGTCAAGTTGCTAAGTACCCATAATCACTCCAATAATCTTTGTCACAATGTGACAAACACTATGTTTCTACCCCACTGTGTGATTTTTTTTTTTCTTCTCTGACAGAATGACAGCAGGTAGTAATTGTGCTACTCAAATGTCAGCCTACACACAATATTGTTCACAAAGTTATGAATATTAAAAAGCAAAAGTATGAAAAGGAGTAGATTGCCATATTACACTTCTATATTAAGATGATTATGATGTCGTTCATAATCCTCAAATAATTTCAGAAACTGTACACAGAACTAAGAAATGAGGAGAAGCTTCCAAAGTCCCTTTCTAGCGACTGCTACTGCTAAGGCACACTCTGTTCTTTTAGCAAAGCAGCTTCCTCTGGAACAATCAGAAAATGCAAACAGACATTTTCTTGAATTAGAACAACATCTGACTCCGATAAAGAGGAAAATCAACAAACAACTGACCTTTCTCAAAAGCAATTTAATCCAGATCCATTGCATTCCAGCAGCAAAAAACAGGTTCACTAGCGGGGTGGGGGGATGGGAATGAAAGGACCTAAACACAGTATCTGGAAAAGAAGGCAACAAAAGCAGGGAAGGGAGAAAGAAAAGGGAGCAGCACCCCAGATATGCTCTCTATAGCTTCTGTTAAAGCAGAAAACACTGCGATTGTCTTTCAGACTCAGATTCTTAAGACACAGCCTTATCATAAAGCAGAAGAGCAGACAGCTCAGCACCATGGCAACATCCACTTCCTTAATTACCAGCCAAGAAGGTTTCCAACAAGAACACTGGAAACATGTTTCACAAAAACCGTTTCCTTCACTTTTCGACAATAATGCAAACAATCAGGAAGGCAATAGCAAAGGGACAGACACACAAAGCAAGCCATCACTTTCATTCAGCATCAAGGAGCTTCTACAGATGTACACTGGTTTCATATAAACAAATTCTCATGGCAAAAACATCACTAGAAAGGAGGTTAATTAACATACCTTTCAGTCGATGACTTAGAATCTGTTCCAGAATGGCTGCAAAATTATTAAATTCAGGGGAAGTGTCATCTATAGTCTCAAAACAGGAACGGTCAATCAGAGTCTTGACTGAAAACCTAGAGCAAAAGTACAGGACAATCATAAATTATATGGATAGCTATTGGTCCTCTATAGCAGGACAGTAGTTTGTATAAACCAAATGAGCAAAGAACCAGAAAACCAGCTTGGTGATTTCAAGTTCAGTCAGAGCAACACAAACACATACCACATCAAGAAATAGCCTGGAAATACAATTATAATTGTTAGTCTTAGGCATAAAGCCTTAAAAACAAAAAGAAAACAAAAATCCCCACACTTTCCATGTAGAAGTGAGCTAATTATTTTGTCATTATTTCCCTCTTCTCTAAACTATTTTAATAAAGCTGTAGAAAAACAAGGACTCAAAAGTACCCAACATAAATTTCTCTTTGTAATCCTAAACACCATAATTTTTGCTTGACATTTCGTCAATGTTCCTTTTATTCCCCAAATCCATGCCCAAGAATCAGAAGTATAAACTTTATCCTATTATGAGAACACTGCAATATCATCCTAATGCAAGAATAATCCAAACATATTACAAAACTGAAATTTTATGCACTGTTAACTCTGTGCATTAACTTGGACAGGATGATTTCCCTGTGAACGGGGGTAATCCCTATTCAGCACCATATTACTTCATTATTATGCCAGAAAAGCTATCAATTTAAATGATCTAACACTTGAAATTGGAAAGGCTGAATCAAGCCACTGTAAAAAGCAGACAAGATATAACTAGTCAATTAGCCAATTAGCTGTCTTTGGTTACACCTGCACTTACACAATTTCATTCTTATTCAGAAGAAGATAGTTTAAACTTCAAGAAACAAGACAAAAAATGATTTTTCTCTTGCCTTCACCATTTTAATCATAATCCATTTTTATTCTCCTTTCTGCTCCTTGTTCTTCAGTTTTCAGTTTCAAGGCAAGTTTCATATGTCCTCAACTTTGAGAGTAACACTTACTTTAAGGCATTTATTGTGTTTTTTTGCAACAATCCTTGTTTGTATTAATGGAGCCATACTAGAGCCTGAGGCAATAGTTTTCACAACACCCAAACTTCAACAGTACCATCTTAGGAAGTTCTCACTGTGCCTGCTCATCCCAGACCCTATACCTGAGCACACCACTCCCTCAGTTGTGTCAGTTCTACTTTTTATGGGGCTCACTATGAGCTGATCTAGATTTTCAGTACTTGAGAGGAGCGGTGGAGTGACTCCTAAATATGCTTCACAGCTTCTCAACACAAACAGTTCTAGAGCACACCTGCAGAAACAGCATACCGTACAGGCATGGGCAGGAATGAGACTCCTTAAACCAGCAGTACGATTTTCAAATGTTCTGTACTGGGAAGTAACTGAACTGCATCTTTAGCAGAGTCAGCACAGCTGCCTGATGCTCATTTACTAAATGAAACTAATTATGCTCAAACTGAATTGATATATATATTTCAAGCGTTTAAACTCAATTATGTTACACTAAGTAAACTTCTGAATAAAGACTCCCCATCCTACCTTTCCTGCAGGCTTCTATTGTTGCAGTGGTTTTGGCAGGACAGGAATTAGGAGTGAGAAGGGTGGGGGAGGAAGCTGCTTCTGCAGTGTCAAGTTATGACTCAGTTTTGAACTCCTCCACATTTTTAACCAATTTTGAGTAAGTGAGAGACATGCATGCCCACCAGTAAATTTCTACCTAGTCACTATCATTGCTATTGACTACTCTAATGGCAGTAATGATGGCTTCCTCAAAGCTATACCAGAGCTGTGAAATTATCTATAAAAAAACTTTTTAATTTTGAAAAACAAACGCATATAGCAATGCCATGACTAAGTTGGTATTAACTGTAACAAGAAGACTCTTCCCACACCGTGCAGTTCTGAAAAAGAGAAGGTGCAGCATATCACTCACAGGTACACACACAACAGAGTCAGTGAGTTAGCAGTGTAATGTACCAGACTATATAGAGGAATATCATCTTAAAACTTGGAGACATGATCAGGACGTGATCATCCATAAACTGCAAAACAGAATAGTGTATAATATATAGCTATGCCTATTTTTCCTCTATTCAGTGTCCTACTTAAAAGTTCACTGGTTAATATTGTATGGGATACATATTCAGAAATGGAGATATATTCAAGAAGAAACACTTAAAAGCAATTCACATACACTTCTAAAAATCATGGATAAGGGTTTTTTTTTTTAATTTTAAAGCATTCTGCAATTCAATTGAAGAAAAAAAAATTGTATCTAGTTTTTAAGAACACAACGATTTTTAAATACCTAGGGTCTGATTAGAAAAGACAGTCTAACAGCTCATCATCATTAACGGTGATCTTTTCAAGTGCTCATATTACTGCCACCATGCTCTCCGTAGAAATATTAATTTCCATCTCTCTACACTTTCACCAGAAACCTAAACAACCTTTATAGCTACGTCAAGTTTGGCTGAAATTAGCTTTTAGGAGAACTCACAGGGAGCGTGATAATGTACACTACGTACACCTTATTTCCACAGACCAGGAAGATAACAGTGCTACCAGGCAAAATTTGATTGACTGGAAATATTTTGGGGGAGATTTAAAAAATAAAAATCTGAAGCAAATACTTCTGTGTTGTGGTTTGGGTTTTTTTGTTGTTTTTTTTTTCTTTTTTCCTGCAGCACTACAGAGAGGCAAACATGTCTCAAAGTGTAAGCTAAAAGTCACAAGCACACTTTGCATGTTAGATATTCACACTTCACCATGCTTACTGCACAGACTGGAAAAAGGATTTAAGGTATGTAGAAGTGATGTCTTTGAAAAGAGGTTACACTGTAATCACTGGGTAAGCAACTTCACTTAGTCATGAAAGATAGCTCCTATGTTGTTTCCAGTGTACAGCCCCCCAGAAAAGAAAGTCCATGTTCTTGCACAGTTATGTGGAAACACTTCAGACTGAAAGTCAAGAAAGAAAATGTCAGGTCTAAAGTACACAAGAGCTATGGAGAAAAAAATGTCCAAATAGGTAGAGTTAGAGCAGCTGTCGTGTTTCCCTTGGTTGCCCCCAACTTCATCTTCTCTCCACTGGGCTGCTAAAGAGATGCACTCTAGAGCAACAGTCTACCCATACTTCACAGGTTAACAGAGAAATTGTAACAAAAAGGCATAAGAAAGTGAAGTGGCTTGAAAACAAACTTAACATTTTCTAAGATGAACTTTTTGGTGGACTGTAGGAACAGAGGAGTAATTAGTTCCAATACCTGTTGCTTTGAGACTCTCTGAAAAAAAATGTCTTTTATCCAGTCATTTCCCACTGTTTCACTGCAACAATAGGGTTGTTTTGGTTTGGGTTTTTGGTTTTTTGTTTTTTTTTTTTGTTTTTTTTTTCATACAGTAACTGCCTTTGGAGAGATTCCAATATCAGTGTTTCTAAATGACCTTTGTGAACTCTGATGTTTTCAGATTCTTACATATTCTTCTCTGTCACAAATCTAGTCTTGCTTGAGACAAAATAAGTTGTAGAAACAGTAGCATTCTCCAACCTTAAAAAGACCTTCTCAATTATGTAAGAGGGAAACATTCTTGGATAAGATTTATAGCAATCTTTTGGAGGTAGGTTCTTCCAGTGTTTTGCAAGATGCACAAGAAGGTCTCCTCAATTTCTCGAGTAACTCCAAACCAAAGCCAAACCTTTTGTGGATATATCCCAGGTCTATAGGCTTATTTCCAAAACAGCAACAAGCCTCTAATCAAAAAGCAAATAGGCAGAAAATTTGACTGTTCTATGAATTTGTCACTTTTCATTGTCAGATTCTGCTCTTGTCAGTTTTCAAATGAATGGAAGGATTCTGTCAAATTTATTTAACTTGCAATTTGGGAAACGTCACATTAAAATGCCATTTTAAAGAATGTAAACTATTAATATAGAATAATCCCCAAGATTATAAACATCCCTTATGCTGGAGAACATGGCTTGAACACGAAACCAGACAGTTCAGCTAAGGGACAACGTCACTGCAACAGCTCTTATGCATGTTAGCAAAATCACTATTTTAAAAAAAAAACATTTCCTGACCATTGTTAAATTCTGTGTTAACATTCTGTATTTAAGCTATGACCCTCACTTCCAAGGCCTGCCTCTATTTTTTTAGTGGTTCTGTATCTATATAGATCTTTGATCTATGAATCTTGGGGAAGAATAGATTAAAACAAGATGAACAACCTAGAACAACCTCAAAATCCCAGGACCACTTACTGGAAAATGGAAGGCATCAAACTATTAAGGAAAAAAGGTAGGGAGAGGGACAGAACTTAGAACATATATTACTTACTCAAACAAAAAAAAAAATCCTAAAAATTATTGCAATTTAAATCATGGCTGTGCAGTTACACAAACATAACCATGTATTTTCACATGCAATTGGTTTATGGAACTTAAGTAACTACAACACTTCCCATGGCTACAGTACCACTCAACATTTTAGTGGAAACAAACTGCTTCTTCCAAAGCTGTAAATATAAGAAACTATCCACATCCACATGAGAAGTTAGATATCACCACTGTAAGAAAAGACTAAAAACCTAAAGCCTGGTTTAACTATTAAGTAAAAATCTACTGAATTGAAGCTTTGATGAAAGTAGTTTATTAAATTATCAGGGACTGTTAACAGATGGTAATTCAGAAGAGTATCTTCCTTGTGATCTCTCACCTTCACTGGGTAGCAAGCCATATCATCCAAATTTAATTGAATCAATTCATTGGAGCTATTTTTACCAGAAATATTTCACAATCTCATAGGATTTTGATTGGAAATTACTATTATCTTACTGGTTTTGATACTAACTTGGCTATTCCTAACAAATAACACTTTTCAATAATAGAAAATGTGTAATAACTACAGTAAAACACAGAAATATTTTAAACATTTACTGTTACACTGGCAGAAGAATAAAAATATAAATAAATGTATGCACACCATAATAACGTAAATCCTTTTTCCTCATCATCCTTTCCAAATTTTAAGGTGTATTCACAAACTAAGAACTTCAGGTTTTGTGAGGATATAGCAAAATTAAATTTTTTACTGAAAATAATTAAAATACACCAATTTCAAGTAGTTTCTGCAGTAGCTCTTTGTTTCGTATGTGTTTGAATTGCCTCAGATTTCTAAGCATCTTTAAATATGTTACAACATCATTTCAGCTGCAGGACAAGGACATGAAACAAACCAAAAAATAACATCTAACAGCATAGAGTACAGAAGAGTTCCTCTCAACTGAGGAGGCAGAAAAAAATAGCAAGCTCTGAAGAATACAATATACTCCTTTAAAAAGAACTGTTTCTGTACATATTCTGTACAATTGTCATTACTTGTCAAAACCGGAATAGTATTGATGCTACTCTGAAACCCAGATACTAGGACTTGAAGGAATATTGAAGCAAATTCCTTTCAATAGCTGAATGGTGCAGTTACACCTTGTGAAACCCATTAACAATGTACATTAAAAGCAAAAAAAAAAAAAAAAAAAGGAGGAAAAATATGGGATTCTAAACTGTTTTTAAAAATACTGCTGCAGCATTAAGTGATGAGGGTACAAAGTTATCTAATAGTTGTCCTGGAACATTACTAAAATTTGTGAGAATTAAAATTCTATCATAGCTCACATGAGTCTGTTGAAGATCTTCTCCAGATAATATTCAAATTAGTTTGATAACTGCAAAATTTAGCAACTGAAACGAACTAACAGAGTCATTGGTACCAGCATATTCATGTATTTAAAAGTTTGCCATGATGTAATGGGTCAGTACTGCACACTTGGAAATGCTACATGAATTCAACCACGACAGCAGTGGAAACACAAAGCTATAGGAAGGATTATTAAGCTTCTATAAGCTCAGCGCTAAGACGCTAAAAAAAAATATATTTGAATACACTAGATCTAGCCTATACTGCGGATCTCCTGATCTAGATTTTGGAGACAAAAATATCCGCTGTGAACGCAGCCTCCTCGGGACTGCTCTTGCGGCACCGGTGCGTTAGCAAGAACACACGGTTAGCCACTTTTACAGCACCGTGGAAAAACAGTTTTAGGTTTCACTTCACGTCCAACATATATTAAGTCTAAATGTCAAAAACGGCCGTACCGCGCTAGTTTAAGAGAAATCGACGCTACACCAATTCCATCCGCACGAAGACGAAAACCTCACTTCAACACCGCCGAGAGTTTAGCCCGCCCTGCCTTGCCCCGGCACACGCCTTTCGCCCAGGAACGCGATCAAGGCGCCGAAAACCAACTCCCTCCCCGCCCCAAAGACCATTCAACGCCCCGATGCACCGGTGCGGCCGGCGCCGCCGCCAGGCGCGCCCCTGCCCCTCGGCCGCCGGCTCAGCGCCCCTCACGCACCCGCTCCCGAAGGAGCTGAGTCAGGATGGAGGAGGAGGAGGAGGAGGAGGAGGAGGAGGAGGAGGAGGAGGAGGAGGAGGAGGAGGCTGCCCTCTCCCGCCGCTACGTGCCCCCCCCCGCCTCCCCCCTGACAGAGCGGCCGCCGGCTGCGGCGGGGCTGCCGCCCGCGCTCCCGCCCCCGAGCGGCCGCCACGAGCAGGGGCCGCCGGTCACCTGCGCGGGGTGGGGGCGGGGCGGTCCCCTCAGGCAGGGCTGCCAGCGGCCAAAGCGGCGGGAAGGGCGAGGGGAACGGTCCCCTCGGGCGGGGCGGGGCGGGGCAGGGCACGGCACGGCAGGGCCCGTCCCGGCGGCTCACCTGCAGACCGTGATCAAGTTCCGCCTTTCCACCGCGGCGTTGCGAGACGGGACGCTCTTCCTGCGGGCGGAGACGTTGAGCCCCCCTAAGCCGAGGGACGCCATCTCCGCTGGGGGCAGGTAGAGCCGCCGGGGCTGGCGCGGAGCCTTTGTTCCCGGCCTCCCGGTCTCGAGGATGCTGCGCCCGCCGCCGCCGCCGCCGCGCGCAGAGGAGGAAGCCCCCGTGCTTTCCCCGCTCCTCCTCCCGCCGCACCGGCCCGCGCGGGAGGAGCGCCCCGAGGCAGGCGGCAGGTCGGGCGAGGAGGCGCCGGGGTCCCCGCAGCGGGGGCGGCTCGGCCCCCCCCGCGCCGCTCCGCTCCGCTCCCGGCAGCCGGGCAGCCACAGCGCCTCGGAATCACAGCGCCGCAGAGCGCCGGCGCCGCCAGCCAATCAGCGCGCGGGAGGGGCGCGGCGCCGCGCCGCCGACCGCCGGGGCTTCAAAGGGGCGCGCGCCGCGGAGGGAAGCGGCCGGGAGGCGGGTGGGGCGCCGGGACCGGCGGGCCCCTTCACCGCCGGGGCCGGGGGAGCGCTCCGCCAGGTGTGGGGAAGGCCCTCTGTGGGAGACTGCTGCGCTCTCCTTCTGCCAGACGTCCCTTTCCTCTCAGTCACCTTCGTGTCCCCTCGCTCGGTACGAGTCTATGGGGTTCAGGACCCCCGAGCGAGTCCCGTAGCCCTCTAAGCGTCTGTGAGATTGTGGGCTTCTTTCAACTGCCATCAATTCTCTCTCTTCTTGGCGAGTTGCTGTCTAGGATGTGAGAACTTACCTCGGTGCAGGCTGTGGTGGCTCGGAGTTTGAACTGTGGGGAACCGTTGGATGCTCCTTTACGTCATACGTAAGCTTTGGAGGGCGTACTTGCGGGAATAGGTGAATGAAATGGTAATGTGCTCTGCAGCCAAATTACAGGTATCTGTCCCTCTTCTAAACAAAGGCGTTATTTCTGACCGTGCTTAGGAGGGCCCTGGATATAGGGCTTTGCCTTGGTGTCAAGTTGTACAAGAGACACAAAATGAAATGAACTTCAAGTGACTGGAAGATGGGATGATACAACACTTCTGAAGAAAACCTAGCAGTAAATTAATTGTGTTTTGTTGGGTATGAAGGAGTGGATTTGGCTGGGTAGTTGGGGAGATGTGAAGCTATGTGGATTAATTTGTTTTCCTTCCTTTATGGGAGGAGTTCCCTTTCTGCTTAAGAGAATAACTTTGTGTGCAACAAGGATGAATGGTGATATAAATTGTGGTGCAACGCTTCGTTCTACTGAGTTGTGCATATGATATTCCTAAATGTGTCCATTAGTCTAAGGTATCCATCCCTATTAATAAAATATAAAAATTTTTACTGACATGCAAATCCCCACTGGACTATGCTATCAAACAGAAAACTCTGTCCAGTTATTGACTGCCAGTTACATTACCTGAAGAGGAGTTGTGTTGATATAGGAACTTTAAAAAAAAAATAAAAAAAATCGTATGTTACTAGATATGAAAATATGGTCTTCTATATGGAAATCTACTTTTTAGTCAGAAGATACTTCATAAATTGTTTCAAGTGTTGTTACCACTTACCAAAACTTCCAAGATCATCTCGTATTACTTCATATGCTGTATTCTCAGCCCACTCAGCACGTAGCTGAATAAGTTTGAACTAATCTTTATCTGCATTGAACTTTATATCAAATGGTAAGTAAACTGCCCTGCCTTCCCTAAGGTAAAGCTTTGTCTTTGCTTGGGTGGGTTTTTTCCCAAACACATTATAATTCAAATTCTCTATGAGGTAGTTCATCAGTCTGTTTCCTGCCTCTCTTCCCTGACTCTTGAGGAACAGCATAAAAGAAGTGGTGGTATAGGTATACCTGAAGGAGTGTTTTGGATTTGTGTGGCGGAGTTTTGGTAGTGGGGAGGGGGCTGCAGGGGTGGCTGCTGTGGGAAGCTGCTAGAAGCTTCCAGGGGTCCAATTCAGACCCGCCTCTGCCCAAGGCAAAGTCCATCAGTGACAGTGGTAGTGCCTCTGAGAGAACAGATTTAAGAAGAGGAACCTGCAGCGGGGGAGGAGATTGGAATGTGAGAGAAACCCCTATGCAGATACTGAGGTCAGTGAAGAAGGAGGGGGAGGAGGTGTGCCGGAGGAGAGGATGCCCCTGCAGCCCATGGTGAGATGGCAGGCTGTCCCCCCCAGCCCATGGAGTTGAGTGGGGGAGCAGATGCCCACCTGCAGCCCGGGGAGGACGCCACACCAGAGCAGGTGGATGCCCCCAAAGATGGCCATGACTCCATGGGAAAGCCTGCGCTGGAACAGTCTGTGCCTGAAGGACTGCAGCCCATGGAAAGACCCACGCTGGAGCAGCTCATGAAGGACCCACGTTGGAGAAGTTTGTGAAGGACTGTCTCCCGTGGGAGGGACCTCATGCTGGAGCAGGGGAAGAGTGAGGAGTCCTGCCCCTGAGGAGGAAGGAGCGGCAGAGACAACATGTGATGAACTGACCACAACCCTCATTCTCCATCCTTCTGTGCTGCTGGGGGGGGAGGAGTTAGAGAAAATTGGGAGTAAAGTTAACCCTGGGAAGAAGTGAGGGGTGGGGAAAGGTGTTTTAAGATTTGGTTATACTTCTCACTATCTTTGTTTTGATTTGATTTGTAGTAAATTAAATTGATTTTGTTTTTTCCCCCAGTTGAGTCTGTCTTTTGCCCATGACCATAATTGGTGACTGATCCCTCCCTGTCCTTGTCTCGACCCACGAGCTTTTCTTTATATTTTCTTCTCATTCCACTGGGGTGGGGAGGAGTGAGCGAGTGGCCTCATGGTGCTTTGTTACCAGCTGGGCTTAAACAACGATAAGGAGGATATACTTTCTCTTTCTACTCTGAAAGCAAGAATTACAATTTTTCTGGATAAAATGGCTCTACTAGAACAAGACTGAAATAAGCTATCATTCTTTACTTTTTCTTTCAGGCTATCAAAGCAAAATGTTGAATGTGTTACTTGTTGACTCTCAGAAACAAAGAGTGTGTGTTCAGGTTTCTTTCTGCTTCTCAGAGTCTTTGTTGAGGCCCATTGTCTCCGTAACTTCTATTGAGAGATTTGTGCAGGTTGAGTAATCTTTCAATTAAGTTCAAACTGAGGCTGAAGTAGATTTAATCTCTGCAGATGAGTGATTTCAGCTGCAAGGTCTGTTGTTCTCAAATTTGTGATAAACATACTGGGTAATTTACAAAAAACAAACAAAACCAACCAAACCAAACAACAAGAGAACTTTTCTACATATATCAAAAGCAAAAGTATCTTCTCTGTTATTCTCCTCTGCCTTGTTTCCATAAACTGCAACTTTTTATTTTTATACTTGAGATTTGAGATTAAATCAGGCTTGTCTGTTGGACCAAGCTTTAGGTTTCAATATTGATAGGTTTTAGTCCTCAAGCAGATGAATTTTCTCAAAGATCATTGCTTTCTTTCAAATATAATTTATCTTCTACTACTGTCTTATGAAAGCAGGAACTGTAAAAAGGTTCCAGAAGGCTTCAAAAGAATAAAAAAAAAAAATTGAATATCATCTTAAGATTTAAGAAAGCTCAATAAATTTGTCAGGAAATTTACTGTAGTAACTCTTGCATTTTTAATGCCTCTCTGTAAGAAAATAGGCTAAGGGAAAATCTTATTGTCTTTGACTACCTAATGGCAGGATAGAGGGAACAGTCAGCCTCTTCTGAGGAGTGCGTAGCAAATGGATAAGGGGCAATTGTCATAAGCTGCCACAAGGGATAGATATTAGGAAAAATTCTTGTCAGCAAAGATGATTGAATGCTGGAATGGGTTGCTCAGAGCAGCTGTACAATGTTTGTCCTGGAAATACTTAAAACTTAACTGGATGAAGAATCAGAATGCCCTGATCTAACTTCAAAGTTGGCCCTGCTTTGACCAGGTAGAAAAATTACTTCTATCGGTCACTTCCAGCCTAAACTGTTTTGATTCACATCTGACAGTTGCATCATAGAATTATTCCTATAATTAATTTCATAAGAAAAAACTTTCAGCTCTAAAGTTTCTGAATATAGAATGCATAATATGGATGCACTATATTAATGACAACACTGTGTCTGTGTGAATTGATGCACAGACTTCAGCTGGTTGCCTCTAACAATGTTGTTAGCTTTAAAACATTAATAAGATACCAATAGCTGTGTGTGTCAGAGTATACGGCTTCACTTAGAAGTCAGTCTCTATAAAGCATGGGCATGAGTAATGAGTGATTCTAAAAAAAGTATACAACCCCCATCCCAAAACCCAAACCTACTGGGAACTAACTCCTGTTTGATTTCAACCATGTGAAGCTGGAACACATTACTTAAAATATTCAGAAACAGTATTACTGAAGTAGGAATTTGAAGTGTCACTATATGAATAAATACAGGAGCTATGACTGGTATAGTGGCAATGAGGAATATTAATTGGTTAAAATTAATTTGGATTTATGGATAGCAATGCCTGTATGAAAATCACTACATCTCAAAGAACAAAAGACTGAGAAGTGTTTCTCCAGATTTACTGGCTTTCAGTCAATAAGAAGATGACTTTTAAACAGATTGTTTGCATAACTGAAGTGGCAAAAACTCCATTAAGGATATTCTTATTTAAAAAAGCTGTGACGTGCTCCCCTTTCAAATTTGACAGAATTGATTCACTTGTGTTATTTTCTGAAGGCAAAAGCACATTGGAAAATAAAACCTAAGAGTCAGACTTTTTATTCCAATCCCAGTGAGTTTGTGTCTCAGCACAGTTTGCAAGTTTAAAACTTCACTTCTGAACAATATAAATATTTACAAGGTTTAGTTCCACTTGAACAAACTTACTATAGAAGTTGTGTACTGAGTCTGGCAGGGATGGAATTAATTTTCTTCGTAGCAGCCAGTAGGGTGATGTGTTTTGGATTTCTTACCAAAACAGGGCTGGTAACACACCAATATTTTAACTATTGCTGAACAGTGTTTATACAGTGTCAAGGCTTTTTCTGTTTCTCATACTGCCCTGCCAGCAAGTAAGCTGGGGGTGCGCAAGAAGTTGGGAGGAGACACAGCCGGGACAGCTGACCCAAACTGGCCAAAGGGGTATTCCACACCATATGATGTTGTGCTCAGTGGTAAAAGCTCAGGGACAGAAGGAGGAAGTGGGGACATTTGAGGTTACAGCATGAATTATGAAGCCCTGCTTTCCTGGAAATGACTGAACATCTGCCTGTCGATGCAAAGTACTGAGCGTATTCCTTATTTTGCTTTTCAGCTTTGCTTTCATGCACTGCTTTGCTTCACTTATTAAACTGTTTTTAACTCAACCCACCATTTTTTCTCACTTTTGCCCTTCTAATTCTCTCTCCCATCCCACTGGGCAGAAGTGAGTGCGTGTCTGTGTGGGACCTAGCTGCTGCCCAGGGTTAACCCACAAGTTGATGCTGTATTGTGATTTGCAATAGGAAAAATGAACTTGATATCAAGATATCACATAAGACTTCCTCAGTTAAGAGCAAAATACAAATGGGTTATGGTGCATTTGGTATGAGATGTGATATATTTTACTGTTGCACTTTTGTATAGTTTTAAGTGTGCTAATAGTTTGGATCACATCACATGGATTTCAGTCAGTTGATTAGCTTTGTGTATATGTAGGAGGCATACTTGCTTGCTTTTTAAAAGTTTGTGTTTTGAAGGGGTTTTGGCTTTTGTATATTTGATTTACTAATACCTTTGTACTGAAACCTGCTAGGTACCATTTGGAGTTCTAGCTGCACTTTTGCAAATCACTCTTTCCTATGTGAATTCTCAGAATCAGTAAATTTGTCAGATTATTTGTAGATCTTGCACTTTGGCATTATTGCTTATCCTTACATCTTAAAAAAATCTGTACAGGATCCTTTAAAGGAAAGGTTTAAGGGTGTTTTAGAAGATGGAATTCACCCACCTTCTTTTTTGGCATCCTGCTGATACTTAATTCTGTGGAAGGAGTGAAAGGAATTGAGGAAAGCAGAGTACCATATGCCTTTTTAGAGCATACTTGGGTGACAGTCATGAACAGAAAAAGAATAAGAAGGAGACCTGAATTCTACAAAAGGACATCATCGTAGTAGAATTGGCCAAAAAAAACTAGACACTGAAATATGAAGCATGTTTGTGATTTAGGACAGGAAGGATTTTAATTGCATTCCCTGAGTTTTAAAACTTCTTGCAAGTCAGTTTAAGGTTGCTTACCTGAAATGAGTAGGAAAGCAATATTTGAAGGCATTGTGACTTAAACACTGGAAGACAGCGTTTGAAAGCTATACTTACAAACCATAAATGAGATTACTGCTTTATGCCAAGGCACATAAAATTTAATCCATGTTCATTTTTCTTGATTATTCTTTTTGCATATTCTGAAGCTGTTATGTTATTGAAAGGCATTACACTTCCCCTTTGTGACTTTAAATATTTACATTGCCACTTGGTGGCCTCATATGATCAGGTAATAGATGACAAAAATAAAAGTTAAGATCCTTTTTCTTCACAGGTGTGCAATTAAAACCTTGATATATAATCTTCCTATACATCCAGTAACAGTATATCCCTTTTTGCAACTGAGTATGTGTATGCCGTGTCAATTGCTGTGGTTCTTGAGGGCCTGAATTGCTGATGTTGAGGTGGTCAGACTTGAGAGCTCTTCAGTAAGGATAGCACTGAAGTGGATGACTTTCCTCCCCATTCTTCCTTGCTCATCCTTAATGTTTTAATGTTCCTCACCCCTTCCCAATCAAAACAAGCAGAGAATCTTGCCTGCTACCAATATAGTTTAACTTTTTTTTAGGACTAGAACTTGTTCTGATTTTGCCAGGATTCTTTCCTGCTTATTCTGCATCCTTAGTTCTTATTTTCCATTTTTTATTACTTGCAGATGTTTTTCTATATTCCTTTTGTGAAACTATATCCCAAGTCTCTGTCCCTTTATGGTTCCATATTATTCATATAATTAGCTGTGCTACAAAATGCTTGTATATTATTGCTGGGTTTGCTGTTTTAGTGTGCTTATGTCTGGGTTCAAGGCAAGCAAATATTGATTATATTGTGCTTAGTATACTTCTATTCGTAGAAGTCTTCTGTCTTGGTATGTTTCCTGTCAATGATGGGATGGAAACTCAGTTCCCTATGCCTTTATTCTGAACCCATATTCTGAAGCTCTGCTGGCTCAAGGCTAGGTACTGCCTCAGAGCAAGAAGGTGGAATGTCACCCTGCTCCAGTCTTGTCTCATGGTTTTCTTGCAAAATCCATGTAGGTCTTTTGCAGTTGTATAGCTCCAGATAGCCCCAAGATCTTCTGTCACACACTACAAGACATAACTGCAGGCTGTAACAAAAAGACAACGAGTTAATACACAGGTAATGATTTATAGTTAAAATAACACATGATTCTTGTACCAGTACTTGACTGTCCTCTAAAAATGTCATGGAGGAATCGGGGTTTCTGCATCAGTTCCTGATCTTAGTGGCTGTTGATGCTCTAAAGTAATATGTCCTTTCACTGCTTGGTGCCTGTTCATTAATTTTTTAGCTACTTGTTCTATTTGCTGTGATTCCTTAGTGTTTTTGTTATAAAGCTTCCAAATTAGCTCAAGGTTGGTGGTGTTCTGGGTAATTCTGGTGTTATAGGCAAACGTTGCAAAAGTTTACCATAAATTAGATAGATAGATGATAAATGTTGCACACTTATTTCTCTACGCAGAGCACAGTTTTCTGGCAATTCCTACTGAAATAGATGCAGATAAACAATAACATATATCCCTATCTGGTGTCATAGATCCTACAATCATTAACTGCTAATTGGCTCCACATGCAAGTAGTTACTGCTATTGTAGGAGTAATATTCTGTTTCATTGTGGGGGCTTCTTCAGACTGCATTCCCATAGGGCAGACCTCAGTCTCTAGAACCCCATTTCTTACAGGGCCTTTCCAAATCTGTTAGTACACCATCAGTAATGCTACTTAGCTTTTGTGCAGTGACTGATAGATCTCTTCAGGCAGTAGCAGTGCATGGTTGTGCATGTGCTGTTTTACAATCACTTCTGTGCCTCCTCTACAGTAGCTTGGCCTTAATTTCTCCTAAAATCACAGCTTTGTCCCATTTCAATGATTGAAACTTTGGCCATTCTACACACTGACTGTCCTATAACTTGTGTGTTGGTGATTATTGCTCACAGAATCTACTATGCTATTAGTAGTTTAACAATGTTAATACCGCTTTCTAGTTCCAGTACTTTTCTTTCTATAAAACAAATATTTTTGCTACTTCTATCCACATTTTGATTCCCATATGACATTGTTGAATCTCAGTTAAATAACATTCAAAGATATATTTTTATATATATATTGTCGTGTCCCAAAGTTGGAGCAACTCGGGTTCGTGGATTTCCTTTGTCAGAATTAAGGTGAAACAACACAAGGGGAGTTCAAACAACAATCAACATTTATTCAACCAAATACAAGTGAACTTATCAATATGAACCTTGCATCATGTCATTAAGCCGCTGTTTGAAAAGAGAAGGGAGGTGTAGAAAAAAGGAACATGAAACTGTGTCAGAAGGAGAGCCCTCCTGTTGAATCATGAAGTTCAGAGCGGACCTCCTTGCTTTCTGGACTCCTTCTCAGAGGAGACCCCAGGGGCAGCTAGATGCACTCCTAGTCCCAGACTTGGTCAACGGTTTATGTTTGAAAGGACGAGGTGTAGGGGCTGTGGAAAAAAGAGAGAGAGGAAGAAAGAGAGAAGAAAAGGGTTTCACCAGTCCTGGGTCCAGCATTGGTCCAGCCAGCCTAGAGATCCAGTTCCAGAGGGCACATGCTGAGAACTCATCCTCCCTTCTTTTATAGTCGGTGGTCTTGACATGCGCAGTTCACATTCCTGGGGTTCTCTGGAATCGATCAGTGGGCTTGGGGGGTCATTGGGGAATTGTGTCTCTCTGCCTGCTGGCATGACCACTTAAGATAGAAGCGCAGTCCCATCCTCTGTGGGGCTCCCTCCTCCAGGTGCATACGCTGTGCTTCTTCTCATGGTCGCTTAAGATAAAGAATTGCGGCTTTGGAGAAAAGCAGTCCCACCCTCTGTGGGGCCCTCTTCTCCAGCCACATTTTCCTGTTCACACAACTCCAGCACTTTTACAGAGGCTGTCTTCTCCACCAAAGTTCTTTAACGAATGTTTGAGACATTGACTATAATTTGTCAGACTGTCACATATATATTTATGTCATGGGTTTTGAATGTTGCATATAATATGCCCCAATTTTGATAATTTACTAGTCAAAGTTTCTACATCAATGGTGTCCAAAATACCAGTTGTAACTGCTACTCCCTCTAAAATGGTATCCCTAAACCCTCTTGGTATGTTGTACTCAATCATCTGGAATCCATTTCTGGGTCAATGTTACAAATGTCCCTTTAATAAAAGGAGTATATCTGTTCTGCCTTGGAAAAGTCAAAGTAGATGCTTTGTTCACAGTAATATGCACTCTATTAATTTGCTGCCACTGAGTAGTATCTTGTATTCCCCAAATTGCGCATTATCTCTCAACTGGAATCTCTGATTTAAAAAGTTAAACAACAACAACAACAAAACTCTGTGAACTAAACATGTTTGTCCTTTTTTTTTTTTGTTCCAGTTTTGCTTCTGGCTTTCACACTTGGTTTAACCTTCTCTGGTGTTTTCTACTTGTATTTCAGTTGGTGTGATGGTTCACGTTCCATCACAATTGTTGTAGGTTATTTTGATTTTTAGCCAAGTAAGTAGAAATAAAATATCCAAGTTAAATTTGTATGCTGCTTCACGCCCCCATAATACATTCCCTTAAAATCAGAGACATTTGTTAAAATCATAAGATTGTTTTTGGCATCATGGACTATAGATGCTATTGTTTAGCCTTCACACGTGTCTCATAATTTTAAAGTGGTGGAGACATGTATCCAATGTTTTCATGACCTTTGGTACAAAAAAGCTTTCCATTGCCACTAGAGGTAGGGTCTACTATAAACAAAAAGCAAGGTGCTTGCTACTCTCTTGAAACACAAACAAATATTCACAATTTTGAACCTAACATAATTATCAATATAAATAAAACCATGCAAACTTCACTCAGACAAAGCCTAACGATTAATTTATGCTGCTGCTTTTAAGAGCCTTTCCGCTGACGGTGATTCTGGTGAGACTTCCCATATGTCTTACTCACTGTTAATTTTTAATAGCAACATCTATAACATAACATTCTTGCTTTTTGTTAACTTATTTACCTTCCCATAATTAAAATTGAAACTGGAACTAACTAGGCATTTTTCCATTCGGGAGCTTTACTTGATATGCAAAAGGTCCCCTGCTTTATTTGTAATTGGAGCTAGTCCACCCCACTTACAGTTTAGACTGTAAACTTGCATGGAAAATATGGAACATTAGTTTCCATTCTCCTTCCCGTTCTGCAGAGTAGTCATTTGTTCTTGTTTATTTATCCATGAATTGAGCATTCCTTACCAGTTGAATTGCTGTAACAACATTAATCTCTTTCCAGTGTTTAGATAGGGTTTGTAGCCCTTCTTCAGTTAAAACATTAGGCAGTTTTTTTTCTCCCAGGCATAGCTCTAAATCACATGAACTTGTGAGAAGCTGTTGTGGCTCACAGGTCATTAAAATGACAAGATGATGTGATATCCCAAAATTTTCTGTAATTTTTCACTCTTTTGCTTAGTGCTGTTTTTATAGTCCCATTGAGTCATTCAATTTACCTTGAACTGGGAGTTACCAGCAGTGTGGAACCTTTCTTTTCTTCCCAGGCCTCTGCATAATTCCTTGATCATTTGTCCCAGAAAACATATTCCTTGCTCCAAATCAATTTATTGGTTTAAATGTCATCTGGAAAACACAACATTAAATGCCTGCACTGTGGTAGACTTGGCTGTAGCTTTCTTCACTGGAACTACCTCAACCCATTTTGTCAGTGGATCTAGTATTAGCAGAAAATACTTGATCCCACTTTGCATGGTAGGTGGCATTAAGATGGGACTACACGTAGTCTAGTGTAGTCTGTATCCTAGCCTGTGGTTCATGAATTCTCTCATGTTTTAACGTTATTTTTCTCTTAGTGCGGGTATTCAACACAGCACAAGTTAAGCAATTATGTGTCCGTCTTCACCTTCGGCCAGCTAGCCATCTTATAGTATTCCCTTTTCCATTCAAGCAACCCCTACATGATCTTGTTCATGCACGTATCGAAACAAATCTACTTGAAGTGTATATAGTGCTTTCCATCTACAACTGTTTGTTATCTGGCCCCACTATGCTCTCTATGCTTTACCTATGTCTACTAGCCTCTATAGTAATCGCCCCTCAATTTCCTCATTGTAGATACATTGTCAGTTGTTGATATATGGATTAGGCCAGAAAGTGGACATGATAACCCCTTCACTATCCATGTAATTTCCTCCACAAGTTGGATCTGCTATAGTAAGAAAAAAATATATTAGTTGAGATACAAGTATGGTAACTCTTTCAGTTTAGGCAGCTAGGTCTTTGATACCTTGCTTTGTATTATTTCCTTTGTTTTGTTTTCAAAATGGGTGTTTCTTCAAATCTGAAGTCTACTGGGACCACCACAACCTTGGCTGGCAAGGGCATCTGCTTGACTATTCCAATATTGCTGCTTCTGTATTTTTCCTCTTGCTATGCTTTTACATGACCTGCATTTTTTTTTTCCCTCTCTGCTTTTTTTTTTTTTTAAACTATGTTCAGGATTTCCTTTCCATGATTGTTAGGCTACCAGATTTCCATTCTGTGTTTGCAGGTCATCTTCATTCCATGCTGGTAGCCAAATAGTTAAAGCTTGATATATCCGGTCTGAAACTATGTACAAAGCCAGATCATTTCCTTCAGGTTCCTCTTTTAACATTGTTAGCAGAGCTTGTAGCTCCGCTGCTTGTGCAAAGCGAAGGCAGGCAGCTCTTTTTATTTTTCACAGGGGTTGCAGCATATCTAATTAAGGATTTTCCATCCTTTTGATAAAAACTGGACCACACTGAATATCCTGTGGCACGAGGTCAGCAACGGAGCTTTTATCTCATGAGAGACACATAAACAGGTAAAGGGCACTTATGTTCTGTTCCAGTGGTTAAAAGCCATATAGAGCTGGTGATAAAATCTTGTCGTCTTATACAGCAAGCTCTTCATTTATGAAAGCCAATGTCCATCCAGCTAACCTAGGGTTTGATACATATCCAGTTTGTACTTTTCCACTGATGATTTACTTTTGTGGAGTACATGTGATATGTACTACTGCAAAACAGTCTCTAGTGACGTATTCCCAAAGCTCATTGCCTATGCCAATGCTAAAGCTGTTTTTTAATATGGGCTAGAGTTCTTTCCCACTGATCTTAAGACTCGCAAAGCAAAGGCTGTAATTTGCATCTTATTTCTGTGTTCTTGAAATAGCACAGTCCCAAGGTCTAGATCTGTAGTGGCCAGCTGAACATGAAACAGCTTACAAAAATCAGGGCATCTGATGGTCAGGGTTTGAACTAGTGCAGCTTTGCTTTTTTCTGTTCTTTCCATTCTTGTTTGTGAGATTTCTTCACTAATTTGATTAGTGGTTTACTGATTTCTGCAAATGTAAGGATATTCTCAAAAAAATTTAAGCAATTCCAAAAGTGAATCTAATACAATTATTGCTGTGGGGCATGGGCTTTCATAGTCAGTTCTACCTGTTGGTCATCCCAGCATCACCCTCCCTTTCTGACCTAAAACTATTTCTGAATATTTCACTTCAGATTGTACCAGCTGAGTTTTGTCACAATTAGCTTTAAAGCCTGTGTTTTGAGTAATGCTGATTACTTCTTGGGTTTATTCCTGGACTTTCAGTTCAGTTTTTCCATGTACCAACTTGTCATCCATGTATGATATGACATAACACATTTTGATGGTAATTTCATCCACATTTGATACATTTTATCTGAAAGTCTTGATGTACATGGATAAAACAATATTGCTTTTCCTTATATGTAAATGCTTATTTTTACCAGCTTTGCTCTGCTAGTGGAATTGCAAAGAAAACATTGACTAAGTCGATAACAAAAAAAACAGTGAAGTACTCTGCTTAGTGTTAAAAGAATTTCAGGCATGTTTCCATACAAGCAACCTAAGAGGTGGCTACCTTATTTAAGTGTTAAAAATCCACTTTTAGGCTTTTTTCTTTGCTTTTAACCCTGGACAAAATGGGATGTTAAAATTACAGGTCTCTGTACTAGGACCTTGCTTTCCAGTAAACTTGTTGATGGTGTGTTGGAGTCCTTCCTCTTCTTCTTGTGGGTGTTGATATTATTTTTTGGGAGGGAGGATCTGGACCTCCAATTAATACACAACTGCTATTTTTCCACATTTTAACTTAGAGACACACAAAACTTGAGGAAATTCTGTTACCCAAATATCTACTGTTTTTACTTCCTCCGGATTCTTAATAACAAAGCATCAATGACTTGCAGGAATCACTCCACCCTCACCTCCCACTGGTCAGCCCCAATTCCACAAACATCCGTAGCAAAATCTGCAGCTAATTCATTTTGTTTCAGCAAAGCTGTGCCAATAATTCCCTGCTGTTTATAAGAAGGATCCTCCCATTCCTATACTTAGAAGGAACTCCTGAGCTTGGCAGCTATTTAACTGCAGGCAGAGATTTAATACAGGTACCTGAACATCCTTTCATGCATATAATACAATTTTTATCATTTTTGCACTTTCTTGAGTTCCAACTGGAACAAATATTCATTGAAGAGTGTTTGACACTACAGTATCAATCAACATCATGGAACTAGTGGTTGTTAATGTTCTTTCCCTGACCACCCAGTACTAATATTGTTATTGGCCATTTCCATTGGTTATATTGTAATTTTACCACTAGACTGGGGCAGGTAGACAGCAGACTGTTCCTACTCTTTGTTTTTGAGAGGAAGAGATGGTGCCCGAGGGCTTCACTGAGAGGGACCTGTTATGTTCCGTAGTTTTTGTTCCTCCTCATCTATTTTTGTTAGCTTGACAAAACAAGCCAGCAGGGAATTTATGGATTCTATCCCATTTTCTTGTATCTTTGCCTCTTTTTCTCAGATTTTACCACGTTGCTTTCCTGCAGTCCCATTGGTGTTCCCTAAAGGAAGTTTTTATCATGTTCTCCAAGGGTGTTTTGCAGTTACTTTTTCCACCTCTTTTTACATAAAGAGCTAAACGCACACTGAGGACTGTTTTCCCTTTTCTGTTCCTTTTGATCTTTATTTTTAAATGGAGGCTGTGGGTTCTTTATGACCACATTTCTGAAAATTACAGTATGTGCAGACCTTTTGTCAGATCCACAGAACTGAGATTTCCTTCCATTCCTTCTTACCTACATTACCTTTCCCATTTGTTGAAGTTGAATTTGCTGCTCCTCCCACTGTATTTCTGCTTGATTCACAGGTCCCACAATTACTCTTGCTGACTTAACCCTTGTATTACTGCTACTTTAAAGGCACTGGTTCTATTAGGTTCTATTAACTTAAAGGTTCTATTAACTCAGATACTTCCCCAGATGCCAACCCCAACAATTTTTCCAGGATTCATATGATTTTACATTCTTATAGCGTTCTTCTAGGTGGAATAATCTGCTAGCCAAATCTCCTTTCAGTGCTCAGATAACTGTTCTGGGACATCTACCTACTAAATTTCTTACAGGAGATTCTTTCTGCCATGTAGCTGATAATCATACTGCACTCTGGGGCAGTGTTTTTAAGAGTGGTGCAATCTTTGCTAGTTAAGGAAAGCTAATCCTTAAGGCCTGAAATCCCATTTTACAAGTTTCTGAATTCAGTGGCCTCAAGGTTTAAGCAATTACTCTTGCTTGGTCTGCAGTCAGGTCAGTTGCTATTGTTGTAATCTCTCAAGTTTTAGGAGCAATGCGACCAAGCAGAAGTAGCCAGTGCTGTGAGTTCTGGTTTTACCACTGTTTGGTTGTAACTGTGTAACTGGATCATAAAAGCCTATTTTATTCTCACATTAACATGAATTTTCAGTATAGTCGTGGACTGGGTTTCCCATATATCCCTCTTTTATTCTGGATAGAGAAATATTAACATATTCATTGTGTATAGTTGACAGTTTTGTCCTGGGTGACTGCTATTGAAGTAAAAGGGATCTCTGAGTGTGCAGAAATCCATCTGTACAGTATAGATTTCAGGATCTGTCTTCAAGTTAGTTAAAGGTTCACTGCAAAAACTATAAGGTAAACCTTGCAATCAAAACTGAGAACCTACTCTTAAACACCATTAGACTAGTATTATATACCCAGAACAAAAGAGAGACAAAAGTCTGACTGCTTTTATTATCATCTAGATCAAAGTTGATGCACAACAGAGGGTTTTGGTAACATTTGCCATTATTTCTACTCCTATTTTGCTGGTGTAGAAGATATATATACATATTTCTTTTTTTCTGTTATTCACACCCTCTCTTTCCATATGTTCATATAAATATACGTGTGGAAGAAAGGGGATTTTTGTAGGTGATTAATGTCTTTATTGCTTTCCTCTATTCCCTGTCATGGTTTAACACTGATATATGAGCCACCTGATATGGCATGACAATCAAGTCCTTATCTGTGTCCCTGTGATCCGTTGGGAGGAGATCAGTTTACTCAGTTTACCATTATCAGAATAGCCACTACTATCAATATTGTACTAGCACAGAGGATGTTTTGATCACTACCATAAAAAGAAACAGCATAATAATTTCTACCCATTTTGGGGGTTAAAATGTTTATGGGTAACATCTCACTGTGAAATCATGGAGTAAGCATTGTTCTGCCTGCCTGTCTTCACCCTGTTGTGAACCAGAGGAAATTGTCAGTGCAGGTGCCGTATTTCACCGGAACAATGTGAACTCTGTAACAAATTAAGTGTGATCACCCAATCTAACCCCCAGTATATGAAAAGACCATACATTCACCCATGATGCTATAGACTTATCTTCATTTTTAGGCCTTACAGAAGCGTGTACATATACTTTGCCTGAGAGACCTACCACTCTTAAATAGTTCAGTCTACTTGAAATATGAATATAGGTGGAAATTAATTAGGAAAGTAGGTGGTAATTCTGTCCTGTGAGGTCACCCACCACACCAGTATTCCAAAAGAGTATTTGTCACAGATACATTTGAGACAAGATGAAGTATCACATTTCAAATAATTTTTGTTCTTGTAAACACTATTTCACATACACATTAGATTTGGACTATCCAATTGGTGTGTGAGAAATTCTTCCTCATCCTGTGACAGGAACAGGCATCTTTGCTAATGTGTTGCCAAGATGTTCTGTAAATAACCTAGGCAGATATTTCTCCTCCCTCATGTACCGTACAATGGAATCAGTTTTGGTTATAGGACTTGGCCTTGTTCTGGTTACGCCTGCTTATAACTGCCAACTCAATGGACCTCTTCATCAACCGATGGCCAGCCATGCCTGATCACTGAAGAAATCATCTATCTTCTTTAGGATGTGGGATAACCTAGCAATATATCTGTCCCCAGACACCATGGAAAATGCTATAATGCCTTCTGCTAATGGAATGACATGGAATCACTACGAGATCATTTCCTCTGGTGGGTTAGATAAAAGGCTTTGTTTGCATGCCAACAAGTCCCAAAGATACTCACCAGAGGTAGTTTAAAACAGATCCATTTTCTAAATTCAGTTCTGCTTCATAGTATTGACTATACAAGGAACCCCAGAGGATGCTACCATGAAGGAATTCCTGTAGTATTTAAGAAGCATACATTGCTGTCATGGTTTAAGCCCAGCTGGTAACAAAGTACCACAAAGCCACTCGCTCCCTGCCCCCCCTTCCCAGCCCCAGTGGGATCAGGAGAAGAAAATATAAAGAAACATTTGTTCAAGACAAGGACAGGCAGGGATCAGTCACCAATTATGGTCACAGGCAAAAGACAGACTCAACTTGGGGAAGAAAACCCAAATCTTAAAACACCTTCCCTCACCCCTCACTTCTTCCCAGGGTTAACTTTACTCCCAATTTTCTCTAACTCCTCCCCTCCAGTGGCACAGGGGTATGGGGAATGGGGGTTGCATCACACATTGTCTCTGCTGCTCCTTCCTCCTCAGGGGCAGGACTCCTCACTCTTCCCCCGCTCCAGCATGGGGTCCCTCCCACGGGAGACAGTCCTTCACAAACTTCTCCAATGTGGGTCCTTCCCATGGGCTGCAGTTCTTTAAGAACTGCTCCAGCGTGGGTCCTTTCCATGGGCTGCAGTCCTTCAGGCACAGACTGTTCCAGGGCAGGCTTTCCCATGGAGTCATGGCCATCTTTGGGGGCATCCCCCTGCTCCAGTGTGGCGTCCTCCCCGGGCTGCAGGTGGGCATCTGCTCCCCCGCTCCCCTCCATGGGCTGGAGGGGACAGCCTGCCATCTCACCATGGGCTGCAGGGGCATCCCCTCCTCCGGTGCACCTCCTCCCCCTCCTTCTTCATTAACCTCGGTGTCAACAGAGGTGTTTCTCTCGCTTCCCACTCCCCTCTCTGCTGCAGGTTTTCCCTTCTTAAATATGTCATCCCAGAGGCGCTACCACTGTCGTGGATTGGGTCAGCCTGGGCCAGAGGTGGGTCCGACTTGGAGCTGGGGAAGCTTCCAGCAGCTGCCCACAGGAGCCACCACTGCAGCCCCTCCCCCACTCCCCAAACTCTGCCACACAAACCCAAAACACTTGCCCACAGGGGGAAGCTGTGGATCCATAGGGTGTGGGCCTTAGGATCTCTAATTTCTACTGGAACAGCATTTGTAGTGTGCCAGGTGCAGACACTTAGTACGAGGGATATAGGCCTTTTCTTACAGTAGCAGGTATCTCAGTTTGACTAAGTGCTCAAATGAGCTGGTGAAAGTTGCTTCCTTGAACATTGTTCCACACTTACAAAATCACTTGCTCTCAGTGAATGGTGATGTGGAAGACAGGGCTGCTCTGAACACTTTATTCAGTCAGGATGAACTGTTATTCATTCATTATTTGTTGAAGACTATAAAAAGAAATCAAGGAACTGCATTTAGTGTCATGACCTTCACACAGGGTCATGTGTCGTTGTGTGCAAGAAAAATGTAAACTGGGTAGAGGTAGTGACTCAGGATTGAGTCAGAAAGGAGGAAGTCTAGAGTGCAAAGGGAGTATGAGCAGAGATGACTGTGTTCCTTCAATTATCTCTGATGGTGCTGGAACACTGTCCTAAGCCTCATGGTTCAAGGGTCCATGTGAACATTGACTTTTTGTGGAGCCAGTCCCCAGTCCCTCTGGCTCTGACCTACGGCCTTCATCTCCCGTTCTGTCTGGGAAGTAGACAAGAAATCATGTTGTGATTTCACAGTCCACACAGGGAAGGGGAGGAAGCATTGGGGGAGACCCCTGTGGCTTGCTGATTAGTTAAATACTTTGTATTTGTTCTTTCTGCTGTTTATTGGGCAGGAAGGTCTCTGTGTACTAATATTACTCTATGAGTTTGGCCATGCTTAGCACTTCTTAAATTTCATTGATCGTGTTGCTGTTTAATACAGTATGTCATGTCTATACAGAGTTTATGCTTAGAAATGAGTAAGAAATAAATAAGAAAAGAGATGAAATTTGGATTTGCAAGGCAGAAGTCTAATAAATTCAAGTTTCAGTGGAAAATGTATGGGAAAAGGTTGTTTTGCCCTTGATATGGAGAATATTTGGGAGTAGAGCAATAAATCTTGTTGGAATCAGAATACATTTTAATGATCTTACAGTGTTCCAACTTGTCAGAACTGGAGTGAGTTTTGACGGAAAAGAAAGAACAGAGAAAAATGGTATTTTTAATAGGTGAGAAATTAGTTTTGGTTTAGAATACTGGTATAAGTTTAAGTAAAATAATAATATTATTGTAGTATAGATATTAATGAAATTATATCAAGCACTATAATACTGTACCCTATGGTGGTTGCTTAATAAATATATGAAGTAATTGCTGTGAAGATAAGACAGTTAAGAAATGTTTTTTAGGAGTTTTTCTAGGATTGGAGCTCATTTAGATCTTTACATAGCAGACCTGTCAATAAGAGAATATTTTACTGACTTGGGAAGACAATTTTTCTATCCTTTAAAAAGTATGAAATGTATAGGATAAAGCAGATCAGCTTTCAAAAGCTAACATCTAAATGCTATGCAGCTGTTTAGCCAATGATGAGGCAACTTGAATTGTGCTCATTAGTGACTTGAGAGCCTGTAGCTTGTAAAAGAGTTGATCTGTTTGGTAGTGTGAGAATAGATTTATCATAATTCTTGCAGACTAGAGACCAGAATGAGTTATGAGTCTTGGGCATTTCTGGGTGTCTGTGAAAAAAAAATTTCTGTATCAAATAAAAGCCACACTCCATATTTTTTTTCCTAAAAGAAATCAAACAAGTTATTCCAAGAGAGGGAAAATTCCTTTATTCCCAAGAAACATTAGCTATTGTATATTTATCAATAACTGATTAACACTTTTTAAAAACATATCTTGTACCCAGGAACTGGAAGCAGAAAATGGAAATGATACCTGGTAAACAACCAGTCCACAGTTGTAGTGAGTAAGCTTAGATAAAAGTATCTTGCTTGGGATCAATGTAAATGTGTTTGCTTCTTCCTGACCTCTTTTTCTAGCCTCTGCCACCAACTTCAGCTGTTGACAGCCCCTGGACTAAAGATGGCTTAGAAGTGCAAGCAAACCGGGAGCTTGTACCTGGAAGTGTCAGGAAAGATAAGGAGCTCTGATTAGCCATTGGATAGGACTTTAGGAAATGACTTTGTGGAAATTAAGATTAATGAACCCTTATGGAATGAGGGAAACTGGGAGTTAAGAGAAGATACACATAAATTAACGAGACAGTAGAGCATCTAGTCTGGGTCAATAGAATGACTACAGGTAATTGGCTCTTCAGTAACTGTAGCCATGAGGTAGCTGGTCACAACATCCAGAAATCTGATGTTCTAATTGCCGAAATCCTGCATGGTGAGAAAGTTAATTCCTCCAGTCTCTTTAGAACTATTTCTTGCAAAGTGATCACATGCAGGCACATCTTGATTCATAACTGGAATCTTCCTGGTGGATCTACCTGGATTGTTGTCAGGGATGCATTGTCGCTGTGGCATGTAAAGCAGACAGAGCTGTGGCATGTGGCAGTACGTTTCTGGAAGCAGAAGTGGTTGGTAAGAGGAAGCATTACCCCTAGTGTCTATGGGTATGGCTGTTTAAAAGGTTTGGAGCTTGTGAACAAGTGTGTATCTGCACTGAATGCAATGGTCTGTAGAACTACATTTACCTTACTGTATACAATCATTTGTTTTACAGTAAACATCAAAAAGGAACAAAGCAATTTGACTCTGGTCAAAGACTACATGCAGAACATGGTCATAGTGCCATAATCAATCTCTTGAGATGAACTGAATGAAGTAATTATTTTTAGTCATTTCACTACAGTAACAGATTTTTTTTGCCTAGAGAGGACAGACAACACTTGTGAAAGAAACATTAAAATTTCAAACGTACTGCAAATTGGAATGGAAGAAGTAGTTCTTCATATTTGCAGTGGGTAGGAAAGGGGTAACAGGTCTAACCTATCTCAAGGGCAATTCAGGTTAGACATCAGAAAAACTTCCTAACAGTTCAGATAGATAGTCTAAAAGTCTCTATCTTTGTCTTTGGAAACTACCAAGGGAGTGACAGAACTCAAACATCTGTCAAGAACAACAGATGGAATAGTTGATCTGATCTGGAGGAAGGAGGATGGGTGGGAGGACATTCTGACATCTCTTCCACTCCTCATTTTTGTGATTTGTAAGGGATATGATGAAGTGTAACTGTAGAATAGAGAAACAAACAAAACTTTTGAATTCAGTATTAATTGGCAGAAGTTGAACAACAGGGTTTTTATTCTCGTAATTTCCTGTGTAATCTAGACATTTCACAAGTTGTATGGAATAGAATGCAACTACTTATACAATTTTAAATAGTGTTGTAGAAGGGAATAAATCAATATGAATAGCTTTGATTTCTATATAGGATATAATATTAATACTGTTATATATTTCATATGTAATGACTTGACTTTGTAAACTCCTTTCTCTCTTCCTCAGGAGTTCAGCTGTCTGTGATCCAAGACACGACTGTGTAACCCTCTCTGACTTGTGAGGAAATTATTAAATTCTGAGCAAGAAATGTGAAAAAGTTGATAGAGTGGACTTCTGCAAGTTAAGAGAGGTAAAATTGCAGACAGAGGTAAGACTCTTGAGATGCAGCTAGGCAGCAGTTCAAGGATTCAAGAGGAAAAACATCATCATGAAAAGGAATAAAATCCTAAGGGAAAAGCAGGGATTGGAAGACGGCAGTTCAGTCACACTGAGGATCTATTCCAGGGGCAGTAGAAACCAGTCCTACCCCACCTCACTGAGAACTTCCTGGTCAGCAAAGACATTTTCTGTTTCTTAGTCAGGGCAGTGAGCATACTAACACTCAGTTTAGCGTTTCATTAATTCAAGTTACCTTTTTGTGTAGTAACTAATCAGTAACTGCTGAGTACTTTTAAGTTGTATATATTCAGCTTACAAAGGCTCTTTGCGCGTGGCAAAAGGTGTCCAATCAAAGTGATTCAGTGAGGGATGGATAAAAGTTCATTCAAGTTCCTTGATTACTTGTACTGTTACAAAGTTACCAGGCATATCATTGGCTAGAAAAATGATCAGGAAAAAAATTGGATGTGTCTGTAATAATATATGCTTTACTCAATAGGGAAAAATATTTTCTACCTGCACAAAAAGCCACTTTTATTATTGTTTTTCCATAATTTTTCATATAGGATATTAAATACAGTAAACTGTGAAATAAGTCCTGAACACTTTTAAATCCCTAATGTTATACACTATATTTCTTTGAATTAATATATTTTGGTTTTCCAGATTCAAAAGACATCTGTTTTTCTAGATATGCTGAGGGTGAAAACATCAGCTCATGCTCTAGAAAGATGGAACTTTTAAATCCTGCTTTAAATAGTTCAAGAAATCTTATTAAATCTAAGACAAATGTAAATACCACTCCAATTAAATTCCTTTTTATGTTATAACTGTAGTAAGAATCTCATTTTAAATGCAACTATACTGCAAGCAATGATTATGAAGAATATTACCTCCTCACACATTAATGCATCAAGTCGTATTTAATAAGTCCAGTGATAAATAAACACCAAGAAAGTTGTTTTCCCTATGTAGGAAATATCTCTCAAAGTGAGCTGTAGATTTGTCTGGATTTTCTGTTGTTGGTTAAGTATAAGCCAAAAAAATTTGAAGCTTTCAGAAACAAGACTGAGTTTGTAAAGCTGAAAACAGACACATTACTAATAGGAAGCTGGTGACATTAGTTTGTGGCAGTGCCCCTTACTAGAATAAAAATTTAACTCCAAATCAAATCACCAGGCAATAGAAGGGGAGCTTTGTAATATCATTAAAACATTCTTTTCAGAGTAGACTTTCTTTTTAAACACAAATAGAAGCTTGATGCTTATAATAACTTAATTTGGCCTCATGCTTAGTCCAGGACAAATAACATGTCTAGCAATTCCTATAGGTGGTATCTTGTGGCTGAGCATACAGCATAGTTCAAGGAACACAAAATTGTCATTTTCTGACAACATAATTCTCTTCATATAGGACAATTCTTATTGATAGAACAGTGGCCAAGTTGGCAAAATTCCTGTACAAAGTAGTATTCTTTTCCAACACTGATTAACAGGAAAGAGGCTGCTAAAATGGAACGGAAGTTTCCTGAGTATCATGAATCAGAGCTTGTTCACAGTTGTTCTAACATATATTAGGGCTGAATGTCATTGAGGAATCATTACAAGATTCCTTGGACCCTCTCCACCATTTCGCCTACCTGGAGCTTATTGGAATATCCAACTCTTTATCTTTAAAGGAAATAAAAGAAAAAAATTGTGTCCTTTTCTCTGGTTATAATATATAAAGGCTTTGAAGTATTTGCTTCAGTTTCTTGTCTTGTTTGCTATTTTTATTGATCAGCATTTAAAAAATGGTTAGGTATTTTTGATATTGTTCAAAAAATTTTGAAGGTATCAAGCTGTCATTTCACAATGTTTTGACTCTGATGTCAAAGTTAGATTAAAGTTTCTGTGCCAGTTGTTTCTTCTGATATCATGTGTCAATTGGTCATCCCCTTTGCTGGCCTGCATCAGATAAAAAAAAATACATGGTACCAATGTGCGATTTGTGGGATGACATCCTCTCAACACAAATTCTTTTCTGGAAGCATAACTAGTTGAAACTTCACCACAAAACATGAGAGACCCATTTTTCAAATGCCTTTTTCTGCCATTCCAGCAGCTGACTCATGATGAGTTTGTTTATAATATGTTGACATTTTGACATATAGGAGAGGGTTGGATAAGTAAATTGAGATAAATAAATGCATGGAAACAGTCTGGAATAGTTAAAAGTGAGTTACAATACAGAATGATCTGTGTTACCTAACTGCAGTCCAAAAATTATGTTATAATCATGCAAAATACAACTTAAACACTTTTGTGAAGAACAGACCTATACTGACAAGACTGCTGAATGGTCTGTAAGAGCAATGATTTAGAGAAGGATTTAAGGTTTGTCATAGTTTATTGTTACAGTACAATCTCTCATTGCAGTAGGGCGCCTAAGAGAGATGATTCAAACCATGCATTTTTATGAAGTAGGAGAAGGGAATTAATTGTGCCTCAGTCAACAGCACTACAATGTCTCCAGAATATTTCAAGGGACCTAATGGTCATATTTCAAAAATGCAAGAAGTTCTTATGCTCAAAATTCTAAAAAAGATATGTCAGTGTAATCCAGGAGACATAAAACCATGTCAGGCAAAAGGAAATTGGCTTCTACCTTAATAAAGAAAGGGTTGAATAAACCTTATGAATATTTATAAGTATTTTCACATAGAAGAGGTATCTGACAATGAAGGTCCTCATGTAAGTAATAATATCCAAGATGTATCTTCATAGCATCCCACCGATCCACTGTGGGATAGGGCTGAGGGTGCACAAACCTTACCAGCCATTTTTTACTTACTTGTACAACAACGGATTTGAATTGTCCAACAGTTCCCACATCAGCAGATCCCTGCTTCTTCTGATCATAGAATAACAAACTGGTTTGGGAATGAACTTTGAATAGTTTATGAGCCTTAAATAGCTTGAAGGTCATAGATTGGTCATCTCTGTATAAATCCATCTTCTGTGGGAAATTTTGTGACTCGTAAGTAGAAGGAGAAAAAGAAAGGTTTTCTTTCTTCTTGGACTTTTGAGTGAACGGGACACTCCTCTTGCAAGATGTTCAGAACATCTTTACTTTGCATCAAGTCAATGTACATTTGATACAGACAATGTCTACATGAGATTTCATGCTTCAGGGCTTCAGCCTATAGAATTAAAAAGAAATCTCCCTTGATGACATCAAAGATCAGTTAAAGCTGGGGGTAAGCTATTGATTTAACCAAATAACTGATCTGAGGCAAGACAGAAAGTATTTTTCAAACACTGGGTTTATGAATCCTGCTTATACATTTAGGGCAAAACCGGTTGCCAAACTCTGGATGAGAAAGTATTTCTCCTCAGATTAGATTGACTGGCACCTACATTGTTTCTGGGTCTTTTCATACATCTTGGGTTGTGATTTAGCTACTATGTTCACCTACATGTTCTTTATATACTCAAGTGCAGGTAATGTGCAGTGGTGATGCCCCAGATTCTTCTGTTGTTGGTTTATGACAAAAATTTAATCTCTTCAGACCGAAATTATACAGTCTAACTCAAATTATCAGTTTTAACACCGAAATATCTGAATAATTTATAGCAAACCGTGAGATACAAGGGATTAGAAGAAAGATATTAGAAGAAAGATTTAGTGACCTTTTTCTGGCCTCAAGTTCTGTGCAACTGTGAAGCTATGTCACTGAAAAGTCAAAGTACAGAAGCTATAGAGAAATAGCATAATTTTGTAGCTTACTATGTAGATGTAAAATACTGTACTTTCCCGTTTCCCACTTTTTAAATATCAGTTTAGCAGGTTCAGCTCCTAGTGTGATAAAACCAACTGTACAACAGTTTTTCATTTTCTTTGCACTACTCTATGCAGGCAATAGAAACTCTGGTACAAATTGCTATTCTGATTTATTTCTATTTCACTTTCTTCTCATGGTTGTACTGCAATAGCATTGAAACACTGCAATGAGATAACAGAACATTGTGGCAGATCTTGTAGTTTTGTCCATTTTCCCTTTAAGGTCAAACAGTCATGAAAGACCTGCATATACTGTTTCATTTGTTTAAATTAACTGACTTTTCTCTAGAGTGTCTCATTCAACTTTATTCAGTTCCCACTGAAATAATTGGACCAGTCCATTAAGATCAAGTCCAGCAAAGCACTTAGGCACACAAGTTAAAACCCAGAAGTATTCCCATTAACTGCTGTGGATAGAGGTCTATACAAATATATCGGGATGACTTCTCATAAACAGATAATACTTATATTTACTAATCCTTTATATTTTGCTTGACTGACAATGGTAAACTACCCTTTCTAAAGCAATCCTCACTCTGATAAGACTCTGTATTCCAAACCATTGTAAAAATACTCGGTTTTATCAAAATTTTGAGATTACAGGCATGCATGACTAAAAGGAACAAAAATTATCTCTTCTGGTTAAGTATCAGATTAAATAAGTTTTGTTCAAGTCAAGTGATAGAAGACCTACAGAGAAATTCCTATAAATCTACTTGTCTCCTAGGACAAGGATTTTTATTTAACTTTTCATAAATTTTGTTTCTCTAAAAGTGTTGAACATTATCTAGTTTACTATATACATTGAAATAACAGTTAAGAAGTGCAATTAATATCTTTTAAATGTTTTAAATATTTGTTATTATTTTAATTGAAGTAATGCCTACAGTTACTGATAAAAACAATACATTCCAGTGTCGTGGTTCAACCCCAGCCAGCAACTAAGCACCACGCAGCCGCTCAAACACTCCCCCACATCCAGTGGGATGGGGGAGAAAATCGGGAAAAAGAAGTAAAACTCCTGGGTTGAGATAAGAACGGTTTACTAGAACAGAAAAGAAGAAACTAATAATGATAATGATAACACTAATAAAATGACAACAGTAGTAATAAAAGGATTGGAATGTGCAAATGATGCGCAGGGCAATTGCTCACCACCCGCTGACCAACACCCAGCCAGTCCCCCAGCGGCGATTCCCCGCCCCCACTTCCCAGTTCCTAAACTAGATGGGACATCCCATGGTATGGAATACACTGTTGGCCAGTTTGGGTCAGCTGCCCTGGCTCTGTCCTGTGCCAACTTCTTGTGCCCCTCCAGCTTTCTCGCTGCCTGGGCATGAGAAGCTGAAAAATCCTTGACTTTAGTCTAAACACTACTGAGCAACAACTGAAAACATCAGTGTTATCAACATTCTTCACATACTGAACTCAAAACATAGCACTGTACCAGCTACTAGGAAGACAGTTAACTCTATCCCAGCTGAAACCAGGACACACAGTAAAATAAATGGTCCATTTCAAATAGTTTAGAAACTGAACATACATTTGAAAATCAGAAGGATACTAATTGAGCAAATTTCTGCTGACCATAGCTATTTCCAAAGCATTTCTAAACTGAGTCTGAAATTCATCTTGCTGTTTTGCAGTTACTCAAATGAGAAATGATATGCACTACAGTGAAATCCTGTTTTCTTTCAGGCTAGATGGGTCATGTTTTTCTGGATTAGACTTAGAAGAAGGGAAAAGAAGCAAAAGAGTAAAACACTCCTTTTGTGTTATTTGGCTTCATTCTCACTGTATATTCAAGAATGGGTTAATCTTTAAGTATAACAGTTACTTGGAGCATTCAGCACCATCTCTAACAAGGTAAAGAGGAATTCCTGGGAGTTTTAAGGGGCATAATTAGCCAACAGTAGGTAAGGGGAACTTTTCCTGCTGGAAGAATAGACTATTCAGGCTTGTTTTCCCCAGGGTGACAATGAAAAAACTGTGGGCCTAAGGACTTTGTTTGCTAAATATTCCCTTTAGGAAAAGAGAGGCAGAGTCCAAAGTGCATACACTTTACTCTCCAAAGTAGGCGAGGCAACGGGAGTGGTTAAAAAACAAGAGAAAGCTATTGGTCATCTCTGTTTTACCTAAGAAGAGCAAAGTCAAATCATGCTGCGTGTCGTTAACCATATTAATTCTGCTGATTTTTGAATCATTTTTCAGAGGAGTAGACACAAACCAAGAACAACCTTCACGGTATGTCAAAAATTATTTTTTTAAAATCAGAGATATTTTATAAAATTCACTAATACCTAAAATTGGGAAAATTCCAAATAACTGCATATTCTTTTAAATAAACATCTACTTTCTCATTTATTTTGTACATCTGTGCTGAATTGCAGAAAATATAATGCTTATATCATTCAAATGAAATTAAATGAAGGACCTGTATCTGTTTGTGTCAAACAGATACAAATACAAAATGTAGATGTTTGTCAACAAGCTCCAAACTTCTGGACTTGTTTCAACATGTTTCTCCTTGCCCATTGTGAGAATTCACTTGCAAAGTATGACATTAATAACTTTATTGATTTTAAGAAGTATCTATATTTTTCTTTCAAACAAATTGTTGTTGAGATTACTGTCCTTGGCTTAACATTTATATATTTCTGGGTCAAATATTATTTTACAGGGAACGATCTTAAACAAATTTAAAATGCATTCTGAAGATGAAAAGAAGCAGAAGTGTACTGCAGATGGAAATAGTCATGAGATCACTGCATCCAGCCAGGGTCATGAATCTGAAGACAAACAGTAAGTATTCTTAAACATTGTAAAGATGTTCTGTATTGAAGCTTCTAAGATTACATTATCGTATTTTAGATTTTATTTTATCTTTTTTTAATTTATTTTATTTTATTTTATTTTATCAGGAAAGCTTAATAACAGCAAGCTTTGTATCAAGTTGAGAGTAGCATTGATTGACACATTCATTTGGTGCAGAAGGACCTTTTATCTTTTTCTTTTAAGGACTAAGTGCCCAGAATATTGACTACAGGTTATTGAAAAACAATTCTAAAATATGACAGAAATGATGTTGGAATGGACATCTTGGATCCAGTTATGTCATCAGTTAAAAATTATCTTAAAACTTTTAGTATGGCAGGGAATCAATGTTTTACATAACTTGAACATTTTATGTATTCCCCATCCCCCATGTGCAAAAATTTGATTTTATAAGTTATCTTCTTCTTTCCTGTTTTGAAAGCTATATACTGCTTCAGTTCACAACTTCCCTAACCAGGCAGTGGAACCACCAGCCCTTGTTGGTGTTGTTTCACCCTTGAGAGGGGTGAAATGGAAAAAGCTTGAGTTAAATTTACAGCAGTCAGGAGCTAATGCTACTTATATACCTGGAGGTTTAAATACAAACATCTCAAGAATGCTCAATAAATCATATTCATTTTTTACACAATTCTTTCCTGTAAAATTATTTCATAATTATATTTTAATTGAACTTCATTAATATATTACATTAGTATTTCTGTGAAATGTTGTCGCTTTTTAAATGCCCTAAAACTATCGTACCTTTTAAGCAAGGGAAAGAAGAAGAAGAAAGTGGAAAAGGCTAAAATGGTCAGCCCATTTACACTGGTAAGATTTATTCTCTCTCTCTATGTATACATATATATACATGCGCGCACATTTCAAAGTGTAAACAAAAATAGTTAAAATTATGTTAGAGTACTGTATATATGATCTTGTCTTTACCAAATACTTTGACACTACAGAATATTTGATATAGTATAGCAATCAAGCCATTCTTTTTGTGGATGTAGTTTTATTAAAGAAGCTGTCTTATTACTGATATGGATTCTTAGGAGTCTTCCCTTTGTAAGTTATCATGCTAAACACACCTGTACTAGATTTTTGTTTGTGAAAGCTAGGGATTTCCATGGTCAGTCATTTCTTCCGACACAATGAAAAAGGTGTCCATATACCTAAGATTATGTGTGGTCTTGTCCTCTAAATTACCTGAGTCGGGTACTAATCACACTAATTAGCCCCATTAATCATTATTCAGTCACCTGAGTCAGCAGAAAAAGGCAACTCAATGGCATTGATGAAACTTAAAATTAAAAATTGTGTACTAAAATGTACTTTAAATTCCAGAATTTTTAATTTTTCTGTATATTTTAAAAAAGGCAATCCATTATTATTTAATCAAAGTGAATCCTAGGTCCTCTTTTGGTAATACTGAAATGTTTTATCTTTTGTAGTTTTAAGTATGCATAATGCGCAGCAATGATATGGCAAATAACAGAAATAAAACTATAGCTCATGGCACTGGCCAGTGCCCAATTTTTCTGCTTTGCTAGACCAGCTTGCACTTGCACAATTACATCATACCACTATAATTTACAACAGTAAACTTAGTATTTTACAGTACAGAATAAAGCCAATGATTTTGTAACAGACGAGCTCAAACTTTAAGTTCAATGGCAAGAGGTATTTAGGATTTCAGTACATTTTGATAATGCCTATGGTACATTAGGAACAGTGCATCTGACTGCACAATAATTAATTTACAGTAAAATTAATTATTGTCTTAGTTATCACAATGCCATTAAAATTTCTTATAATTTGAACTTCAACTGGCAAGCCTAAAAAGGGCAAATGTCTTAAGCCTTGTTTTCTTATGGCCTTTCTAACTCAGGTGCAGATATTGATGCATTAAAATAGTGCACCTCTCTGGTTTTGAGAGTTCATAGTATAGAAGTGCTTATATTAGAAGGATTTATTCCTGTACATTTAAATTGTTTTGTAAACTTAATTTCTAATCAGATAAAGTTGTAGTTTTGTGACACTAGATGTACAATTAATAGCTTTTGCTTGACTTTCTTGACTTTGTAGACATAACACTGTGTTAGCATTCTAATACCACAGTTTGAATTAATTTCTCTTCTCACTCACAGTTTCGATACTCCAATTTGTCAGATAAATTACTAATGATACTAGGCACTCTCCTGGCAATAGCCCATGGAAGCAGTCTCCCTGTTGCGATGGTAATTTTTGGTGATATGACTGATAGCTTTGTTGCTTCTGGAAACTCAAATTTTCCAGGTAAGAATATATCTGCTATGAAGAGAATGATGGCTCATATTTGGAAAAGAGCCAGGAAGATTCAAGCATCCTGAAAGGAGATACTGACGTCAGAAACCCCAACTTGCTACTATACCATGATGCAAATTAGTAACTCTTGTGTTTGTTGTAATAGGGATACACTATGGAATTTTTTTTTGCTCCTAATTCTTAGTTTCTGCATTAGGAGATTTTATTTTTTAATTTTTTCAAATTATCCACTACAGTGCACATTCAACAAATCATGTTTAACCATGGCTGTGATAAATAGAAAGACGCTGGTTTTCCATGAGTTCCTGTTGATTCCCTTGCATAAAATCTGACAATTATAGTTCACAAGGTGAATCAGATCAGTAAGTAGGTGCAACAGAAAATTCATTACCAAAATAAAAGTACTAACTTTCTCTTGGATCCATTTGTTGAATAGCCTCATTTGCTGAATCAGAAGTATGAACTCAAACACACAGGGGGACAGGCATGCACAGCTGGATACAAGAGGGAAGAGTGATACTGTCACTTTGGTATCAACTCACAGTTAGACCAGATTATATTGTCTTCTGAACTCACACATTAGGTGTTAAACTTGTGAACAGGTTTGTTTGTTGCCTGAAATATTATCTAATAAGATTTCATAAAACATTTTAATAAAATAAAAGGTGATAGAGAAAAAATAAAGGATGTGACTGTCTTCTGTTCTGCATCCATTTTTGTTCTTATTATGCTGTTATCAGACAGAAACATGAGCATATTGCCTTTATCAGAACAAGTAATTTATGATTTATTCCTTCCCAAGTACAATAAATTGATCAGATTTTTATAATGCAAATGCAAAATGCTGCAGCTGTAGTCTTCTCAAAAGGTTTGTCACTAAGTCCTCATGCGGGGCAGTAAAATTTTAGTGCCAACACCAACATTATAGCCAATGTTTTCATAATGGGTTAAGCTATCCACAGTTACTGATTTGATGTCAGTGTCCAGACCTGTATTTTTAATGGGTTTTGGCATTATACAAATGCCCTATATTTTCAAAAAAGAAAAAAATCAAACAGCATTTAATGAATGCTCAGGAAGACCTTTTAGTCTCAGATTACATCAATGTAGTTTTGTAGTCAGTGGAGTTACAACTAACCTTATATCAGTATAATAATTGTTTTTTAATAGGTAGAACCCTGAAATCATCACACTCCTTTTATTAAAATCAACTTGATTCAAAAGGAGTTGTAGCAACTCAAAATTTGCTGGAGAGCATGCAGGAAAACAAATTTGTTAAAACTTGCTCTATTAAAAGTATTTACTCTTTTCTTCCTTTCTAAGGAGACATGTCTGCAGTGAATTTCTCTTCAGATATTCTTGGCAAGCTGGAAGAAGATATGACAAGGTAATTAGAAGTTTATATTTCCTCTTCTTTTTTTTAAAGTAGGCACACTTTTCTACTCAAGTCATTCTTCTTCCACAGATGTTTTGCATACTTTAAACAATGTAAAAGCAATGGTTGATTAAATAATGTATGTAACTAAAGATTTGCACATGAGATTATTGGAGGCACTGGGATCATTCCTGAACATCCCCAGCCATTCCCAACAACTTCCCTGCAATGTCTTGCTCCCATCCATCCCACCCCCTTTTCAGGGGTGCTCTGTGTCCCAATGCCATCTGCATTTCCTTCCTTCTTTCTCTTCCTCTGAATTTATAAACAGTAATTGTTATGCTAAAACATTAGATCGATATCATCCACTGATTCTTTGAGCTGTGGTGATTTACTGATAAAAAGCAGAATTAAAATTGCCAGGTAGTACCTACTTTGCTGCCAAAGCATCAAGTTCAACTAAATTATCTGGGCTACAGAAAATACAGAGTTAGGTTATGCATGACCTTAAATCTAGCACTCTAGAGCTGGCAATAGCAGAAGACAATAGTCAGTAGGTGCTTCTTCTACAAAGCCTCATAAAGAAAAATTCAAATAAGCAGAAATACCAGCTGCTAATAGATGTGTTTTGTTAAGGGGCTTTATTAACCACTGTCCATAGACTTGGTTTATGCAGAATGCCTAAAGTTCATGTACAATTTCTTGTACCACTTCAGCTTCTTTTCTTCAGGTTGAAGTCTGTTCCTCATTAGGTATTGAAAAACATCTGACATCTCAGGAATGCTGATGTGGTCTTCAAGGCAGTTGTCTTTTCTGAAGAGAAGGAGATAAGGCATTCACTCTAGCGACTCTTGCTCATTTATATTGAAGTGCATTATCATTTCTGGCAACAGTGGACTGTAAACTTATAGATAATTTAGATTAAGTAGTTAAGTTCTAATCAAAAATATCTATTTACACCAAAAATAATTCTTTACCCTAAAATAAATGAGCAAGAGCTAGTTAGGAAAAGGCTGTTACTTAGAAATGAAGAACTCTTATGTAATGAGAATGAACTGGCAGGGAACTGGCAATTATGTTTTACAAGAGAATATGGACACATGGAGTTTCTTGCTCCCACAGCATTTCTGTCAGTTAGTCTCTGACATAAATTCAAGTAATGCATACACATTTCAGTGGAATAGTTTTGTGCCCAGTGATTTGAAAGCAAATTTGAAGGCAAAATTGCAAAACAAAAGAATTTGTGGATTGGTGAAGTTACCCTAATTGTTCTATGTTTTGTAAATACCTGATGCTTAGTTGCACAACATTTGTAAAGTCTGTCCTGTGCTTCTTCTAAAGGAACTTTAAAAAGAGTTGTTCTTACTACATATGCAATTATAGGATTCTTTTTCTGAAACTCACTAAGATCTTAGTCTCCAGCATATATTTTGACAAGTCCAATAGTTTTAGAAAGTGTCATATAAACAGCAATTCCTGTTAAAATGTAAAGTTAGATCATTTGAATTTAATTGAGTGTTCTGTTATTCTTGCAAACGTAAAAAATACCTGATTCATTTTCTCTACAGCAGTTAATTGTTCTTTATATTTCTACCTGTTTAATTATCTCTTTCTCGTAACTGGTCTTATGGTTGGATTGCCTTTAAAACTGTCTCACTTGCTGGTTTTTATTTCTCTTAATTTTAAAGATATTTGTGTTAGTGTTTTCATTTCCGCTTTGAAATGAAAGTAATGGCACAGCTTTAAAATCAACATATTTTCTTTTTTTTTCTACTGAAGCATATCTAACCTGTATTTTAAGAGCAGGATGTACTAGAATTACACAAGGTATTACTGACCTTTATAGCATAAGAGTAGTGTGTAAATCAATGTGTCATTTATAAGTCTTTTAGACCAACAACAAATCACAACTATTTTTGATTAATAGTTTGGGTTTCTTTTAATCTCTGAACTCATATCACATCATCTCAACTAAAAACAATAGGAATCCTCCCATTGTCCTCAGTGGGCTGTTGTCTAGGAGTCACTACTGCTTAAAGAACAAAGAGTACAGGAAAACTGACAAGCTGACACAAGGAAAGTGTAAATGTTAATATAGATCTACATCAACATCTAAATGTTGAGAACTGCCTGTTCTCATGACCCTAAGAGATGGTCTATTTGAAGGAGGTCCAGGATGGACCCACTGCTGGCCAAGGCCAAGCCCATCAGTGACAGTGGCAGATATCCTCTGAGATAACGTATTTAAGAAGGGAGAAAAAAACCCTGCACAACAGAATCTGCAGCCGGAGAAAGGAGGGAGAACATGTGAGAGAAACAGCCCTGCAGACCCCAAGGTCAGTGAAGAAGGAGGGGGAGGAGATGCTCCAGGCACCGGAGCAGAGATTCCCCTGCAGCCTGTGGTGAAGACCCTGGTGAGGCAGGCTGTCCCCTGCAGCCCGGGGAGGTCCACGGTGGAGCAGATCTCCACCTGCAGCCCGGGGAGGACCCCACGCCGGAGCAGGTGGGTTCCTGAAGGAGGCTGTGACCCCGTGGGAAGCACATGCTGGAGCAGGCTCCTGGCAGGACCTGTGGATCTGTGGAGAGAGGAGCCAGGTTTTCTGGCAGGACTTGTGACCCCACAGGGGACCCCACACTGGAGCAGTCTGTGCCTGAAGGACTGCATCCCTTGGAAGGGACCCACGCTGGAGCAGTTCGTGAAGAACTACAGCCTGTTGGAAGGACCCACATTGGAGCAGTTCATGGAGGACTGTCTCCCATGGGAGGGACCGCACAGTGTGAGGAGTCCTGCCCCTGAGGAGGAAGGAGCAGCAGAAGCAATGTGTGATGAACTGCCCGCAACCCCCATTCCCTGTCCCTCTGTGCCTCTGGCAGGGAGGAGGTAGAGAAAATTGGGAATAACGTTAAGCCCGGGAAGAAGTGAGGGCTGAGGGGAAGGTGTTTTAAGATTTGATTTTATTTCTCATTGCCCTACTCTGAGTTGATTGGTAATAAATTAAATTAATTTTTTCCCCAAGATGAGATTGTTTCACCCATGACGTAATTGGTGAATGATCTCTCCTGTCCTTATCTCAACCCACAAGTCTTTCATTATATTTTCTCTCCCCTGTCCAGTTGAGGAGGAGGAGTGATAGAGTGGCCTTGATGGGCACCTGGCATCCAGCCAGGGTCAACCCACCACAAACATCATGCATGCCACCTGGTCTTTTAGACATTAACTCTGAAAGTACAAGTATGAATAAGAAGCAGCCTGAGTTTCTCTTTAGAAACAAATTGTTGAATGAGGAATGTATTACTTATTAGTAGCACAGGAGTAAGTTCTCTTTTCTAAAGTTTCTAGTTAAAGCCTTGAGTTAGTGTGTTCACTGGTTTGAAGAAGTTGTTTGTAGCCACCTCTTATTTCTCTAAAAACGCCTGCCAGCAGGTCAAATAATAATAAAAACTGTTTACAAGGACAAAGTTCTCACACAGCTGTGTTCAAGTACTGAACTACATGTGTGGACTTGGTTGTATTTGTTACTCAAACAACAGTTTGCCTAAAAACCAACTATTTCTCAAAAGAAAAAGAACCATTATGTTACAATGCAGTGAGCATTTACTCTCTGTTAAGTTTCAGCAGTGAAATTACCGAATATATTTCATCAGCATGGAATCTGGCAAAGATATGAATCCCTTTTGATACAATTTCTCATGAAATAAAGTCCAAGCATAAAACAATTCTTTGAAGTGATGTAACATCATAAAGTAATTGTCTAAAGTAATTATTGCTGAATTTTGAAGGCGTGTTCTTGGTTTTACTTTGTTAGTTTCTGTGTAAAGTTTTAATGGAACTGAATATGATCAAGGTCAATATTCAACTAACCAGCATTCAGTTGGGCATTAACTCATTTTTATTAAACAGTTTAGATAAAGTTCATTTCACAATAAGTATAGTTCCAAAGTCCCTGAATAAACTGTGTAGTATCTTAGCCACAAAAAAACTGGATTAAAGTTTAAAAAGTTTCATCTATAAAGCCATTATCTCCTTTTTTGAGGAGAGCATTTACACACAGATTCCTGCAATTTGCTCCTGCCAAGTTTCATGCTACAGTTCTAAAGAATCTGTATGCATAACTAGCTACATGTGAGTGAAAGTCCTAAGAGTTTTAAAGCTTTTTGCTAGTGATTTATATAAATGCAGTAGTCTTACAATTACATGTAAACACACCACAAATATTTAGCCATTGGTCATGTTTTACAAACAGGGAATCAGTTCAGTTACATTTTTCTAGTTTAGTTCTGGTTTAATTTCACCTGTAAGTGATTCTGATGTCAGTTCTGTATTAAATCAAGTCTGATTTGATCCTGTTTGAATGGTTTAAAACTGTGGCTCAAATTCAATTCCAGTTCGAAAAATATAGTGGTTCACACACTCCTTGGTTTTGATTTGACACCCTGCTCATAGCACAGAGCTGAATTAAGTAAAATATCACTTATGAATAAAATAGAGAGCAAAAGAATTTTTGATCTAATGGCATTTGCTTGCAATAGATGTATATAGTAATGCTGTATTCTCAATCAGGAAATATTTACAGCATCCATGCATATATATATTTATATAGACAGGCATGTTGTATGATGTAAATTTGTGTGTAATATAGGTATATATGTTTAGGTCTGTCTATATGTGTTAAAACAAAAATGTTACAGCGTTTTCGAAATGAGACATTTAAGTGAAAAAGGTATTGTAACTGAAGTACAGTCCTAAAATAATCTTATGAGAAAATATATAGTATATTGACAAAAAGTAATTCCTGTCCAACCTCATTTATTGCCTATCTGAAAACGTACTAAATCCTACTTGTAGAAAACTTGCCAAGTTTTACAGAGAAGTGTAAAATCTAGTATAAACATATAAACTCTGATTCAGGTCTGAAACAGAAGAAGTAAGCATCAAGCTAAATACAGACTAGCAACATAATTAAAAAACTAATTTCAGGGAATCTTGCCTTTTTTTTTTTTTTCCTTTCAGATATGCATACTACTATTCTGCAATAGCAGCTGGTGTTCTTCTTGCTGCTTATATCCAAACTTCATTTTGGACCCTGGCAGCAGGCCGGCAAATAAAAAAAATTAGAGAAAAATTTTTCCATGCAATTATGAGACAGGAAATTGGATGGTTTGATGTAAATGATGTCGGAGAACTTAACACTCGTCTTCTAGAGTAAGTATACTATACATTTCCCAGTGTTATTTTATCTGATTAAGCATGTATGAGTTACAATTTTTTAATTTTTATTTTAAAATTGAGTTATTTCATTGTGAAATGAAATTTCACTGTGAAATTAAATGGAATTATTTCATTGTCAATTGAAGTTTTCAAGTTTTCTCATGGAGAGTCTCAGGGACTGAACTTCTAATACTTCTGATACTGGACTGTCACAAGGATATCAGAAAAGCATTTTGATTAGTTCCCTTGAACTCTGAGGATGACTAAAGCCCAGCCTCTGAGATTAGCCCCATGAAGAGAAAACAGTTAATTTCTGTGCACACTGAGGACTGTATAAGGTGCCAGCTGACCCCAGCAGTGTGAACAGCTTTAACTGCATGACAAGCTATTCCTTTGCCTTTGCCTACATGAAAGGCTTTATCTTTTCTTTCCAGATATCCCACAGTTTCCAAACAGATCAAAAATTTGGAGTTAAGAAAGTGAGAGTAACTTTGCACTGCAGACAGAATTACAACCTTTTCAGACAAAAGAGGTTTATAGTATTACATTTTCACATGAAACATGAAATTTTCCTTGTCCAAAATATATAGTGCTTTATCTTGAAGCAAACTGTTGTTTGGAAGTAATTGAATAGTAAAGATTGTCCTCCTCACATATGCCTATGTAACAAAACTGAAAAGCTTTCTTGTGCTTCCTACATTTTCCTTCTTGTCTGGATGTAATTTGTTTTTCAGTGATGTCTCCAAAATCAGTGAAGGAATAGGTGACAAAATTGGATTGCTTGTTCAAGCAGTAACAACATTTGTAACAGGATTTATTGTTGGTCTCATAAGAGGATGGAAATTAACACTTGTAATACTAGCAGTCAGTCCTGTCCTGGGACTTTCAGCAGCCATCTGGGCAAAGGTAGGTTAACATATATTCAGTGATAGGTTTTATATTAATGAGAGATAATGAAATAAATCTACATATCTGTAATTCCTACCGTTATAATGTATTACTTAGAACAATTATAGCTTTAGGCAACATCTATGTACATAAGCTGTCAGGTGAACTGTTTGTAAGTACTCTCATGTAGTTTGAATATTATAATTCCCATAGATTGGACAGACTTGTTTGATTTGAAGCTGTTTCTGCTAATATAGCATATTTTTATATAGAAAAGGAAGCAAGATATACGAGTAGAATCCACATCTGTAATTGTTAAACTTCATCCACATGAGTACTTGTTCTGTTGAAAGGAATAATTGCATCTCTTGAAAAATAAGTGAATAAATTAGACCAAGCCTTGGTCCAGACACAGAGTTTCTTTTCAGAGTTGTTAACAGCTTTGGTAAGAAATTTTAGACAGACTTAGGTGAGAGAAGTACTAAATTACCATGGGACTGGAGTGACTTACATTTGTAGTCTGGAAGCCTTTGGATTTTTATGGGATTTTATTTACCTTACATTTCAAAGATCATATAAGCCTTCTCTGTCTTGAGTGAGTATATTGTGGAAAACGTAGGGGTAGAGAAGCATGTGCTACATATGTCTACTGCCTAAGAGTCTTCATGGACTGTGGCAAATTAATGTAAGCTATAGAGCCCTGTGGCTAACGTAGCCAGAGATGAGAATGAGCTGAGGAGAACTGCCTGGGCAGAACCACACCAGCTCAGTATGAGTAGTCATCTCATCTCCTGCACTGGGTGAAAGCAAAGTGGAAAATCCAGCCCTTAGCTGTTGAGAATGGGTAATGTTGAATTATTTGATTGAATTCATAATATACTTAAGGATTTTGATATTGAACATTCTGCACTCATACATAATATAATCAAAAGGCTTCATATTGGAAGTAAGTAACTGTGATAAAAGCCATGAAGTGCTTGAGCTCATTCTGTTTTTCTTAAGCCAAAATATTTGATTCTGTACTAGGTTCTCTCTGCTTTCACTGACAAAGAACAAGCTGCATATGCAAAAGCAGGTGCTGTTGCAGAGGAAGTTCTGGCAGCAATCCGTACTGTAATAGCTTTTGGAGGACAGGAAAAAGAAATTAAAAGGTAAGAACAATGTTTGCTTTCATCAGCTGATTTTAAAGTACTTGCTTCAGATGGTTTGAAATTTCCTTGTATCTTTGCTGTTGAAAGTTTGTCAAAACAAGTAAGTCTTGTGCTTCCTGCATTTTTAGGTAATGCCAAATTGTCTGTTTTAAGGCTATTATAAGTTTTACTGCATGTTGAAAGTCAACTAGTTATTTTTTCTAGAAAAGGACAAAGTAAGTTGATATATTGTCTCTACTCTAGAAAGTGTAAAAACTGCTTTAAACTTCACAGGGTGAGAGCTTTAGACAAAAAAAAGCCCCTGCCATGAGAACAGATGATGGTATCCTTCATTATCTGATTACTCATAGTTGTGAAGGTACTAATAAACAATACCTCTATTTCCACTACACTGTCAAACATAATTCTTGTGATATATTTTCACCTTTTATCTTAAGCTAACAATCATAATCTCAAAACCTGTCACGAATGGTTCACGGTCAAAGTTCACTGACCTGCAGGTTATGTGAGGAACTTGAATGCCAGTCCCTGAACTGCAATGTCCTTTTTTTTCCTATATACCAGGTTGGCTGATGGCCTTTGTAGGAGTTACCTTAAAGTCTCTGTGCCTGCCTACCAGGCTTACCTTTGTACAGTCTTAGGGTTATGTATTTTATGTATCTTGTTGTACTTTGTGAGTGTTCTTTTTCTAATTCTTCCACAGACTTTTTGGTGCTGTGTGCCACAGTACAAGTCTGAGGCTATTTTGAACTTCTTTCTTTCAGATACCATAAAAATTTAGAAGATGCCAAACGGATTGGAATAAAAAAGGCTATTACAGCTAATATTTCTATGGGTGCTGCTTTCTTACTGATATATGCATCATATGCACTGGCCTTCTGGTATGGAACTACCTTGGTCTTAACTGATGATTACACTATTGGCAATGTTCTTACAGTAAGTATTAATAGTAAATTCCCAATAATAGTGAGAAATACTAAAGAAAATACATTAAAGTGTATATTTGGAACTTATTTGAGTTTAATAATAATTATGTCCCAAAATCGGCAAAATAGCATCCCTTCTTAACAAAAAGATTCTCACCACAAAAGTCTACATGTTGTTTCTATAGCGTCTCAAAATCCACATCAAGCCAAATAAAAGATACATTATTTTCAACTGTTTCTACATCTTTTCTGAATTTCATGAGATCAGACTGCTATAAAAACAGTTCAATCAAAAACCGAAGTACAGTACCCTTCCTAGTTGCTTTTTGTTTTCAGATTTGTTGGGCTGAATATATCTTCAGGATACAGAAGAAGATACTTTTATTTTAGCTGGTGTGTTGTCTAAGTAGATAATTTTATTGATATTTTTCTTACATTTTGCACCATAAGAGCTTGGAATCACTTCTCAGTATTTTTAGAAATTGAGGGTGAGAAAAATACACTTGTGACTAGGAAATATGTCACCATCTAACCAAAGGAAGAAAACCATAACTCATAACTTAAATTCTTTTGATGTAGCAACCATTCTAATTTTGTGTGAGATATCAAACAAACTTGGTAAGAAGAATAACTTTGTTAACCGTGATGAAACCCAGCCAGGAGACCACATATTTTTTAAACTACCTGTTTTGTTTTATTTATGAATCACTGAAGTTTGCGAAAAAATGGCTCTGATATGTGTTATTGGCTCTTTTGAACCTGCCTATTTTATTTTTAAAGGCAGGCTGGCATACAGAACATCTCAGTGAGGTTCATGCTCTTGTGTGTCATTTTTTCAGTTCAAAGTATTTTCAATTTCTGTTATCTATGTTGTAGTTCATTCGAATGGTGTTATAACATGGATGGGAGGGTGTTGACTTAAGTATCACATCTGTGAATGACCACTGTTGGAGAAAAGATGACGGGTGTGATGGACCTTTGTTCTGACGTACTATGGCTGTTATGATCTCTGAGCACTGTGGTTTTACTACTTTTGTCTTGATACTAGCTGAAAGCAATAAACTATGATTCTCTGAGAAAATAATAATTTTTTTCTTTTTCTGTTTTTTGTTGTTTGCTTGCACTCACTCTCCTTCATTCCAGCAGAGGAACCCTATATTACTTTGTGATAGAGAAGTTGGATTTGTGTACTTCTGTTTCACTGTCACTTTGAAAGCAGAATGAGAGTGCCTTGCATATCTGTCTTTGTTCCATTGGAAGATATGCAATATACTTTCTGGTCTTTGGAACATCTTTTGCCAAAGAATGAATTAGTACAATAAATCCTGAGACATCAAATGTAATTATACATTTTTTTGCATAGATTTTGCAGGTCTCTGTCACTTTTTACCTCTTATCAATATGTTTGCAACATTCACATTGTGCAGGAACTCAGTTCTCAGCTGAGTCTTAAAAAGCCCTTTTCTTAAAGTTATTCTCTGTTTAAGAGAGACCCCCTAATTTTTTCTTTAATTCTAGATTCCTTAACCTTCCGTTAACAGGCATAGAGGCTCCTGACCCAAAGATATCTAATGTAAATAAATAAATAAATGTAATTGTCTGCTTGAATAAGTATTTATATATGTCACTTAAACATTTCTTTCAGGTCTTTTTCTCTGTATTGATTGGAGCTTTCAGCATTGGACAGACTGCTCCAAGCATAGAGGCATTTGCTAGTGCAAGAGGAGCTGCCTATACAATCTTTAATATCATAGACAATGTGAGTATCTTTGCCCTCACTCTCATTTCAAAACTGAGACACCCTTCTTTTTAAAGTACAGGCACTATTTATGGATATGAAGTTAGTAAAAGTAAATAACAGTTTGTAAAATAAGCAGAAATATAAACATAAAAGCAGATAGAATGTGTAAATATTAGTCAGTTCCTCTTTGTCTTCTGGAGTTATCAGTCCTTCCTTCAAAGGTAAAAGTACTGGATCTCTGATCACTTGGTGTTGGAGGTATTCTCTAATGTTTTTATCACGAAAGGCACATCACTAGTAGCATAAGTGTCAGCAAATCAATAAAACACAGCCTAATAACCTGGTTGTGTACTTCAATTGCCAAGAGAGTCTGAAATCAGGGAAGCTGTGATTTTACTAGCTAATGAAGCTCTATGAAAGGCAATTGCGTGTTCTGGATTACTGTTAAGACACACTTCAAGTTCTAGACCCACCCTGGATGGAAATAAAACCAGTGATAATTAAGAACTCTGTTTCTGCTTAATGATCAGGGGATTGGTTCTTTCTCACACAAATTGTTTCAGCAGAAAGGGCAAAGCTATAAATGAACAGTGTACGAACAGCTCATTAGAGATGATTTGTTCAGGTTAATCATCAGGCAGTAAAATGAATCTCAAATTGTGGCTACCTGTGGGTACAGTCTTAAAGACAACGTACTAAATTCACACAAAAGCTTAAATGGAGAAATTATAAAAGTATTCTTGCATGAGCAGATCATCAATGTAGTAATGAGACAGCAAGACAGCATGCAATTTACATGTTTCAGAAATCTTGCTTAAATTACTTTAACATTACATTTAATATCTCTGCAGAATAATGGTGCACTCTACGACCTTTTTATGAAAAAAATCATTAGGAAATATGATATGTTTGTGTTTTGTTTTATTTATTTATTTTACTTTGCACAGGAACCTCAAATTGACAGTTATTCAGAGACAGGTTACAAACCAGACCACATTAAGGGGAACTTGGAATTCCAAAATGTTTACTTCAATTATCCATCCAGACCAGATATTGAGGTACTGTAAATGCAACTTTACACATATTACAGTTAAACATGTGGATCATTTGTTAGGGAAAAAAGTCTCATAAATAAAATTTTGTTGAAAATATAACAATTCCAAGTTGATTCTCTAATTTATATAAAACTACCTTGACATCACAGTGATTTTAGCTAGAATTATTTACACCTTAGCTAAACGTGTAAAGTTTTCTGAATAATTTTCTGTCTAAAGCTATAGTCAGTGTGGTTATGCAATAAAACTTAAAGATTTATTGCTATCAGAATCTAAATTTATGCATCTAACCCAAGTGTTTGTGTATAGTAGTAATAATAATGAGATAGTGGGTTTCAAAAGTACTTACAATGCAGCTCTGTTAAGACTATATCTCAACGAGTTAAAGAAAGCAGATCCAGCAAGGACCTGTTATATACGGAATAGAGATCAGAATCTGTGTTTTTCTGTCTAGACAGAGAAAAAAGTTTGCTTTTTAAAGCACTGTCATAAATCCAGGGTCTTAATGCAGTGGAGGTGGAAGGTATTTGAGTGATTTCTGAAAGTATTTTCATGAAGAGTGATTTTGTGCTATGTAACTATTTCCTTCCCTATGTTGAAGGAGAATCACTGAGCTTGAGAAAGGAAGGAAAGATAGGCAGAAAGGAAAGACAGAGAGCTTTCTTTTTAAGCCATTTTTACTCATAAGTATGTTAAATATCTTGGCTTTTCCTTCTGTCAAGAAAGTGAATGAAGTGAATGTGCTTGATTTTTCTTCATATAGAAATATAAATGAAAAGACAACTATTGATCTCAGTGGATTATTTTATAAGTTTATACAGGTATGATACAACTAGAGATTTCTCCCCCATGGTTTCAGAGATAATAATTATAGGAAGTTAAGGCTACACCAAACATTTAGTAAGCATTTCATAAATTACAGTAAAGAGAAAAATAAGGAGGTCAGATAACTCAGGGTAGTTAATTTCTGCATAAGTTTAATCTACATGACTTTCAGGTTAACTCTTCTTTTCAACAGGATTAAGTGCAGCAAAGTAACTGACAGGCATGACGAAGACTGCAAGTTACTTCTTATCTCACTAGACTGATTTATTTACTGTCCTTACTGTTTCTTCTCTGTTTGCTTTAAGTTGTTAGAAACAGCCTAAATGGATTTAATTATGGATTTTATTTTGGTATAGGAAAAAGTTTCTGATCAATAGTCCACTGAAATCAGTGGTAATCCACAGGTTTTATATCAAATTCTATTTGCTACTTTATTTACACTAGATTTGTTTTATACAAGATCTATAGACTAAATGATCTATAGCATTATGACAGGAAGATTAAAAGATTAAATAAGGCTGCTTCATAAATTTTCAATTGTTATCACTTATGTTGGACTTCTTGTTTCGATCTAAAAATGTTATAGCAAAATAAGACATACTAGAAGTTATGATTTGTCTATGCCTCTTGTTCCTAAACAGTGAGATATAATTTACTTGTAAAGCACACAAATATCAGTACTAAGGGTGAAGAGGCAGCAGTAGTGCTGAGGGTAGAAATTTAGGAAGAAAGAGACCATGATAAGGACACAGGGCTGCAAGGTATTGGGAAGTACATTGGGAGAGTATCAGAATGTATTGGTGCGCGGTTGTATATTTAGAATGGAAAAATGCACTTAGCCATGATGAAGATGCTGACATTCAGGTATGCATAGTTCATTGTAGCCTAGTCCTTCTAGAAGAGTAATTAGCAAAAAATATGCTGTTCTTCATTTCAGTACACATTTCTAACCACAGAAGTTGCACAAAGTCATGAAAGCTGTACAGACTCCTGTACACCTTTTCTTGTGTAAAGTATAAACAAACACACTTTTTTCCTTTTTTCCTATTGTTGTATCTTCTTACTACTCAGGTGAGCAGGTGAAGAAGAAAGGTGGGCAAAATTAAGTATACATGGCATGGATGTGCTAACTCTGTGTCTGTTCTCCAGCCCCACTACACAACCCAGTACAGGTTATATTCTTGAAAATAAAATGAAGAAGCAATTACATGGCACCAAAGAGCTATATTTACCCTTTTTAAGAGGCTCAAGGAAGGAAAAACTTTGTATCTTCCGTGGTTGTGAAATGCTATATTGTATGCTGACTAGTACAAAAAGGTTATATATTGTACAATGAAATGTCACCATTGTAAAGAAGCCCCACCAGCCATTCCAATCAAAAGGGGAAAAATTAAGGATACTTCGAGGTTACTAAAATGACTTTCCCTCCAAAACAATGTAGAGTATATTCTGTCACTTTGAACTGTGACTTTTACTGTATAATAGTGTTCCTGTACTTTGCATGATGCATTAAAGAAAAAGGTGAGGCAACATAATACAGAAATATTGCATCATATTTTTTCTATATTATATTTTAGTTACAGGTAGTAATCATGTTGTTATTATTTTGTCATATGAACTGGTTCATGATACAGGTAATTGTGAAGTGTGTTGTATAATACATTGGTATTGGACCAACTGTGATGTAAATATGAAGAAAATTAAACTGAAGTCATTAGTTATCCAAAATTTAAACTCACATGTTTATAAATTTTACTTTGTACCAGATTCTGCTATACATATGAAGGGTATTTTATTGTAGTCTATAGAGTTTCTTCAAATTTACACTGACATTTTTACATACAGTTATGTTTTTGGTTACCCTTCTTATATGCACAGATACTGAAGGGCTTGAACCTCAAGGTTAGCTGTGGCCAGACAGTGGCCCTGGTTGGTGGCAGTGGCTGTGGGAAAAGTACAACCGTTCAGCTCATCCAGAGATTTTATGATCCCAAGGAAGGCACGGTAAGATACCTCAAGTAAGGTGACTGCTCTGTGTGCCACAGTTGTTGGAAGTCTGGTTCTGGCCTCATGGCCCTTGTTCCAATGACCCGATAAAGTCTCCCCTAAAGAGGCAAGTGCCAGCCTGGGGAGAGGTTTCTTGACCAAAACGCTTAGTAAACAGTTGTTGTCTGCTTCCTTTCATTTAGGTTACCATTGACGGGCAGGATATTAAGACCTTAAATGTAAGATATCTGCGGGAGATTATTGGTGTGGTGAATCAGGAGCCCGTGCTATTTGCTACTAGCATTGCAGAAAACATTCGTTATGGCCATGAGGACGTCACCATGGAAGAGATTGAAAAAGCTACCAAGGAAGCAAATGCTTATGACTTCATCATGAAGCTACCCAATGTAAGCAAACCAGCTGTCCTGCTGAAATAACTTCTCCTAAACCTTCTTGTGCCAAAGAGTTCCTTAGAAGGGATTCTTGTAAGCAGAGGAAGCTGTCCCTGGAGCTGTGAATAAGCACAGCTATGCAGACCTTCCTCATAACTTTTGAGAATAATGTTAATTCTAAATCTTTAGGTCATGAATTGGTGAGCATTTGGAGAACTATTAGAATTCCAGGGACAAAAACAATTAGGCAGGTATATCCAAGTGGCTGTTTATCCTGTAGAGTTTTAGAGGAAGGAGAAGATGCTGCTGGGGCTACTGATACCGACGTGCCTTTTCTTTACACTGCCTTTCTTTGGTGAAAGGACTGTGCCACTGAGTGTTTTGGAAATGTGTGTGGTTGTCTTGTAGAAGTTTGAAACCGTGGTTGGAGAAAGAGGGGCACAGCTGAGCGGAGGTCAGAAGCAAAGAATAGCAATCGCCCGAGCACTGGTTCGCAATCCTAAAATTCTTCTGCTTGATGAGGCAACGTCAGCTTTGGATACTGAGAGTGAATCAGTTGTGCAGGCAGCACTGGACAAGGTCAGTAGTGTTCTAAAATGAAGTAGGTAAGCAGGAGCCTAATATTTACTTTTTTTCCGGACATTTGTTGAAAGACCTGCAAGAAACAGAGACCCTTAAAACACAAATGGTAAACTTCAATTTGGCAAATATTCTCTGTACAGAGAATTTTTGAGATCCTGTAGGTATTACAGAGAGGAATCTTGTTTCAAGTGAGGAGATGGAATTATATTTTCTCCATTATGAAGCTTAAATCAACATTTTCTTGGTGTAAACACCATCCCCTGCAATTTTCTGTCTTACTGACATGCATATTGTTGTCAGTCACCTACTTAATTAACTTGTGTTGAAGACTGGCAGACAAGGTAAGTGCTACCAGCATGTCATAAATGATCATAGCAGTGACTTCACAGGAAACACTCCAAGGAAACATTTGCTTCAGTTAACATGAATTCTTCTAGGTTCTTGTTTTGTTCTTAATGTAGAGCTGTCTCACTAAGGGACAGCTGATCCCTGGTGCAACTCAGGAGTCTCTATATTGGTATTGGGGCTGTACCCCCAAATGGTATTCTGAACTTACTCAGATTCTGCTGGAGTACTGTAATGCTTCCCACTGCTGTTGGATAGAGAAAGACAGTTTGAGGAGAATTATTAATGGAAATACATTTAATAGAGAAGTTATTTGTCTAGCTTTTCTTGGTCACATTATCTTATAAATTTGGATCCTCATAAACCTTTGCAGAAGACCTAGGGACTCATAGAATCATAGAATGGTTTGGGTTGGAAGGGACCTTTAAAGATCATCTAGTCGAACCTCTCTGCAGGGCCATCTTTCACTAGATCAGGTTGCTCAAAGCACTGTTCAACCTGATTTTGAACACTTCCAATGATGGAGAATCCACAGCTTCTCTGGGTAACCTCTTCCAGTATCTCACCACCCTCATTGTAAAAAATTTCTTCCTTATATCCAATCTAAATCTACCCTCTTTTATTTATAAACACTGTCCCTTGCCCTGTCACTACAGGCCCTGGTAAAAAGTCTCTCTCTGCCTATGTTAGAAGCCCCATTTGTATACTGAAAGGTCACAATAATGTCTCCCCAGAACCTTCACTTCTCCAGGCTGAACAATCCCAACTCTCTCAGGCTTTCTTCATAGGAGAGGTCTTTCAGTCCTTTGACCATTTTTGTGGCCCTCCTCTGGACCATCTCCAACAGGTCCATGTCTTTTTTGTACCAGGGACTCCAGAGCTGAGTGCAGTACTCCCGGTGGGGTCTCACCAGAGCAGAGTAGAGGGGCACAATCACCTCCCTTGACCTGCTGGTCATGCTTCTTTTTATGCAGCCCAGGATACGGTTGGCTTTCTGGGCTGCGAGTGCACATTGTCAGCTCATGTCCAATTTTTCATCTACCAGTATTCCCAAGCCCTTCTCTGCATGGCTGCTCTCAATACATCCATCCCCCAGTCTGTATAGATATAGAGGATTGCCCTGACACAGGTGCAGGGCCTTGCACTTGGCCATGTTGAACTTCATGAGGTTCACATGGGCCCACTCCTCCAGCTTGTCAAGGTCCACCTGGATGCCATTCTTTCCTTCCAGCGAATCAACTGTACCACTCAGCTTAGTGTCATCCGCAAACTTGCTGAGTGTGCACTCAATCCCATTTATCTACGTCAATGATGAAGATATTAAATAGTATTTGTCCCAGTATGGGCCCTTGAGGGACATCACTGAAGATGAACTCCATCCAGGTTCCAACAAAATTCCACTGCTTGGGATCATTACTTTGATTATTTAAACTAAATATTGCTTGATCATTTTAATACGGCCTGGTAATTAAAATGGCAAGCCATGACACTTGATACATCATAAGTGATAGGTTTATAAATAACCAAAGACAGGTAGTTAGTTGAAATGTATTTCACATGAAATTGTAGAGAATTTTATTTTCAGTGAAGCTACTTGAGTCAACAATGACTTAGAGCTTAAAACCCTGATTTTTTTTTAAATGTCAGTGTGAAATATTTTCTAATGCTTCTGAGTATAAACTAACCTTCACAGATTTTAAGGTTTAAGTGAACAACTATGGGCTTAAATATAAAAATTTTAGCATTTTTTAAATTTTAAGGTTTTTAACATTGTAACATTCTAAAATATTAAATATTGAGAATTTTGTTTAGATATTTGTGATCAAAATTTGATGGGTTTATGTGCCACAGTGAAAGATTGTCTCTAATATTAATTTTCAAACTAAAGATTATATTTCTGTTTTAAGGTACTCATTGAAATCTGTTTCTTAATTTTTTTTTGAAAGCTATGTTTTTCTGTGAACGATTTTAATGTTTCCCTTTGGTCTTATTCAACTCTAAATATGAAGATGAACAATTTTTGAATATACTTAGAAATACTCATACTAAACATTGTTATTTCTAGGCAAGGGAAGGACGCACAACGGTTGTAGTAGCTCATCGACTGTCAACAGTCCGAAATGCAGATCTTATAGCTGTGTTCGAAGGTGGAGTTATCACAGAACAAGGGAATCATGTTAAATTGCTTGAGAGAAAGGGACTATACTACAAACTTGTTAACATGCAGGTACTTTTTTCTCGCTAGCTGTTGCCTCATTTTCTTTTCTGTATTCCATGGCCAAAGTTATTGTATACCATCAGAAGTATGGGGAATTCTGCAGCATATTTTGTTACAGCAAAAAAAAATGTACTTTGAAAGGAGAGCAGTAATTTGAGAGAGAGAAGACCACTAGTTTTGATATCAAACCTATTTAAACCCAGGATAGTACATTTTTAATCTTCTAGGGATTTAAACTTAAAAGATTATTTTATGTTTTCCTTTTATGCAGTTAATGTAGAGCAGCTGACTACAGTAGTCTGCTATTCCATTGCTTGCTCTTAGCCTATGATAAAAGGTAAAATACAGTAGCTGATACTGGAGGAATAGATTATGCACATTTTAAGCTGTTTAGTTATAATCCTTCATACTGAATTTCTTTCTAAAGAAAAAAAAATGTGGAGCAATAGGAGAAAAAGAAAAATAATCCAGCTATGCTGAGTGCAAAAATATGTACACTATTAAAGTTATCCATCCAGAAAAAAAGAGATTGGAAATGAATATAAATATCAGAAAAGTATTAGTTATGAAGTGAAGAACAAAATTCTTTGATACTTCCCAATGTCCCATGTGATAGCTAGATTATAGCTGAGTTTCACTGTAGCCTTCTGTGTCACTGGTGTTTTACCACATAACCACCATGCTCATTAAAGAAACTGAAGCTCCTATCTCAGTATGTCAGACTGAAGAGAGTAAACTAGGCCAATTAAAACATTTATTCATAAAATAACTAAAAGAATGCATTTGGTCACCTTAGATTGAAAGTAGCTTTGTATTCAAGCAAATGTGATAATGGGACATATTAGAAAATATAAAATGGAAAGAAAATAAAAAATAACAGAAAATACCATAAAATTCAAAGAAAGCAAAAGAATTTATTTTTATTAGTAGCACAAAAAGCGGTAAGAAATAAAATCTTTCCAGAAAAAAAGAAATACAAGCTGAAGGCAACTTTGAATCCAGTTGCTATTAAATATCTCAGTGGTGGGTAGACATTTATTTATTCTGTCAAAGACACTGGCAAAACTACCACCAAAAGAAGGACTCTTTTCCAGACTGTTCAGATTTTTTGGTCAAAATCTCTTTTTGACCTGTTCTGTCCTGATCTTCCTTATTACATTTAAAGTCAAGTATTCTTAAGTGTTCTGCACTAAAGAGGAGTAATTTTTTCTCACTTCATGAATAAACAGTGTATCCACCAAGAACTCATTCAAAAAGATCCCAAGATAAGTGCAAATGGTTTACACTCAGTTTAAAACTCTGTTAGGATTTAATTCATTAAAAAAGAGCAGCTACTTCCGTACCCCTGCCTTCCACTTAGTATAAGTATTTTCTTGAGAGGTGAGATACTCATGTATGAATGAAGCTCTGAAGATAGAGATCTGCTCAGATATATAACAGAGATTTTCATATCTTCTTTATAGCATTAATTTTTTTTCCCCATATCTCTTTCAACTGAAACAATCAAAGTTACTTTTACTTTGATTACCTCATAATTTTGGAAGTTCAAAGTAATACATTCATAACTAATCTTAGCATCATGCTCTTCCCTCTTTTAGGCAATAGAAGCTGAAGTTCCATCATCAGAAGATGAGAATGCACTCAGTGACAAAAAAAGTGAATCTGAACCAGAATTTGAAGAATCCTTAACAAAAGGATTGAGAAGACAATCAACTCGGAGAAGCATGAAGAAGCCAGGAGCACAAAATGATGATCCTGATGAGAAAACAAGTTCACCTGTAAGTATCTTTGCACAGCTGTTAGTGAACTTTGATTCCTTTCAACAAAGTATGTTAAAATTAAATTCATTCTCCTGCTTCAGAAAGGTACAAGAAGAAGGAGGCATTTGATAGGGGTGAAAACATGAGAATTTTCCAATTCTAAATAGCCTTTGACTGATAATATTCATAACTTGTTTTGTTATTCTCACCATGAATGATTATACAAATAAAATGGGACTTTAAAAATCTGTAACAAGAATGAATTTATTCTTGGAAATCAGTTTGCTATAAAAGAAATATACTTACATATATTTGCATACCATACCTACATAGTCTATACAGGTTAAACATTCATTTTTGCATGAGAAACAGAACATTTGGCCCAACATACAACTCTTACAACAAACCTTACAAAAGAATCATACAACAAATATGACTGCATTCATATTTGCAGCAAATACTTTGCTGTTATAAAGTGCTTAATGAACAATTACTTGAATTAATCTAGTCATGGATTACACACAGCAATATGCCCAAAATGAATAGTTCAGTCACCATTGACCAATACCAATACCAAGAGTATTGATAAATGAAAATTATATAGATAAACTAAAATATGATGACAAGAGCTGTAGATATATTCTAACAGCTCTTTCTTCCTTGTATTAAAATAATAAAAAGAAATGTTATTAAAAAGCATACATTTTGACTTCCCCGAGTAGATTCAGGGAGTAGGAAGTTGACTATTAATCTCTCTTATTCTCCATATTTCTCCAAATACATACATGTTTGTACTAACAGAATTCCCATTTTTTTAGGATGAAGAATTACCTCCAGCTTCATTTCTGAAAATTATGAAGTTGAACAAAACTGAATGGCCATACTTTGTAGCTGGAACTGTATGTGCAATTATCAATGGAGCTTTACAACCTGCATTTTCAATCATATTTTCAGAAATTATAGGGGTAAGTTTGAATAAAATATGCAAAAAACTATAAAGCCCACAAAATTTATATCTAATAAAACCAGGTCTTAAAAAATCACTGCATGATGAAGCTGAGGAGTGGATGAAGCACTATTACAAAAAACTGAAAAATTATATGAAATTTACAAAATCCTCAAAATCTTATTACAACCTGAAATTTGCTTGTTATACCTATAATCCTATGTAACATATGCTTGAATTTTGTATGAATACAAATGACTAGCAAACATAGTTATTGAAAAAGATGGGGAGTATTTTAGATTATTACTTGATTAAAAAATATATTGTTTTAAATACTGTTTTATAGATTTTTTCAGAAACTGACAAGACCATTTTAAGAGAAAAGAGCAACTTATATTCAGTGCTGTTTTTAGTACTTGGGATCATTTCCTTTTTTACTTTCTTTTTTCAGGTATGTTATATTGTTTTAGCTTTATTATAATTGTTCATCATGTTTTAGAAACCAGATCTGTAATATACTAAAAAGTTGTATCTTCTTAATACACATCTCCAACTCAAACCAGAACCCACATTTCTGGTTCTAGATGTGCCTTGTGCTGAATTGAACCTTTTTTGACCTAGAGCTTCTCAGGTGTTAGAGACCTGCCAACCTATTCTGACCTCTCAAGTTCAGAACTTCCCCTCTTCTTCACCAGTCAAACACATTTCAGCATGAAACTCTGGATTCTCTCTCTTTTTTCCATTGCCACCTAACAGCCAGCTGCTCCAGCCTTTACACTATACCACTCACTTCTCACACTGAAGCCTTCCTATTTGAATCTGTCAGTAATTGCAAATCTACTGATCTCCTACCTTAGCTCTCCAATTTTTTACTCCCTTAACCCCTTCCCCATTCTTATGTGAGCCCCCACAACGATTCCCAGGCCCAGTTCATCAAGTGATACCCATCATGCTGATAAGCAGTTCCTCCTGCTTAAATACTAATGGTTGAACAGTAATACCTCATCTCTTGCTCTCACTGATCTCTATAGCCCTCTCAACTTTTAAAGAAAAAGTATTTAACTTTACCTTAATTCTTATATGTATCTAACTGCTACAAGAGTGCCTCAGTAAAAAAAAAAAAAAAAGAAGGGGGGGAGTAATCATACAGGTACCAACTTTGGCATTTAAATATTTTCATATATGGTCTGGTTTATAATTTCTGAATATGTTTGTGTAGTTTTATCCATTAAATGAGCCTACACAGTGAAATAATAAAGTGCACTTGGGACAGCAGCATAAACAGTCTCTTGATAAAACCTCCTGGTTTATTTATGGAATTGTCTTGTTGCCTATGCATGCAAGAAGGCCTTGAGTATAGAAGACTGAGATGTAGGTGGCTATGACAGGTTTGCTCAATTTATAAATATTCATATAATGTTTTGAATATGAGTGGGAAGAACTCATTGAGTTGTAACACCTTCAAATTAGTGAGAATGAAAAAAAATTTAAAACATCCTTATAATCTCTTCATATAGTGCCCATTCTCTGATGTACTTTTGTTCCTTTTTCTAAGTCACATACTTGTGCAAATTTACTGACAGTGTAGGAGCACAGCAAAGATAATGATCAAAGTTAACTGAGAAATATTTGCTGATTGGAATATGCCATAATAATTTTCCTTCATGTCACATAATACAGTTGCATCTGTGGTTTGTATTTTAAGAGTATTCAATTTCACAAATGTAGATTCCAAACAATTAATATTTTTAATCACATAAAGGTGGTAGTGAGCTAAAAAAAGCTAATTATAAACACTGATGTCATATTAAAATGTAGGAAGACTGTATCTTCCCAAAATTTTAACCAGCATATTCCTTTTTGTATCTTGTTAAATTGAATCATATATCTGGCTAAAAATATGTTTAATTCATTATAAAACATCACTTATGTATTACTGCTGATAGCTATGTCAGGTTGTGTTAGGATCCCAGAGAAGAAATCTTAATTCCATTGGAGTCAATGGAAAATTCGCATTTGAGTTCAATGAATCCAGATTGCCTTATGAAGTCTTTAACCTCAAATGAATGGCCTAAAAGCTACTTGTTTAAATCTAAGTTAGGTCAACTTAGATAAAAATGAAGTCAAAGGGTTGATTAGTGAGCTTTTCCTTGAAGTATGCTGGTGAAGCAGTGCTGGGAAATATTGCTATGCTCTATATATTTTTTTGAGTTGAATGTCTGTACTGTGAACCTACTAGAATTTATGAATATTAAACCTGTTCTTACATTTGCTTTGTGCAATCAGGACTGCAATATTTTGTACTTTGACATTGTAGAGACAATGTATCTAAAGCATTTATCGAATAAACACAAACAATGTAATAGTATGCTAAGCATTGTACCTTTTCTCAAATAGGGTTTCACATTTGGCAAAGCTGGAGAAATTCTTACAATGAGGCTTCGATTCATGGCATTTAAAGCAATGCTTAGACAGGTAAAGATGATAAATATTTTGATTTCCAGGGTTTTAAAAATAATTAATTGTATAGATATAATAAAAAAACTGTATTTTGCATTATTCTTCATATTATGACTTGTCTACAGAGAAGGTTCTTTAAATCAGTCTAGAAACCAATTTGGTTAGTTACATGTGGTTAAGCAAAGTGTCCTTAGAGGGAGAGTCTTAAATCAATGCAAGTACAAGAGCTTTTTATGTACTCCTGGCAAGGACTTGGATTTACAGCCAAGTTACTATGGCCTGACAAGTTGACGTGCACCAGCAGTATCCCATTACATGTTCATTTGCCTGCTTTTCTTTCTTGGTGCCCTTTCTCCCCTAAAGAAATGCAATGCAACGCAGCTTACATTGTAACTCTTACTTCAGATGTCTGATTTAAATAGTAATATGTACAGATATGTTTTTATTTATTGCTTGAAGGTCTCTTTCAAAGAGTTCCCAAGTCTGTAATTGTTGTTCGTTAATATAATAGTGAGATTGTATTCTTAAATCTAAAGCCACTTTCAGAGAATTAAAATATAAATATTTCATAGTGTTTTTTAGTAATTTGTGTAGTTATCTAAATTGGCCTTAATCTTGCATGATTTCAGGATCAGTATTTTAAATTTTCAAATATACAATTTAATATTTCTGGGGGTTTATGTGTTGCACATAAAGCTACATGTGGACACAGAATTTGATTCATGTGAACATGACTATTTGCAATGCAGACAGAAAGCTGTTGTCTGAAAAACTATGAATTATAGATCAACCTCACTAAAAACCTAATGAAAGAGCAATCTTACAATTGAGTCTTGAGGTCACAAATGCCTGTACTACATCACCAGGTCTTCATTCAATGCATATTACACATGAAAGATTAAATCAGATATTTGGTTACATGGTGAATAATTTATAAACTGTGTACCTGACCCAAACAATAGACTTTGACCAGATGGACCAGTTTGTTTTGTGGTTTGGTTTTTTTTGTTGTTGTTTCATAGCTTCCAAATTAGCCTCTTCAATGTAGGAAGAAACAAAGCAATGAATTGGGAGTTTTTACCTTGAAAATGCTTTACACTTAATTCATCCCCAAACAGCTTTGCAATTGTGAAGGATTGTGACTGAAGAGTCATCTCCTCCAAGGAGATGCAGTTTCAGCCCCAATGGGGGAGAGTAAATTTTGGTTTTGGGAATCCCGCAGGCTGCTCTCCTTCCTTCTCAGCAGTGACAGCATACACACCAGATCATCCACAAGCGTACACTTTTTTCTAAAAATATTCATAGTGCAATGAAGGAATTAGACTTAATTAAATACACAGAACTGATGCACTGCCACATACACAGTCTTCTGACACTGAACTCAGTTATATTAGGTAGACCTCAGTTTTACTTTGTGGTTTATATGAAATGTCCCAAAATTAGTCCTAAGAAAAATGTTT